>NC_057794.1:557301726-557647654 GCF_018294505.1 Triticum aestivum | reverse complement strand
TCCTCGCCCCTCCCAATTGACGCACGCGCGCCAGCAGCGAACGACCGTCTGAACAGTTGGACTGCATGCTTAGGGTGTGTTTAAACCCGTCACGGTGGGGTACTATCATAAATCGGTATCGAGAAAAGTCTAAAATAAATCCAAACTCGTTTTTTCGAGTAAAATAAATCCAAACTCATATGGCTCATTGGAATTGAACCTTGAACTCTTCAACGGGACGCTTCTACAAGCTAAGCCGCCGGCCCGCTCCATCGCCGATAGGCCATGGAGACGCGGAGGATCTTGGTCCCCCGCCGGCAAAAGGGACCTAATTCCCGTTCTCATTAGATTGAACGTCTCAGTTGGGGCTGTGTCGTGGCGGCGATGTCCCTTGATAGGAATAATGTCTCCCGCGTTCTACCGCCATTTCGATGATGCGTCTAGTATCGTCGCAGGGCGTGTGGACGTGTGTCTTCGCCGGATCTTACAAGATTTCGTCGGTTGGTCTTCGATGGATCTGTTTCATCTGGTTTTTGTTCATCTTCATTTAAGTGTTTACAGGCTTGATCCTTCTGATCTACGACTTTCTTCATCAACGATGGTTACTGCTCTGATGCGCTGGTCCTGTGAGGACTTAGCACGGGGACTTCTCGGTTGTCTACTACGACAAGGTTTGTTCGCTACAGTGATGGAAAGGCGATGATGACGGCGCGCCTTCGGCTCGCTTCAGTACTTGTATTTATCTCACACTGCAAAAAAAACACTCAAGCGCTCGGTTCCCTACTTCGCGTCGATGTCGGGTCAGGCGCCAGGATTCGAACGTCTACTGCCGATCGTCCAGGAAATCGATCCTGGCGCCTTACCTTAGCATTTGCCTATCTTGATCTTTTTTTCGCGGGAGAAAAACTTCTAATCTGTTCATCATTTGTCAAGACAGTACGAATAACACTAAAAATAAAAGTTACATTCAGATCCGTAGACCATCTAGGAAAAAGGTAATCCCCATGGGTGTTTTGCTTATTGGCTTGCCAAGGGCGCATGGATGAGGTCACCAGGCCGGATCTAGTGGAGGCATTCGACAACTCAGACGAACGAGTTAAAAATATGAGCCGTGACATTTGACATACGATAAAACATGACTAAAGCTGCTAGAAGAGAAACCGTATGCCATGGCATGGATGTCAGCAATCATCATAAGAGTGGAGAACGATCAAGTGCAAGGCCGAAGAGTTAACTTCCTGAATAATTGACACGCAATTTAAGAGAAAGACGGCCTTTTGAAACGGATGGGAATGTGAGAGCGACCGGTGGCAGAGCGCAAGCATCTTTCCCCAGTTGAGTGTGTGTGTCTGGATAGTACCCCTACTCCGCGGTGTATCCGGGGGCAGAAGTTCACATCAGAATGCCCCAGTTGTGCCTGAATAGTTAGCACCCCTATTCCATACTAGCATAATACACGTGCGTTGCCACGGAACAAACAAAAAAACAAATAGAAATTGATCAATAATCAAAGGATATTAACACATGATCATTGATCTTTAGATCCTAGGCAAACATAAAGAAAATGGCCTCGTCTCCATCTGTTCCTTATACTCTTCTGCTTAATTCTAGGTTGTGCATCTAGTTCCATTTCCATCACACTACTTTGTGAGCGGGGAGATCTACACGTACGATGCAAGTTAGGTAAAAGAAGCCACCTCGTACCCCCTCGTCGCTCGCCCCTCCAAGGCGATGGGGGGGGGGGGGGGGGGGGGGGGACCCCAGCCACCTCGTTCACATCCCTCCTTCCCCTCCGCCGTCGAGGGACAGCGCCAGGCAGGCGGTATGGGACGTCTTTGTCTTCCGTTGTCTCCTCGAGAGGTATCCGTCTATCGAGGTGTCGGTAGATGGATAAGGGCGGATGGCATAGACAGCTTCAGCAACAAGTTTATGCACTCCGGTGGAACACAAGATCTTTGACCGGAATATGTCGTCGCGTGCTATGTCGTGTCCTTGCTGGGGGCGGTGGATTAAAGCTTGGATTTGGGGATGAGAATCCGTAGTTCAACCTTGTGGTGGACTCACCATCATCGGCGCACGTGCAGTGATTCCTTCTTGAAGGCGTAGCCTAGGAGTTGTGTATTTTTGTTTATATTGTGTCTTGTATCATAGGGATTAGTAGTTATCTGGGGAAGGTACTGTCGCGAGGTATACGGCCTCAGGGTTTGTTTTCCAATTTATTTCAAGGTCGACAGTATTCGGCTGCTGGATTATGCACTTTTAATAATATATGACTGCATGCATCGTCCTGATGTAGAGGTGCGGGGTTATCCTTATTTTTTAAAAAAAATCACACCATTGCTCAGCTATTAAAATATGAAACAAAAACAACTGAATCAAGGCCTAGTCGCTCCATACTAAAATCTGAAATAAAAACAACTAAATCAAGGCCTAGCACTATGTTGCATTGATAAGTGTGACATTGTTGTGGTGCAAATATGATTGGAAAGCAAGTGGAATGCCTGCAACAAATAGCATGGAATTTGGTGATAAAGAACACCCCATCCGCATTAAAACAAATAACTCTTACCATGAAACAAATCCATTCATTATTGGAACTCAGCTCTTTCAAGCAGCAAAATCAACAATCTCAACTTTTCATCTAGTAAGCTTGCAAGTGCAATGCACGACAACCTTAGGTAAAAAAAAATCCTCATTTCTTCTAGAATTTTTTAACTGTTCACTATAGTTACAAGGCACGCAATCTCTTATAGTTATATTTGACTCGCTCACATGTCGATAGAGCACACAATGAAGGTATGTTTACATATTTCCTAAAATGCTACTATGAATATCTTTATAAAAAATCTTGTAAGTTATATATAATTCACTACCATCTGCATCTGCATCCTAGTGCTAGAAGCAATCAAAGCACTTTTGCACACCAACCTTCATGACGACCTTCCTTACTTTACCAGCTGCTCGCCGTTTGTGCCACCGCCATCGACCTCCACAAAAAAAATGTCACCTCCATTGGTGGTGGCTTAACCTTAGGCACACCACACCGGCTGTGAAAGACATGATTGTGACCATGGGTTTTGCGGCACTGATGTGCATCCTGCATCACCACAAAGTGATGAAATGATCAGTACGTGCTACCAGATAGCTCAAAAACGTCGCTTAAGGACATCAGTAGATCAGTGATCGGTTGAAGCCTGAGTTGGACGTAAATAAAATTAAAACACATCAATATGAGAACCTCATTGTTTGGTAACAGATTATAAATGCAAATGCATTTGTTCAATTTTCTGTTGATTTTAAAGTGTGATGAACGTATCAGATTACCATTTTTACAGTCTCCTTATATACTTCTAATTTGGCTAATGACATGCTGGAAATTGCATTTTGAAAAACAAGCTGTTAACCAAGACAATAGGATGTGATATTTATGTCTTAGTCGTACATGTAAATAATGCTTACCAGTGTATATACATCTCGGGTCTGATGAGTGATGGGAAAAAAATGAAGAAGTAGTTGGGATATGTGTGAGAAGTCAACACCCAATCAGCATAGGTAGAGACAGTAAGTAGATGACAAGCTGACTTCTTTTTCCGCAGAATCTCTGATATAACCCTAATGAGGCCAACCAGTTAATTTTAACTTGTCAAATGGATGCTAAGGGCAATGCGCACACAAAGAGAAATAACAAATTGTCGGTAAAGATTTGACGAAATAATTGTAAAAGGAATGAAGACCCATGGAAGCAAAATCTCACTTGAGTTTTGTCCTTAAAAAATAGAGTCCACACCCCAGTCAGTATGCATAACATCTACTTTAGTTGTCTGACAGTAGTAACAGTACTACGAACTTGAAAACACAATTCACCTTTGTTATCACAGGCACAATGGGATTAACATTGGCAAAATCAATTATGTGTGCCGCAAAACTTCCAGAGAACTCAACTGTGTCAGCAAATTGCAGCTGTAGAAAAAAGCTTGGAATTGCTATAATTCGAGTGGTAGTTCAATTGACATAGACTCATCAGACCAAATTGATTGTGCATGTTTAACGCATCAAGAAAATAACACTATATGATTTTTCTGCACTTTTTCTTGTTGAAGTAAAATATATCTTGGTGGAGAAACTGAAGATTAGTCCATCCAGTTTACTTTAACTTGCAAGAAACTGTAGTTGCCCTTGTGCGATGCACATATATACCTAAACCGCTGCAGGAGCTCACCCTGTGCGGCGGCCTGTATGACACGAAGCATGTGTTCACGACGGAGCAGATGTACTGGTCCAGAAATGTAGGGGTGGCAGGGTAGTGCAGGCACGTCCTGCAGCATCCGCATCGAGATGGCCTCCTTGGTGGCAGCCACAACTCCGGCCTCAAAGCAGCAGCTGGCGATGGCGTCGACGACCACCCGCAGGCGGAGCCGAGGGGTGAGGGCATGCTGAGTGCCATGACCTCGTGGATCGCGGCGAGAGAGGCCGACGTGACGGCACCGCCGGACTCTTCAGAGCTCATGACACGACATGGAGAACGCCCGCTGCGGCAGCGGTCGTGCGCGCGGAGGCGGCCATGGCGAAAGGTCAATGGGTCGGGCGCACCTAATAGATGATCGTAGAGAGAGGCATGTTCACGGAAGAGGAGGTGTCGAGCGGTCGCCGGAGAGTGCCGCGATCGATGGACATGGAGGGCCTGGGTGGTCGTGGGAGATGGGGTGTGGATGTGGATGGGTTGTGTTTGGGGGAGAGATATCTGGAGAGACAAACCGGAAGGTCGGGGAAGGAGTTGGAGATCGTGCGAGTTGTTTCGTTTTTTTCCTGTCCTCGAACGTGCGTTGTTCCCTTGGATCCCTTTTAGCGCGGGCAGGTTGAATGAGGACGAACCATCACGACGTTCGATTGCCCTTTAATAATAGAGATTATTTTCGTCGTTCGTGAGGCCAACCGACCTCAATGACACTGAAGTCAATTTCCTGTGCCATGTTTTTTTTTTTTACAAATGTCCTGTAACATGGTCACCTTGCCAAAATTTGTTTTCTCTGGAGGGAACTACACTGAAGCAAAACACGCAATTAACAGGCTAATAACCAATACAGATCGTCTGAGTGCTTGCACCAGATATATAAATGAGCTCGACAATGTGTATTAACATGTCTGGGTGGTGCAGTTGGTTATCACGTTAGTCTCACACACTAAAGGTCCCCAGTTCGAACCTGGGCTTAGACATACATCTCTTTTGCTTTTCCTTTGACTCTTAGATACGTTGCGCAAAAAGTTCGTTTGCAAGAGCTATCTCCTCATGGCTCACTGTCAAATTTTCTTTCATATCCCGTCAAAAAAAAACTTTCATATGTCTTTATGTCAACACAAATATATGGAGTAACAACAACAACTTGCCCATGTGCATAATGTGGAAAGTGAACTTATAGGACTACTCACAGTTGGCCAGCAAGGTTATTGGTTTCGTCTAAATTTACGTTATCTTTGGAGGATAAACACATTATCTTTCACTAACCAAATTCACATGTAGTATGCTCACAACTTCTCGTGAATGCTTTTAAAACCAAGTCTCAGCCACCCAAAAGCCTAACCGAAACACAACATGCATCATGTAATTATTATTTTTGTTGCATGATTATTCATTTGATGAACACTGATTAGGCAATACTGTATGGAGACTAACTATTATTTTTGTTGCATGATTATCTCCATACAGTTAATTCAAGTATCACCTTCAATTCCTTAAAGTGCCAAGCTACCATTAACTGCGGATTTGCCCATAGTCATCTCAAAATCTGTTCCACGGGCTAGAAATAAATGAAACCAACAATATATGACCAAGTGGCGCATGCCATAAGAATACGAGCACCTAAAGTGTTCATTATTCTATTTTACGCAGGTGTGTTGAGTTGCTTTATGTAAACTTAAGTACTACCTCCGTCTTGGTGAATAAGTATAACGAAAGAGATTTGGTTTTTATGAATTCATATTAGAGCATCTCCAATAACAGCCCTTAAATAGGGCATAGCAGTTTTTAGGGCACTTGGGGGGCGAAGACTGATCTAACAACTGCCCTATCATATTTTTTTTGTGAAAAAAATTGGGTAGCCCAGAAAAAGGACTCCAAGTGCTGCAAATATAGAGTGTTTGTGCGGCCTCCGTAAAACCACCCCCTCCCCATCGCCGCCCGAATCACAGTTGTCGCCTTCAAATCCGCGACCGCCGCACCCCCGCCCCTGTATTATCTACTCCTCCCACCTCGCCGCCGTCCGCCAATCAACTAAACCGGCGCCGCCCCCGCATCCCTTCCCGCCGCTCTGCCGTTGCAGAAATCCAAAGATCGAAGTCGGCTTGCCGAAGGTGGCAGGGGACTTCGGGAAGGGGGCAGGGGTGCCCCTTCGTTGCATCTGGCGACTGCATTGTGTGGCTGCCAGAGTTCCCATGGCCCGGATCTGGCCGCCAAGGCCACCAACCCTGCCAAGGTGTCCACTTTGGGATGGAAGGGAGGGGTCTTCTGCCCCTTTTTGGTCGGATGTATCCGTAGACGAGGGTTGGGCTCAGATGCTTGGGCAGCGGCCCTGATGGTGGTAGCCGGGGTGCTCGTGGGCGGAGAACGCGGCTCAGGCGCTGTCCGGTCACCATGGCCGTGTGGGCGGCATGGTGGTCGGGGTGTGTCGTTCAATGGCGGTGGTGCGGTAGTCCGTACCCCAATTTGGTGACGTGAGTGTTGGCCTGGGTGAAAACCCGCTCTGACTTGTCAGGCCGCCGCCGGCGGCGTTCTAGCATCGTCCCATTCTTGAAGGCGTCGTCGCCATATCTCACTTGTCGCCATGCTGCTCCGGGGGAAAGCCTAATCCTTGGATTGGGTGGTGGCAGCGCCTCGGTGTCGTTCCCTTCCTGAAGGCATCGCCTTGGAGCTCATTGTTCGTCATCCACGGTTTCTCCTCACCGCGGTGGCTCATCCACGGTTGAGGGCCCTGACGACTTCATGGTAGTGCTTGCTGTTTCATCCGGTGTTTGCTTGCAGTAGTTTCGGGTGGTGTTGTTGTTTTCAACGTCCTTGTATCTAGCCTTGGGTGTGTGTGTTGTGTTGGTGTGGGGTAGTCCTGGCCATGGGAAGCCCGGCTCGGCCCGAAAAATCCTGACCCGGCCCGGCCTGACGCTGCTCCCAGGCCGGGCTCGGGCCTAGATTTTGAGCCCGAAGGCCGGGCCGGGCCGGGCCCGGTCCCGTAGTTTTTGCAATTTGCTAAAGAGGCCCGACCCGAGGCCCGGCGGCTTTGGGCCGGGCTCGGGCCTAAAAACCAGGCCTGATGGCCGGGCCGGGCCGGGCTCGGGCCTGTGTTTTTTGACTCGGGCTTGGCTAGGCCCGGCCTGAAGCCCGGGCCGGGCCGGCCTGAGTTTTGGCCAGGTATAGTGTGGGGTGTGTGTTTGTATTGGTTTGTTCGGTGATGGTTGCTTTATATATAAAGCGGGGAAAAACCCTTTTTCGTCAATAATCATATGTTGCTATCAGTTCAGACATTGCACTTGGCAAATGTAATCTTTTATGGGATTAGATGTGATTTTTCTGTTCCGTTATACTGATTGTAACATTAATGGGATATTGCGTGCAATGTTCTAATGCTAAGCTATTGTAAGTACTCATTGTGGTTTCAACATGATGCTTGGTATATGGAGTTCATAGCATTAATATGATGCATAAGCCTTTCCAAATTAATTCAACATATCTGAATTTTACTTTCCTCTCTTCTCTCGTGCTTAAGTTTCTCGCTCGTGTTTAGTATGATGCGCAAGAGAGTTGTCGCCCGCCGAGTTCCAACTCTGAAGGATGTGCATCTCATTTTACCTAAACCACGCTCCAAGTAGCAAATCCCGAATGGAATGATGTTTCTTTTCTTCTGGCACCGTCGATTACCAGCTTGTGTTCCAAAAAACACGATGACGGCGCAGTGCTGCTGCTGCCGGCCGTCACGACTGAGGCGGCCGGGTCGATGATGCTCTCCGGCTGGTTCTGTTCCGCGAAAGAGAAGCTGAGGCGGCTCCTGGCGGCATCGTCGGCACCGCCGGGCTGCTGCGTGACGGAGGGGACGCAGCATGTTTTGGAGGAAACTAACTATACACTGTGTTGTGTTTATACCTGATGGCCGGGCCGGGCCGGGCTCGGGCCTGTGTTTTTTGACTCGGGCTTGGCTAGGCCCGGCCTGAAGCCCGGGCCGGGCCGGCCTGAGTTTTGGCCAGGTATAGTGTGGGGTGTGTGTTTGTATTGGTTTGTTCGGTGATGGTTGCTTTATATATAAAGCGGGGAAAAACCCTTTTTCGTCAATAATCATATGTTGCTATCAGTTCAGACATTGCACTTGGCAAATGTAATCTTTTATGGGATTAGATGTGATTTTTCTGTTCCGTTATACTGATTGTAACATTAATGGGATATTGCGTGCAATGTTCTAATGCTAAGCTATTGTAAGTACTCATTGTGGTTTCAACATGATGCTTGGTATATGGAGTTCATAGCATTAATATGATGCATAAGCCTTTCCAAATTAATTCAACATATCTGAATTTTACTTTCCTCTCTTCTCTCGTGCTTAAGTTTCTCGCTCGTGTTTAGTATGATGCGCAAGAGAGTTGTCGCCCGCCGAGTTCCAACTCTGAAGGATGTGCATCTCATTTTACCTAAACCACGCTCCAAGTAGCAAATCCCGAATGGAATGATGTTTCTTTTCTTCTGGCACCGTCGATTACCAGCTTGTGTTCCAAAAAACACGATGACGGCGCAGTGCTGCTGCTGCCGGCCGTCACGACTGAGGCGGCCGGGTCGATGATGCTCTCCGGCTGGTTCTGTTCCGCGAAAGAGAAGCTGAGGCGGCTCCTGGCGGCATCGTCGGCACCGCCGGGCTGCTGCGTGACGGAGGGGACGCAGCATGTTTTGGAGGAAACTAACTATACACTGTGTTGTGTTTATACCTGATGGCCGGGCCGGGCCGGGCTCGGGCCTGTGTTTTTTGACTCGGGCTTGGCTAGGCCCGGCCTGAAGCCCGGGCCGGGCCGGCCTGAGTTTTGGCCAGGTATAGTGTGGGGTGTGTGTTTGTATTGGTTTGTTCGGTGATGGTTGCTTTATATATAAAGCGGGGAAAAACCCTTTTTCGTCAATAATCATATGTTGCTATCAGTTCAGACATTGCACTTGGCAAATGTAATCTTTTATGGGATTAGATGTGATTTTTCTGTTCCGTTATACTGATTGTAACATTAATGGGATATTGCGTGCAATGTTCTAATGCTAAGCTATTGTAAGTACTCATTGTGGTTTCAACATGATGCTTGGTATATGGAGTTCATAGCATTAATATGATGCATAAGCCTTTCCAAATTAATTCAACATATCTGAATTTTACTTTCCTCTCTTCTCTCGTGCTTAAGTTTCTCGCTCGTGTTTAGTATGATGCGCAAGAGAGTTGTCGCCCGCCGAGTTCCAACTCTGAAGGATGTGCATCTCATTTTACCTAAACCACGCTCCAAGTAGCAAATCCCGAATGGAATGATGTTTCTTTTCTTCTGGCACCGTCGATTACCAGCTTGTGTTCCAAAAAACACGATGACGGCGCAGTGCTGCTGCTGCCGGCCGTCACGACTGAGGCGGCCGGGTCGATGATGCTCTCCGGCTGGTTCTGTTCCGCGAAAGAGAAGCTGAGGCGGCTCCTGGCGGCATCGTCGGCACCGCCGGGCTGCTGCGTGACGGAGGGGACGCAGCATGTTTTGGAGGAAACTAACTATACACTGTGTTGTGTTTATACCTGATGGCCGGGCCGGGCCGGGCTCGGGCCTGTGTTTTTTGACTCGGGCTTGGCTAGGCCCGGCCTGAAGCCCGGGCCGGGCCGGCCTGAGTTTTGGCCAGGTATAGTGTGGGGTGTGTGTTTGTATTGGTTTGTTCGGTGATGGTTGCTTTATATATAAAGCGGGGAAAAACCCTTTTTCGTCAATAATCATATGTTGCTATCAGTTCAGACATTGCACTTGGCAAATGTAATCTTTTATGGGATTAGATGTGATTTTTCTGTTCCGTTATACTGATTGTAACATTAATGGGATATTGCGTGCAATGTTCTAATGCTAAGCTATTGTAAGTACTCATTGTGGTTTCAACATGATGCTTGGTATATGGAGTTCATAGCATTAATATGATGCATAAGCCTTTCCAAATTAATTCAACATATCTGAATTTTACTTTCCTCTCTTCTCTCGTGCTTAAGTTTCTCGCTCGTGTTTAGTATGATGCGCAAGAGAGTTGTCGCCCGCCGAGTTCCAACTCTGAAGGATGTGCATCTCATTTTACCTAAACCACGCTCCAAGTAGCAAATCCCGAATGGAATGATGTTTCTTTTCTTCTGGCACCGTCGATTACCAGCTTGTGTTCCAAAAAACACGATGACGGCGCAGTGCTGCTGCTGCCGGCCGTCACGACTGAGGCGGCCGGGTCGATGATGCTCTCCGGCTGGTTCTGTTCCGCGAAAGAGAAGCTGAGGCGGCTCCTGGCGGCATCGTCGGCACCGCCGGGCTGCTGCGTGACGGAGGGGACGCAGCATGTTTTGGAGGAAACTAACTATACACTGTGTTGTGTTTATACCTGATGGCCGGGCCGGGCCGGGCTCGGGCCTGTGTTTTTTGACTCGGGCTTGGCTAGGCCCGGCCTGAAGCCCGGGCCGGGCCGGCCTGAGTTTTGGCCAGGTATAGTGTGGGGTGTGTGTTTGTATTGGTTTGTTCGGTGATGGTTGCTTTATATATAAAGCGGGGAAAAACCCTTTTTCGTCAATAATCATATGTTGCTATCAGTTCAGACATTGCACTTGGCAAATGTAATCTTTTATGGGATTAGATGTGATTTTTCTGTTCCGTTATACTGATTGTAACATTAATGGGATATTGCGTGCAATGTTCTAATGCTAAGCTATTGTAAGTACTCATTGTGGTTTCAACATGATGCTTGGTATATGGAGTTCATAGCATTAATATGATGCATAAGCCTTTCCAAATTAATTCAACATATCTGAATTTTACTTTCCTCTCTTCTCTCGTGCTTAAGTTTCTCGCTCGTGTTTAGTATGATGCGCAAGAGAGTTGTCGCCCGCCGAGTTCCAACTCTGAAGGATGTGCATCTCATTTTACCTAAACCACGCTCCAAGTAGCAAATCCCGAATGGAATGATGTTTCTTTTCTTCTGGCACCGTCGATTACCAGCTTGTGTTCCAAAAAACACGATGACGGCGCAGTGCTGCTGCTGCCGGCCGTCACGACTGAGGCGGCCGGGTCGATGATGCTCTCCGGCTGGTTCTGTTCCGCGAAAGAGAAGCTGAGGCGGCTCCTGGCGGCATCGTCGGCACCGCGGGGCTGCTGCGTGACGGAGGGGACGCAGCATGTTTTGGAGGAAACTAACTATACACTGTGTTGTGTTTATACCTCTTCTCGTCGTTTCCACTGAAGGAAACACGCGACTGATAAACTACAATCAGATGAAATAGTACCTTGTAGGCTGGTGGCGCTTCGACGAAGAACAGATAACGGGGACTGATTCTGTCTTGGATAAATAAAAAATTTCCACTGCATAAACCACCATGTCTGGGTGGTGTAGTTGGTTATCACGTTAGTCTCACACACTAAAGGTCCCCAGTTCGAACCTGGGCTTAGACATGCAACTTTTTTTTGTTTACTTTTACAGATACGTTGCACCAAAAGGTCAGTCGCAACTCAACTTTTTTCCTTCACATGTTTTCATTTATTATCTTACCAAAATATACTGAGCGTAACACCTTCAGACCAACATGCCCATGAGAGCACAATGTGGAAGGGAAAACGTCATCGGCCACCGATCTCGCTCGCGATCATCGGTCTTGGATTGCTTGTCCGTTATTCAGAGAGTTAACTCCCCAACGGTTAATCGTTCTCCAGTCGGTACGGTGATTCCCAAGATCAAGGCCATGGTACTGGTGGACATATTGTTGTAGCTGAGCTCCGTGCTCTGATCGCTGAAGACAAGGAGTTCATTGTTGTTTGGTTTACTTGAGCGTGCAGATGTGTTGGCAACTTATGCAAGGGATAAAACAGTAGAGGTAGAAACCAATGGTCATTTGGGAAGTGAAAGCTGGCAAAGAAATGAATAAGGGGCAGGCACGTTGCTGACTTGGTTTTCATGGTAAAATATTTCTCCCACAAGCACAAATAGCTCCGAATAACTCATAACTCAAGTTACTGCAACCACTAAAGTATCTATCTGTCTCATCCGTCATGCTCACTGCTTGTCATTCGGGGGCATGGACCTCCAGACCCCGGCCAACAGGCTACCATAGACAGAGTGGCAGATGCTCGAAACCGCGCATGGAACCGCCGTGAGAGGGCTGCCGAAGTGCTTGCCCGCGAGAACCACACCCAGCACCGAGTTCTGCATCCACAAGAAATTCAGTATGATACACACACCAAAACTTCTCTAGAGATAACTAATATTATACATAATGAAACTGCGGTGTGCAATGGGAGAAAGAGCGCAGCATCGGTTATGTGCTTCCTTGGTTGCATTGATGAAAATGTAATGGGAGATATCTGGGCAACACTTAAGTCCATTGTAAAAATCTGCTGAAAAAAGCGCACAATAGAAATTACCTGCATGCCAACCTCGATCGAGATTGTTCGTGATGAAGCGATATCGATGCCAAGCACCCTTGAAAGAACATAGCCAAAGAAGAAGCCGGATCCATGCAAGAAGATGACCGACAGTACCACTTGTAGGCCAGATGCCAGGATGGCCGAAGCATTCTGTGCGATCGCATTGCCACAAAGAACAGCTACTGTTGCTACAGCAATGAACGGCATCACGGGAGAAACCGACTCAACCAAACGGCCCATGTACTGATTAAGCAGAGCACCCAAAAGAACAGGCGCTAGGACAACCTGCATTCAGATATATCAACCTTAGCCAGAACTAGGGGGACTTAAAGTTATAATACAGAAACTGTCAGCACCTGAGACGTCGACACGAACAGTCCCATAGGGTCTACTGCGACGTATTGCCCAGCCAGTTTGGATGTCAAAAGAGGAGTCATGAACTGCATTATCAGGAAAATAAACGTTATTCGACTCTGCCAGAATATAGTAATTGATGTAAGTGAGTCATTACCGCTGCAGCAAAAGTGCTTGCTGCTGTCATCAGCACCGAAAGAGCAACATTTGCCCTGGAACACAAGGATACAAATTAGTCTACACTATATTTTGGCGCTAATGAAAAATAGATGTTTAAAATTGTTTTCTCTTCCATTTTTGTACATATACGTAGCAATGTATAAAGTTTCAGATCCACTTTCATAACAGACAGTGATCTCCACTGAAGTATTGGAGATATTTAGTACTCCCTCCGTTTACAAATATATGACGTTTAACTTTTTTCTGAATCGGATGCATATAGACATGTTTTAGTGTGTTTGTTCACTCATTTCAGTCCGTATGTAGTCCATATTGAAATATTCAAAACATCTTATATTTGTGAAGGAAGGAAGTACTATAAAAATTATTAGTCAATGAGAAAACAATTTGTTCTTGTGATGCTTCTGCATCACTAAGTATTCAGTTCAACCATATTATTAGGATGCTAGGGATTAATCAACGATAACAATATTGTGATGCACCGAATGGGTCACTTGAATATTCATTACTGGCCAGTAATTGCTTTTTAAGCTCTAAAGATATCAAAGATAAAACCAAGTACAAGCATCTGGCCATATGGAACCTGACCCTGATTCCACCTTAATGTGTAGTCCTTATAAAAAACTACATTGTAATAAATCTATTTGTAAATTTAGTCAGAAATATAAGATCGCAGAGACAAAAGTGGTTGTGTTTCATTTCGGCAAACTGCTTAATGGTCCTAGTCGGTTGGCCCACTATAGGTGGGAAAGGCTTGTTAACTGGTGTGGACTCCTATTGGGGAAAGCACTATAAGAGCGCAGAGACGAAGGCATGCTGATTTGGCAGATGAACAGACATCTGGTAGCTGAGTCGGTTACTTGTCAAGTAGCAGGCTGGTAGCAGTCCGAGTTGGAGATGAAATATTGATGAAAAGCTTGAATTGAATTTTGTTTAGCACTCCAGAAGGAAGCCAGCTCAGCCAGCAGATCAAGGAGTAAGTAGGTTATATCACACAAGCTAGAGGAGTCCTAGTAAGGTTTATGTTGGCTGGTTCTCAAGTAGAAGTAGGTTGACTCAGGCTCTATAAAAGGAACAGCGTGTAACCTCATATGTTCCCTACCCGTGCTTCACTTCTACTCCCTCCGTCCAAAAAAGCTTGTCCCTCAAATGGATGTATCTAGAGGGACAAGCTTTTTCGGACGGAGGGAGTACCCTTCAGTGCTGTCTAATCCTCAACTCTTCACACGCTACATTTCTTAAGTAACAGTGCTGTAGTCGAAGCCGACTACAACATTACTAGTAGACTTCAGCGATTCCTTACCAAAAAGGGATTAATGATTTTAGTCACACGTAACCAACTTCTGCTAGCAGACAACACTAGACAGGCCAGCTTGAAAATTTGGTTATTCAACAATCTTGAGAAGAAATAACTCTCAGGAATCCCTATATATAAAACTATATTAACAGACTCGGAACAAATTAGTTTCAGTTAGAGGCCCAGAACTTTGTTCCAGTACGATCGTGACTATATGCAGGTTTTACATTCTCTCGTCCTTACCTTGCTAAGTAGGTAACAATGTTGCTTGCTGTGCCTGCAGAGAGTAGCTCCCTTTCAGTTTAACCAGCTGACAATATATAATTAATAAAGAAAGGGAAAATGCAAGCGTACCTCCAGGGCAACAGGAAACCAAAATCAGTCCAGCAGCATAATGGGATGGCAGGTTCAATAGCTTGCTGATGAGATATCCGGACAGTGGCATCACCTGTACATAAATCACCCACTTTGGATTTTTGGTGCAAATAGAATAGTCGTAAACCGCAAACACTAAAATAACAAAACCACAGGTATAATGGAGATGACTCATGGAGGCTTTCTTTTCTTTTTCCATTCTGAGGGATCATGAAGTTTACATGCGACGCGCCATCCAGTCCAACATTTCAGATAAGAAACTTTTATGGTTCATCTAAATGGACAACATTTGAGCTGGATAAAAAAAAATTGGAAATGAAAACCTTGTTGAATATCTAGGGTACGTGTTCCTTGGCCCTTGCATAAAAAATATTCCTATGAGATTTGCAATAGAAAAGACATGGAAAAGTGAAAGTATGGCTACAGGGTTTATTGCGACATCAAAAGAAACACTGAAGAAGTTGCAGAACTAACAGTGTACTGAAGTAGAAACCCAGCAGCTAACTCCTTGGGCATCAACAGCGCGGTTCTCAGGTCATCAAGCGTCAACGTCATCCCCATTCCTGCACAAAGGGACTACAACCATGTTTCAATCATAAAAATTCAGCCATCGAGACATCTCTGAACGTCTGAATTACTGCATCTCAACTGAGATGTACAAGCAAAAGAGGAGGAAGGAATAGAGAAGCAGGGGAGGGAGCAATGGACGGAGGGCACGAACCGAGCATGGTGAAGGACAAGCCGACCATCTGGGCGGTGGGGGTGACCCAGAGGAAGCTCGCCGGCCGCCACAGCGCGAGCGCGCAGGCCGACGCGACCCACAGCGGGAACCCGAGCGACAGCGCCTCCCCGACGCGCACCAGCGCGGCCCGCGCGCCGCCTCCGCCGGCGGAGGGCGCCTGAGAGAGCGCCGGCGCCGGATCTCCTGTCGCCGCATGGCACCGGCTCGATGGAATGCCGCGGAGGGGGCGGAGCGAGGGGGCCGCGCTGATGCGGAGGCGGGGAGAGGAGGGAGGGGGTCTGGTGAGGTGTATGTGTGGGGTGGCGAGGTGGAGGCGGTGGTGGGGGAGGGATGCGGCGGCGGTGGGACTGGGGGCGAGCGGTGGCCGCCGGAGGACAGCCATGGTGGCGGTGTGGAGTGGAGTGGGGTGGTGGGGAGTAGTGTAGTCTGACCAGGACGACGACCGAATCAGCACGGTGGGAGTTGGGAAGTGGAGCCGTTGAGTTATTTTTCTCCGGTTCCACGAGGGCAGGCTACTTGCTACTCCCTCCGTTTCTCAAATATTTGTCGAACTAAAACCACGACAAATATTTTGAAATAGAGCATATAGGACTATGAAAGTAAACGATACCCGTGTGTGCTGCAGTAATTAGTTGCGGTATATTGATGAGATTATACTCTATGAAATTTGAACATGCGAACTAGAACTAAAAATACATGTGAATATACATATGAAATCAAACATGATCAAGTAGGAGGAACAGTTCATTTCCAAACAGTAGGAACATGAACATGAGTAACAATGTGTTCATTTGCAAGAATATATATGTAGGGCCAACCGACTAGTCCTCCTAATTTAGCCGGGTAACCTAATTTAACTGCTTTAGTAGCTCATGATACTCCTTTCCAAAAAGGGCGAAACGCCAGCAGATAAACAAGTCTGGGTCATGGGGCTTATATTTAAAAATCAAAGATCTTTCTCCTAACCTTATCCCCACCAGCAAAGTATCTCTTGATCAGCTAAATTAGTGATACACAAGCAATTGTCCAAACTGGGCAATTGCATCAGAAGCAACGATGACCTTCATAACAGTCCCAGAAGCAATGCGAATGTGACATCTGGGAGTTTATATAAGAGTAATGGCCCAGGGTATTTAATGACACGAAGACAATTTGTATACTTCAGCAGGATTGGACAAGCACTAACTTTCCCTCCAGGAACTTCATGACATTAAGAAAATATTATGGCAAAAGCAAATTGCAATGTGATTAAGCTACGTAATTAACATGAACAATAAAGCAAAGATACATGAGTGCAATCCCGTCAGTCAAGTCAAGTAAATTTTCTGTTCAAAACATTTCCAGTCTATATGAACAACAGCTAAAGTATATGCAAATAGACGCACAGATGCACAGGCTGCCCTGCTAGTTCTTCTAATAACAGATGACAATAGCATCAAGATTCAAGAACCAACGACACACACAAAGAGTACCTTCAGACGATCAACTAAGCACGATAAACGAGATACACATTTTAGCGTAGCCGGATACTTTCAGAACCCAACAAGCCGATAAATAACATTGTATGTTGTCAATTTAGGCTACATAGCGTTGCACGAGTCTCGTCTGAACTACAAAATCCAAAGGCTCCTTGGTCAGATCGACCGCGATCAAGCTTCAGTCTGCTCCCTCAGGCGACGGATCGTGCTCCTGACAGTGACCGCACTGGCAGTGCTGGAAATGCAGAACAACAAGATGAGCACATATGGTAGAGCAGGACAATGAGCTATTTGGAAATATACAGTGTGTAATTGGCATCAGCACGTACTTCATGGTATAGGCACCACCGGCCTTAACCTTCCCGCAGTCCTTGCATCCCCAGATTCCGACTGCTTTCCTCTTCACGGCAAACTGTGAATCAAGAACGTGTTAAGATAAAAGAAACATTGAATCAAGCGAGGAGACTAACATGTTATCACTATTGACCTATCTATGAGTTATCGATGCTATCATCATTTCCATAGGGCTGGAAATGTGTAAAGAGACTAGAATAAAGAGCTGGTGGGCGCTGTTCCATATCTAGAGGTCTACAAGTGTTAAAAGAAGCAATAAGCATTAAACTTAACAGGGTTACAAAATCCATATGCATGTCCAATGACAATAGAAAGGACTGCAACAGCCTGCAATAACAATTCTTCATATTCTGCCAATCAGCAAGTGGGTAATATTAAACTAAATCATTTGAGAGTTATAAACGTTCATCATACAAAACAATCAAAAGCCGTTGTTCATTGTTCCCTATCTAGAAGGCCAGTGGTTAAAAGACGCAGCAGGCATTAAACTCAAACAACTCATGACAATACAAAGGGTTACAACAGCCTACAATATAAATTCTTTATGTTTTGCCAACCAGCAATTCAGCATATTAGAACCAAGTAGTTATCCTCTAAACCATCATCATGCAAAACAAGAGCACATAACCTATACAATTATGCTGCATTTTTTTACTCACAAAAAGATATGTGCTAATTTCAATGTAGCCAAATGCCAAAAACACTTGTCATACAACATAGATGCTCAGTTGAACCACCAGCAGACACTTTACCATTCTAAACACAACGCAAGTAATCAATAAAACCATCGAAAGATTTACCTTGCCACAGAACTCACAGAAGTACTTGGAGTGCTGGGAGACCTCCATCTTCTTGATCTGCTTACGAAGACTGGCACCGTACCTGGTACCTACACAACATTGAAATAACAAGGACACGTGAGTACAATAGTTACACATTCATGAGGTTGTTGAACAATGATCTGGGCAGCCGCAATGTTTTTACCATATTTGCCAACGATTCCAGCCTTCTTGGTGCGCTTCGTCTGCACATACATCAGAAACATTAAGAAATTAAAACATTTTTCCACAAGTATAGCAAAACAGCAAAATGATTTACTATCTACAGAGGCAGCATCAGAAAATAATTTATAAATTTCACATATGGAGTTGATACAGGCAACAGCAATGTATGACCAGTCATACATAAAACATCAGGATAATATTATCAGTTGTATGACAAGCACGATGTAGATCATAGCAAATTAGCAATGTATAGAATGAACACAACAGTGAGGAAATAACTAGTGCTGCCCAAGGCCTCATGCTAACCAATCGAGCTTTGGAAAAATGAAGGCTGAAGCTCAGATTTCTAGTGGTAAATCTTGGAGCAAACGGTAAGAGTTGCATCCATGCTAATAGATAACTATAACAAACCAAGGATAGCATCAAAGTTTCATACTTCCATTTTATGGCAATTAGTCCACCACTGAGCATATCATATTAGTAAAACCGGTCCCAGAAGTGGAAAATCTAACTATAGGAACACCTTAACATCCTCTTTGACCACTTCATAATACAGTATAATTGGGCAAGCCGCAAATCTTACCAAGCAACACCAGATGAAAAATAAAGCCGCCGGCAAGTTTACTCTAGATCTGACAGATGCTACGGCTTCAAGGATGATTTCTCAGCGAAGCAGACCAAAACCACGAGAAAGACTAGTAATTTCGAATCCTTATTCATAGATCCCCGTGTGCAAGCCACTCAGACAATCGCAAACCTAGATGCTTCCTACACCCCACAGGCAGGCACGAAGGCTGAAACACGGCATACGGAGGAGCACGGATCAGAGCCGCCATAGGTAACAGTGAGGGGAGAGCGTACCATCTCGCCGGCGAGGAGGAGGCGTCCGCGGCAACGGGCGGCGGCGGCAAAGAGGGCAGGGAGGCGGCGGCGCGGGCGAGAGGTCTCGGAATGGAGGCGGCGTGCTAGGTCTTATACGTGTGGGAACACGGATGGGCCTCGTTGCTGCGCCGGTGGGCTGGGCTAAGGCTTATCAATCCTACTTAGCCCATAAAGCTAGGTGTAACCACTAAAAAAAAGTGAGGTGTAGCCCAACTAGACTATGGGCCACATGAGAGTTAAGAAACACCAAAATTCAATTATTATTGTTACTAGGACATATGCCCGTGCGTTGCAACGGGAGTAATAATTGACCTGCTCATCAAGACATCTATCATGCCGCAGGGAGGCAGACGCCTCGATGAATTAAGAACCATACTATAGATACAATACTTTTGGTATGATTTCTATACCATACTTTCGATAGCACAATGCATGAATAAATTAACATGAATGATAAGTACCTGATGTCAGGTATGAGCACATGGCACATCGAACATTTTCGATAGCAATTCTTGACACAAGGATGGCAAGTTAGACACACAAGGCAATTCTCTGTCAAAAATAAATTGAAACATGAAGTTAGCATGCTTGCTAACTAAAATTATCACCCTCGGGTCACTAAATTCGTCATAAAAATGTTTGATTTGTCATCTGTTCGTACCTGACGGACATTATTAGATTCCTAATTAAAGTGCGCCAGAATAATTAATAAACAAAGTTAATTAAAAAGGGCATGCACACAAAGTTAATAAAAAAAGTATGCATTGTGTCCCCAAATATCTTGCCCCACATTGCAAGGACGGAAGAAGATCCGAAATTGCCCAAATAAATGCATGCGTGCCCCTCTCCAGCTAATTTTCATAAGCCAACACATAAATCTATTTAATTAGAGGCAATCAGCACACAGTTCCATTTTAGCCAATTCATGCGGTAAATGCGGCGTGCATGTCCTCTTTTATGCATGTGTGGCATCTGGCGACCAACACGTGTTCTGATCAGCCCCATCACTGAAACAGTGCTATTTTGTTTTACTTATTTCCCTTAACTTATCTCCTGGACTCTTCTAGCTGCCTCAGCTCCAGCTCCATGAGGCGTTTCCCACAAGGCCACAAAGTGAGACCGTGAGATGCAGACCACCGTCCGGGGCCCTCGCCGACGCCGGCGGCAAGTAGGGACGCGTTGCGGTAGCAAGGCCCGCATCCGGCGCATCCAATCCCGGGACTAAACTGTGGCAGCTGCTCCCTTGCCTATGTTCTCCTCAGTTCGAGCTCAGAGACAATTCACACAAGGTGAGATGCGGTCTGCCGTCCGAGGCCGCCGCCGTCGCCGGCGGCAGGGCGAGAGCTATGCTGTGTAGCACCGTTTGCATCCGGCGTGCCCAAGTTGTGGCAGCTGCTATTGGAAATATGCCCTGGAGGCAATAATAAAAAGGATTATTATTATATTTTCTTGTTCATGATAATTGTCTTTTATTCATGCTATAATTGTGTTATCCGGAAATCATAATACATGTGTGAATACTTAGACACCAACATGTCCCTAGTAAGCCTCTGTTGACTAGCTCGTTGATCAACAGATAGTCATGGTTTCCTGACTATGGACATTGGATGTCATTGATAACGAGATCACATCATTAGGAGAATAATGTGATGGACAAGACCCAATCCTAAACATAGCACAAGATCGTATAGTTCGTTTGCTAGAGTTTTCCAATGTCAAGTATCTTTTCCTTAGACCATGAGATCGTGTAACTCCCGGATACCGTAGGAGTGCTTTGGGTGTACCAAACGTCACAACGTAACTGGGTGACTATAAAGGTATACTGCGGGTATCTCCGAAAGTGTCTGTTGGGTTGACACGGATCAAGACTGGGATTTGTCACTCCGTATGATGGAGAGGTATCACTGGGCCCACTCGGTAATGCATCATCATAATGAGCTCAAAGTGACCAAGTGTCTGGTCACGGGATCATGCATTACGGTACGAGTAAAGTGAATTACCGGTAACGAGATTAAACAAGGTATTGGGATACCGACGATCGAATCTCGGGCAAGTAACATACCGATTGACGAAGGGAATTGTATACGGGGTTGCTTGAATCCTCGACATCATGGTTCATCCGATGAGATCAACGAGGAGCATGTGGGAGCCAATATGGGTATCCAGATCCCGCTGTTGGTTATTGACCGGAGAGCAATCTCGGTCATGTCTACATGTCTCCCGAACCCGTAGGGTCTGCACACTTAAGGTTCGGTGACGCTAGGGTTGTAGGGATATGTATATGCAGTAACCCGAAAGTTGTTCGGAGTCCCGGATGAGATCCAGGACGTCACGAGGAGTTTCGGAATGGTCCGGAGGTAAAGAATTATATATAGGAAGTGCTATTTCGGCCATCGGGACAAGTTTCGGGGTCACCAGTATTGTACCGGGACCACCGGAAGGGTCCCGGGGGTCCACCGGGTGGGGCCACCTATCCCGGAGGGCCCCATGGGCTAAAGTGGGAAGGGATCCAGCCCAAAGTGGGCTGGGGCGCCACTTTCCCCTAGGGCCCATGCGCCTAGGGTAGGGGAAACCCTAAAGGGGGCGCCCCCTTGCTTGGGGGGCAAGCCCCCCACCCCTTGGCCGCCGCCCCCCCCCTAGGAGATTGCATATCCTAGGGCCGGAGCCCCCCCCCTAGGCTCCCTATATATAGTGGGGGGGAAGGAGGGCCTCTCACCCCACGCCTTTGGTGCCTCCCTCTCCCTCTCCAACACCTCCTCCTCCTCCATAGAGCTTGGCGAAGCCCTGACGGAGTACTGCAGCTCCATCACCACCACGCCGTCGTGCTGCTGCTGGAGCCATCTTCCTCAACCTCTCCTTCCCCCTTGCTGGATCAAGAAGGAGGAGACATCACGCTGACCGTACGTGTGTTGAACGCGGAGGTGCCGTCCGTTCGGCGCTAGAATCTCCGGTGATTTGGATCACGTCGAGTACGGCTTCCTCATCCCCGTTCTTTGAACGCTTCTGCGCGTGATCTACAAAGGTATGTAGATGCAATCCGATCACTCGTTGCTAGATGAACTCCTAGATGGATCTTGGTGAAACCGTAGGAAAATTTTTGTTTTCTGCAACGTTCCCCAACAGTGGCATCATGAGCTAGGTCTATGCGTAGTTCCTTTTGCACGAGTAGAACACAATTTGTTGTGGGCGTAGATGTTGTCAACTTTCTTGCCGCTACTAGTTGTGGGATGAAGTAGCCCGGACCAACCTTACACGTACGCTTACGTGAGACCGGTTCCACCGACTGACATGCACTAGTTGCATAAGGTGGCTGGCGGGTGTCTGTCTCTCCCACTTTAGTTGGAGCGGATTTGATGAAAAGGGTCCTTATGAAGGGTAAATAGAAGTTGACAAATCACGTTGTGACTTTCACGTAGGTAAGAAAACGTTCTTGCTAGAACCCTATTTCAGCCACGTAAAACTTGCAACAACAATTAGAGGACGTCTAACTTGTTTTTGCAGCAAGTGCTTTGTGATATGATATGGCCAAAGTTGTGATGAATGATGAATGATATATATGTGATGTATGAGATGTTCATGCTATTGTAATAGGAATCACGACTTGCATGTCGATGAGTATGACAACCGGCAGGAGCCATAGGAGTTGTCTTTATTTTTTGTATGACCTGCATGTCATTGAGAAACGCCATATAAATTACTTTACTTTATTGCTAAACATGTTAGCCATAGTAGTAGAAGTAATAGTTGGCGAACAACTTTATGGAGACACGATGATGGAGATCATGATGATGAAGATCATGGTGTCATGCTGGTGACAAGATGATCATGGAGCCCCAAGATGGAGATCAAAGGAGCTATGTGATATTGGCCATATCATGTCACTTTTATTATTTGATTGCATGTGATGTTTATCATGTTTCTGCATCTTGTTTACTTAGAACGACGATAGTAAATAAGATGATCCCTCATAATAATTTCAAGAAAGTGTTCTGCCTAACTGTGCACCGTTGCGACAGTTCGTTATTTCGAAGCACCACGTGATGATCGGGTGTTAGATTCCAACGTTCACATACAACGGGTGTAAGATAGATTTACACATGCAAACACTTAGGTTGACTTGACGAGTCTAGCATGTACAGACATGGCCTCGGAACACAGAAGACCGAAAGGTCGAGCATGAGTCGTATAGAAGATACGATCAACATGAAGATGTTCATCGATGTTGACTAGTCCGTCTCACGTGATGACCGGACACGGCCTAGTTAACTCGGATCATGTTATACTTAGATTACTGGAGGGATGTCTATCTAAGTGGGAGTTCATTGAATAATTTGATTAGATGAACTTAATTATCATGAACTTAGTCTAAATTTTTTACAATATGTCTTATAGATCAAATGGCCAACGTAGTCCTCAACTTCAACGCGTTCCTAGAGAAAACCAAGCTGAAAGACGATGGCAGCAACTACACGGACTGGGTCCGGAACCTGAGGATCATCCTCATAGCTGCCAAGAAAGATTATGTCCTACAAGCACCGCTAGGTGACGCACCTATTCTCCCTGCAGAACAAGACGTTATGAACGCTTGGCAGGCATGTACCGATGACTACTCCCTCGTTCAGTGCGGCATGCTTTACAGCTTAGAGCCGGGGCTCCAAAAGCGTTTTGAGAGACACGGAGCATATGAGATGTTCGAAGAGCTGAAAATGGTTTTCCAAGCTCATGCCCGGGTCGAGAGATATCAAGTCTCCGACAAGTTCTTCAGCTGTAAGATGGAGGAAAACAGTTCTGTCAGTGAGCACATACTCACTATGTCTGGGTTGCATAACCGCTTGACTCAGCTGGGAGTTAATCTCCCGGATGACGCGGTCATTGACAGAATCCTTCAGTCGCTTCCACCGAGCTACAAGAGCTTTGTGATGAACTTCAATATGCAGGGGATGGAAAAGACCATTCCTGAAGTATTTGCAATGCTGAAATCAGCAGAGGTAGAAGTCAAAAAGGAACATCAAGTGTTGATGGTGAATAAAACCACTAAGTTCAAGAAGGGCAAGGGTAAGAAAGCCTTCAAGAAGGACGGCAAGGGAGTTGCCGCGCCCGGCAAGCAAGCTGCCGGGAAGAAGCCAAAGAATGGACCCAAGCCCGAGACTGAGTGCTTTTATTGCAAGGGAAGTGGTCACTGGAAGCGGAACTGCCCCAAATACTTAGCGGACAAGAAGGCCGGCATCACGAAAGGTATATGTGATATACATGTAATTGATGTGTACCTTACCAGTACTCGTAGTAGCTCCTGGGTATTTGATACCGGTGCGGTTGCTCACATTTGTAACTCAAAACAGGAGCTGCGGAATAAGCGGAGACTGGCGAAGGACGAGGTGACGATGCGCGTCGGGAATGGTTCCAAGGTCAATGTGATCGCCGTCGGCACGCTACCTCTACATTTACCTTCGGGATTAGTTTTAAACCTTAATAATTGTTATTTAGTGCCAGCTTTGAGCATGAACATTGTATCAGGATCTCGTTTAATTCGAGATGGCTACTCATTTAAATCCGAGAATAATGGTTGTTCTATTTATATGAGAGATATGTTTTATGGTCATGCTCCGATGGTGAATGGTTTATTCTTAATGAATCTCGAGCGTAATGCTACACATGTTCATAGTGTGAGTACCAAAAGATGTAAGATTGATAATGATAGTCCCACATACTTGTGGCACTGCCGCCTTGGTCACATAGGTGTCAAACGCATGAAGAAGCTCCATGCTGATGGACTTTTAGAGTCTCTTGATTACGAATCATTTGACACGTGCGAACCATGCCTCATGGGTAAAATGACCAAGACTCCGTTCTCAGGAACAATGGAGCGAGCAACCAACTTATTGGAAATCATACATACTGATGTGTGCGGTCCAATGAGTGTTGAGGCTCGCGGTGGCTATCGTTATGTTCTCACCTCACTGATGACTTGAGTAGATATGGG
The DNA here is from genome assembly GCF_018294505.1 of Triticum aestivum. Classification (NCBI taxonomy): domain Eukaryota; kingdom Viridiplantae; phylum Streptophyta; class Magnoliopsida; order Poales; family Poaceae; genus Triticum; species Triticum aestivum. The sequence goes on along the minus strand of NC_057794.1, from coordinate 557,622,384 downwards.
TATGTCTACTTAATGAAACACAAGTCTGAGACCTTTGAAAAGTTCAAGGAATTTCAGAGTGAGGTTGAAAATCAACGTGACAGGAAAATCAAGTTCCTGCGATCAGATCGTGGAGGAGAATACTTGAGTCACGAGTTTGGCACACACTTAAGAAAATGTGGAATAGTTTCACAACTCACGCCGCCTGGAACACCTCAGCGTAATGGTGTGTCCGAACGTCGTAATCGCACTCTATTAGATATGGTGCGATCTATGATGTCTCTTACCGATTTACCGCTATCTTTTTGGGGCTATGCTTTGGAGAATGCCGCATTCACTTTAAATAGGGCTCCATCTAAATCCGTTGAGACGACACCGTATGAATTATGGTTTGGGAAGAAACCTAAGTTGTCGTTTCTAAAAGTTTGGGGATGTGATGCTTATGTCAAGAAACTTCAACCTGAAAAGCTCGAACCCAAGTCGGAAAAATGCGTCTTCATAGGATACCCTAAAGAAACTATTGGGTATACCTTCTACCTCAGATCTGAAGGCAAGATCTTTGTTGCCAAGAATGGATCCTTTTTAGAGAAGGAGTTTCTCTCGAAAGAAGTAAGTGGGAGGAAAGTAGAACTTGATGAAGTATTACCTCTTGAACCGGAAAATGGCGCAACTCAAGAAAATGTTCCTGAGGTGCCTGCACTGACTAGAGAGGAAGTTAATGATGATGATCAAGATACTTCTGATCAAGCTCCTACTAAAATTCGAAGGTCCACAAGGACACGTTCCGCAGCAGATTGGTACGGCAACCCTGTCTTGGAAATCATGTTATTAGACAATGGTGAACCTTCGAACTATGAAGAAGCGATGGCGGACCCGGATTCCGACAAATGGCTGGAAGCCATGAAATCTGAGATAGGATCCATGTATGAAAACGAAGTATGGACTTTGACTAACTTGCCCGTAGAGCGGCGAGCCATAGAAAATAAATGGATCTTTAAGAAGAAAACAGACGCGGATGGTAATGTGACCATCTATAAAGTTCAGCTTGTCGCTAAGGGTTATCGACAAGTTCAAGGGGTTGACTACGATGAGACTTTCTCACCGGTAGCGAAGCTGAAGTCTGTCTGAATCATGTTAGCAATTGCCGCATTATATGATTATGAAATATGGAAAATGGATGTCAAAACGGCATTCCTTAATGGTTTTCTTAAGGAAGAATTGTATATGATGCAGCCGGAAGGTTTTGTCAATCCTAAGTATGCTGACAAGGTGTGCAAGCTCCAACACTCGATTTATGGGCTGGTGCAAGCATCTCGGAGTTGGAACATTCGCTTTGATGAGATGATCAAAGCGTTTGGGTTTATGCAGACTTATGGAGAAGTCTGCGTTTACAAGAAAGTGAGTGGGAGCTCTGTAGCATTTCTCATATTATATGTAGATGACATACTTTTGATGGGAAATGATATAGAGCTTTTGGACAGCATTAAGGCCTACTTGAATAAGAGTTTTTCAATGAAGGACCTTGGAGAAGCTGCTTATATATTAGGCATCAAGATCTACAGAGATAGATCAAGACGCCTCATAGGTCTTTCACAAAGCACATACCTTGATAAGATATTGAAGAAGTTCAATATGGATCAGTCTAAGAAGGGGTTCTTGCCTGTGTTGCAAGGTGTGAAATTGAGCTCAGCTCAATGTCCGACCACGGCAGAAGATATAGAAGAGATGAGTGTCATCCCCTATGCCTCAGCCATAGGTTCTATTATGTATGCCATGCTGTGTACCAGACCTGATGTAAACCTTGCCGTGAGTTTGGTAGGAAGGTACCAAAGTAATCCCGGCAAGGAACACTGGACAGCGGTCAAGAATATCCTGAAGTACCTGAAAAGGACTAAGGAAATGTTTCTCGTTTATGGAGGTGACGAAGAGCTCGTCGTAAAAGGTTACGTCGACGCTAGCTTCGACACAGATCTGGATGACTCTAAGTCACAAACCGGATACGTGTATATTTTGAATGGTGGGGCAGTAAGCTGGTGCAGTTGCAAGCAGAGCGTCGTGGCGGGATCTACATGTGAAGCGGAGTACATGGCAGCCTCGGAGGCAGCGCATGAAGCAATTTGGATGAAGGAGTTCATCACCGACCTAGGAGTCATACCCAATGCGTCGGGGCCGATCAAGCTCTTCTGTGACAACACTGGAGCTATTGCTCTTGCCAAGGAGCCCAGGTTTCACAAGAAGACAAGGCACATCAAGCGTCGCTTCAACTCCATTCGTGAAAATGTTCAAGATGGAGACATAGATATTTGTAAAGTACATACGGACCTGAATGTAGCAGATCCGTTGACTAAACCTCTCCCTAGAGCAAAACATGATCAACACCAGAATTCCATGGGTGTTCGATTCATCACAATGTAACTAGATTATTGACTCTAGTGCAAGTGGGAGACTATTGGAAATATGCCCTAGAGGCAATAATAAAAGGATTATTATTATATTTCCTTGTTCATGATAATTGTCTTTTATTCATGCTATAATTGTGTTATCCAGAAATCGTAATACATGTGTGAATAATAGACACCAACATGTCCCTAGTAAGCCTCTAGTTGACTAGCTCGTTGATCAACAGATAGTCATGGTTTCCTGACTATGGACATTGGATGTCATTGATAACGAGATCACATCATTAGGAGAATGATGTGATGGACAAGACCCAATCCTAAACATAGCACAAGATCGTATAGTTCGTTTGCTAGAGTTTTCCAATGTCAAGTATCTTTTCCTTAGACCATGAGATCGTGTAACTCCCGGATACCGTAGGAGTGCTTTGGGTGTACCAAACGTCACAACGTAACTGGGTGACTATAAAGGTATACTACGGGTATCTCCGAAAGTGTCTGTTGGGTTGACACGGATCAAGACTGGGATTTGTCACTCCGTATGACGGAGAGGTATCACTGGGCCCACTCGGTAATGCATCATCATAATGAGCTCAAAGTGACCAAGTGTCTGGTCACGGGATCATGCATTACGGTACGAGTAAAGTGACTTGCCGGTAACGAGATTGAACGAGGTATTGGGATACCGACGATCGAATCTCGGGCAAGTAACATACCGATTGACGAAGGGAATTGTATACGGGGTTGCTTGAATCCTCGACATCGTGGTTCATCCGATGAGATCATCGAGGAGCATGTGGGAGCCAACATGGGTATCCAGATCCCGCTGTTGGTTATTGACCGGAGAGCAATCTCGGTCATGTCTACATGTCTCCCGAACCCGTAGGGTCTGCACACTTAAGGTTCGGTGACGCTAGGGTTGTAGGGATATGTATATGCAGTAACCCGAAAGTTGTTCGGAGTCCCGGATTAGATCCAGAACGTCACGAGGAGTTTCGGAATGGTACGGAGGTAAAGAATTATATATAGGAAGTGCTATTTCGGCCATCGGGACAAGTTTCGGGGTCACCGGTATTGTACCGGGACCACCGAAAGGGTCCCGGGGGTCCACCGGGTGGGGCCACCTATCCCGGAGGGCCCCATGGGCTAAAGTGGGAAGGGATCCAGCCCAAAGTGGGCTGGGGCGCCACTTTCCCCTAGGGCCCATGCGCCTAGGGTAGGGGAAACCCTAAAGGGGGCGCCCCCTTGCTTGGGGGGCAAGCCCCCCACCCCTTGGCCGCCGCCCCCCTAGGAGATTGCATCTCCTAGGGCCGGCGCCCCCCTAGGCTCCCTATATATAGTGGGGGGGAAGGAGGGCCTCTCACCCCACGCCTTTGGTGCCTCCCTCTCCCTCTCCAACACCTCCTCCTCCTCCATAGAGCTTGGCGAAGCCCTGACGGAGTACTGCAGCTCCACCACCACCACGCCGTCGTGCTGCTGCTGGAGCCATCTTCCTCAACCTCTCCTTCCCCCTTGCTGGATCAAGAAGGAGGAGACGTCACGCTGACCGTACGTGTGTTGAACGCGGAGGTGCCGTCCGTTCGGCGCTAGGATCTCCGGTGATTTGGATCACGTCGAGTACGGCTTCCTCATCCCCGTTCTTTGAACGCTTCCGCGCGTGATCTACAAAGGTATGTAGATGCAATCCGATCACTCGTTGCTAGATGAACTCCTAGATGGATCTTGGTGAAACCGTAGGAAAATTTTTGTTTTCTGCGACGTTCCCCAACAGCTGCTCCATGCTGTTGTTCCCTGCCGAACAACATCGCGCGCGGGGGCGGTCAGCGGGTACCTCGAGATATAGCAGGGGCTCATGTAGACTCATTTCAAGTTTGGAACTCGATGCAAGCTCAGAGGCAGAGGTTAGTGCTACCCCCATATGCTATTTCTAATGCTACCCCCACACACTATTTCATCTGCCTGTAATTTCCCTTTTCTGCAACTCAAAGTGATAGAAACAGAGGAGGGGCAAAGTGTATGCACATATGCACGCAGTGTAGTTTGACGTGCAGCTTCACTTTTCCATTCTTAGTTTTCAATCACACGAGCGCAAGACTACATTGAACTGGAAAACTAAATCATGGAGGAATAACCAGCAACTAATTTGTATTCATATATATCTTTATTTGAGTATAAAACTACCAGTTAACAGTTTGAATTCATAGAAATTTTGAAAATCATGCAAAACTATACTTTGAAACTGAATACACAATTATATTTTCTACAGGCTACCATTCTAAAACTGAGACATACCTTAGAACAATGAACAATGAGTATCAAACCAGCTGTACCTTTACAAGCACTCATTTATTAGACGACAAGCATGGATGGTAATACAACTGCATTTTACACAGAATACTATTATATCATTGTAATGCTTCTTATATAATACATACAAACTGTTAAAACAAATTCAGAGGCTTCACCTCGGTGTCAGCCGTTAGTATAAAATGCCGAGACGACAAAAAAAAGGTAAAAAAATGCTGAGATGACAAAACAAAACACGTAACTTGGAATATAGCTGAGAATATATAAATCTTAGATAATCAGTAAAATAAAAATGCAACTTTTTCTTGGAAAAATGTACCTTGTGGAAAATCACCTTAACTATAATTGATTATTGCCTCCCCTTGGAACTACTGTACAAAACCTGAAGAAATCGTGTACTATAATGAAGCACTAAAGCACATGCATATACATACGGCATGTTCGAAACATGAGGCCGCTCCTTGCTATATGTTTACATGAGGCATGTTTGAAACTGATTTTGCTGATGCGCATGGCCACTTGTGTGGCACGCCCGCGATCATCACTCCCAGAATTATAATGTAATTCTGAAGGATTAATTTGCACGCCCACGGTCATCACTCCCAGAGCTATTTCTATAATTTGCATGTCATAGATTAAACTCTTTGTTTGTTTTAATCTTACCTCCTCTGTATGATAAGAGGGTCTAAAATTTGTAGATTCAAGGCGCAAAAACGTACCTATGCATGATGAAGTGCCAGGAGCTGCTTCCATGCTCAAGAACACAATGGATGCATGCTGATCCACAGAGAGAGCAATTTTCTATCAATCCTGATCTATTCTCATGTGATCTAGGGGGCAACATCGACAATGTAGTAGATGGGCAGGAGAAAGGATGTAGCCGGGAAGATATCTTGGTGGTAATCTGTAGGAGAAAAAAAGTTTGTTTTGCTGATTATATGGAACAAATTAGAGAGGTACGCTGTGTTTTATTACTGAATCCAACTTCCATGATGTGTTTCTCCTTTGTGCATGCTCATGAATCCTGGTTCCTCTTTTTTTTGATTGTGCATTCTCAGTTGCTAATTTTTGCTATGTCCATCCCAATGAGAGGCTTTCCTTCCTTTATTTTCTCTGCCAGATTTGAACGGTGTTTTCTCTCAAAGTCAGAATTGAACATCTCTCAATGAGAGGTTTTCCTTCCTTTTTTTGTTAGAGATTTCATTGTTCCTCCTTCCTTCCTTTGATTTAGAAGATGATGAAGATTTCCTTCGGTCCCTCAATTCCTTCCCTTCCTTGGTTAATTTCCTTCCTTATTTCTCTGTGAGAGTCACTCAATTCCTTCCCTTCCTTGGTTAATTTCCGTCCTTATTTCTTTGCCATAGTCACTCAATTCATTCCCTTCCTTATTCCTTGCACGCTTTAGCTCTCACACCCTTGGCTACGACTCCTTGATATGGAGAAAACATAAAAGCATATTTAAATTGGGAGGATTTAATGGAAGAGGGCGAGGTGGGACTATTCTGCACAAGAGGAAGAGGGAAGATAGCTCTGCAGCGGCGCCATGGCTCCTTGCCGCGAACTCGACAGCGTCCATGTGCAGGGGCAGGCGGAGGCCGGTGCCAGCAAGCAGGCAGTGGAGCGCGTTGACGGAGCCGTGGTGGAGGTCATGGGCGCCGATCTGCTCCACCCACCTCGAGCCGACGCGAGGAAGAGGGAAGATAGCTCGTTAACTCTGCAGCGGCACCATGGCTGCCGGATGGCGAGCGCCTCACCACGGCTTCTGGCCGACGAGCACAGGGGAGCTCCGCAGCAGCGGCTCGGTGGACGCAGGCAATGGATAAGTGGCGGAGGTGGCCGGTGGTTGCAGGGTTTTTTTTGCAAAAAAACGAAACGTTATCTTGTCAGGAACACACTTAAAATAGGAATGCGGGTTTATTTTTCTCAGAAAGGGAGGGTCTTTTCTGCAAAACGCAATGGACGGACGACCAGAAACAATCGCTGGTTTATTATTATTAGGAAAAGATTTCCCTATTTTTTATTTTTATTTCCTTTTTCCCAGAAATAAAAATGCTTATCATGGGTTTTTTAAATGAGAGGTAAGGCTCCTCACTTCGAAATAAACCTTTTTTTCCGCGGGAAGCCGGGAACACTTCAAAAGAGACGTAGAAAACAATGACGTCTAGCACTTGTCAACTCAAGGAGTCAGGGAAGTTCTTTTTTCTAGCAGTAGTTGCTCTGAGAATGCCGTGGGTCATGAGCTTGGAAAGTAAGTTCGAGTCAATGATTGGACAGCGTAATGGATCGACGCTTGTTCGGTTGACTTTGGCCATGTATAATGCAATGTGTTTAGCGAGGCACTTAGAAGTTAGGGAAAAAATATTTTCTTGTGCATGGGCCGGTGTTGTAGAGGGCATACGTTTAGTTATGCATCCCTCCTACAGAAATAAGCAATAATGCTTAAAAACGATTTTTTAATGAGCATTGAGTACTTTCCTAGCATGTTTTGAGCCTCTCGATATGTACTAGCAATTTCAGCAGGGTAGTGCTGCATGTGGCTAAGAACAGGTCGACAGTACACCAATGAGAGAGATCGATAGTGAGCATTGGCGGAGCTTCTATGCAAGTGTGCATGCTGCCCACCAGCGTTCGAGTTTCAGACTTTGCGTTGTGTGCTTAGGTGATTCTTCTATAAAAGTAAAATTGTCCAGCTAGAAGGAATCTTAATGCAGGTAGAGGGGATGGCGGTTTTATTTTCTTCATGCATGCATAGTAAATTGATTCTTCTGGTGCTCGGAGTGGATTGATTGATTTTCTTGGATCCAAACAGGACCATAGTTTGGTTGGGGAATCTTTTATTGGACTTATATACTTATTTCTTTATTAAGAAACACAGTAATGTCGCATTTCATTGAAAGAATATTCCGCTTCTATGAGACAAACATATGTCAAATATGAGGTATGATCTCTGATGGGTTGGGGTAGAACCATCCTCCTGACCATTCAACCATAGGTTCGTTTTTTTATTGGACTTATTCCAAGTAAAGGCTCAATTCTTACGTTTTGTAGAATGATACTATGTTGTACATAAACCGACGCACACCTATTTGAAAACTATGTTTTACATTTCATTTCAACAAGAAGTTTGTGTTTAGTCAACAAGTCTACCAAAATACCACGGTGAAGTGTGCCTAAATCTCATACAACAAGATTATATCTCATTTGTTGCTTGTCACTATCCGTGAACACTTATGCAATTTCACCTCGTAGCAAAATTGCCCCGCTAGAAGTTTTTTTCTTTTGCGGGTCAGCTAGAAGCTGCATGCATCGCTTCCTTACGTGGATGCAATATTTGGATTCAGAATGCACATCGCCCTTCTACTACTGGAGACATGTAGGAAACATCATCACAGGGCAAAACAGTTCAGTCTTAATTACAAGGCTAGCAAAGCTTCGAATACACCATTCAGAGTGACTTCATAATCAATCGCTAACACCAATGCTTCTGGACATTACTGTGACGGGACCTGGAAACCATAGTACACGCTCATTGAGCTAAGGCACGTAAGGCCGCCATAGAAGAGGCAATTGTTCATTCTTTTCATTCGTCGATACCATCGCCTGCAGACCACATGAGATGAATATATGAAAAATCGACGTAAAAAAGAAAAGGAGAAAAACATAAGTGAGCGTATGTTTTTTGAGATCATACCACTTGGGGTTATTGGGTTTGGGTTCGACCTGCACGGAAAGATCAATGGCGACGTGCCTGTTCACTCTGGTACAGTGAGCCGGGAGCTTACTGTCGAGATCAGAAATCAGACCGAACAATTCTTCTTTCTTGGTCTGTACAGATGAGTTTGTTATCATACACATCAAAAGCAAGTACATAAAAGATCCATGGGTGCAGTCGTATAAATCAAGTGAAGGGTCTATGAACGCGGCCATACATTTACAAAAGAAAATCAAGTAGAAGGTCCATGGAAGTTAATTTACCCTAAATATGGACATGGCGAGAAAGCATATATCCGCGAGGAGAGGATCGTGAATCCGAGTCGGTCTCCGGCCGAATTTCATTTTTTAGACAAAGGAAATTTCGTTCAGTACAAGTTTCCCTAGCAGGCTTAGAAAGTAGACCGGCCTGTTGCATTGGCCCATCTGTAGCTATTTTTTAAACTCATCGGCCTATGCACAAATCCTTTGAACTGACCGGCACATCTATACGTTCATCGATTAAGGCTTCCCATCTTTTGGATAGGCAACTCAAAGCGCTTTCAAAAACCATTATTGATAATGTTCATGCGGGTAAAAAAATGACAATGTCGTTGCTCCAGTTCAATTACAACCTCTTTACCGAAGTCTTTGAGGTATTTCGTTGAGCAGAGATTGATACCATGAATGAGTTTTCAAGAGATTTCATTGTAATTCTTAGTCATAAGAGCTACTTTGTATTTTCTTCGATCTTAGGTCCAAATTAGAGTATCTGTAATTGTTATAAGTATGAATAAAGTTATAGGTGTTTCTAAAAAAAACTATCGTCAACTTTTAGCTCAAAAAAAAAAAAATCTACCGTCTACCTAAAAGAATCTACCATCATCTGGGAGCAACCAGGTAAGAGGTTTCCCTAAAAAAACTAAAAGGTACCCCACAAGGTCACCTTTGATGGGCTAAGAGTGTGCTGCGAGCTCTCAGCCGCCGCATGTCACTTGCTGGACGCTTTCTTGGGATTTTTTTTATTTTTCTGTACTTGATTTTTGAGGTTTAGATGTTTTTTTACTTTTGGTTTTACCCCGGTTTTCCCTAGATTTTTAGGGAAAGATTGAATATATTGTTTGCGCGAAAAAACACTTTTTTTGTTTCCGAGAAGCAAATCGCGAGAGGCACAGTGCCTCTCAAAAAGAAAAGAAAAACATGTTTCTTTATTTCCACGAGAGCCACAGATTTGCTTCTTATGGAGGCACATGCTTGCTTCCGCGAGAGGCACAAATGTGCCTCTTGGAATGGGAAGGTTTTTTTTTGTTCTACGAGAGGCATAACTATGCCTCTCGGAAAGAGAAAAAACAGGGTTTTTTTGCTTCCACAAGAGGCATAGGTTTGCTTCTCGTGAAGGCATAGTTTTGCTTCTAGTCCCTCTCAAAATGGGAAAACATGAAAAACAAGGTGTCTCTGGCTGTGGTTTTTTTACCCTTTTTTCGGGTTTTATCGTGAAAAAGTTTATAAAACGTAATAACATGCGATATAGTCTTGAAGATCTCGACGCGAATTAAAACAGTTCAAGATTTGGATGCACGGTTCAAGAGATAAAACATTTTGAAAAAAATGAATTTATGAAAAAATAAAAAACTTCTAGGTTGCTGCATATCAACTCCCGCGGATGTGGGAGTGACATTTGCAAGGGGTGCCCCTTAAATAGCGATTTCTCTATTTGGCGCTTTAAGCTCCGTTTAAAGGCAAATTCAAACAACACACACCCCCTCCCCGCGATGGGCCGGCCCATATAAAGTACCAGCAAGAAGCTCCCATAAGCTTCCTAGCTCGGTTTTGGGAAGCTTTTGTCCGGTTATTCTTTTTTCGTTTTTATCGTTTATTTGGACCGGATTTGTTTGGTTTTCTTTCTCTATTTTATTGTAAAATGTGCGCAAATTTTCAATCCAAAAACTTTTTTAGAATTCATTAAATTTTCAGTTTTATAAAAAATTTCAAATTGATGAACTTTTTTTTATAGAACCCCGCGAACTTTTTTCAAGTCCATGAACACTTTTTTTCATATAAACATTTTTTGTAAATTAGGTTGTTTTTTAATCTTAAAAAATGAAAAGATTAAAAAAATCACAATTTGTTTCATAATTCATGACCTTTTTCACATTTTAAAACTCTTCTTCATATTCATGATTTTTTTGCAAATTTATGATGTTTTTTCCAATCCAATTTTTTTGCAAATTTTTCATTTTTTTGCAAAAGTCAAATAGTCAATGGTTTATATTGAATTTATGTGTCTTTGTCTTTTATTCGTGTTGTTAGACCTCTGTTTGTAAACATTTAAGGGCTTCAGTTCTCTACAGCCGGGCAAACTCCTCTTATCTAAAAAGGAAGTATTTGATGACGTGACAAAAGCTGAGCCAGGGGACAATTCACATGCACCTCGTACATGCATGGCTTGCAGCTAGCTATTGCTTCAACATGACCTAGGTTTTGTTCGTTCATGCCCACCTACGCAAGGTATGGGGCCGAAACCCTGTGGATCCACGAGGATCGCCCTCGCTAGGGAGTAATCCTAGCCACTTGTTTTTTTGGCATTCTGTTAAGCCCCACGTGGGGCGTTTCCCCGGCCCATCACTGTCCAAAGCACTAGGGAAAAACCAGCAGCTGCACTCCCACGGAAGGAATCTCCTAGCGGAGCGCTTCATCTCTTCTCTTCCCCATGGCGCCTCTTGAAGCAGCGGCGAAGGGGCGTCAGGAGGATTGGAGCATGGATTAGAAGGGATTGTGGTTTGAGGGATTGATGGGGATTGGGTAAAGGGATGGGGATCATCCAATCCCTGGGTGGATCTAGGCCGTTGGAGGTTTGGTTCGCATGGAAGAACAAGGCCTTGACTGCGAGGGGGGGGGGGTCTTCCACTAGAATGTATGCATGCATGTATTCACTATTTATCGATAATTAATTTAGTTGAATTGAATAGAGAATGTCACTACGCAAGTTTTCTCATATCTTCGAACAATCATGTAAGGTCACCTGATTTCAGTGATGCCAGCCACTGGCGAAGCTTCACGGTGAGGAATCTGGGCCATCACACCCCACCCCCCGAGTGAAAAATGAAAAAAATTAGTACTCTGCAACCCATAAATAATAAGGTCATTCATCTGATCCTTCTACTTGCGACTGAGAGGTGGGCACACATAGAGACCTCCTATTAGGCGCTCTTAGTGCCGGTTAGCACTAGTGACGCTCACAAGGGACTTGTAGTGGGCCGGCCCAATAACAACAACAACAACAACAACAACAAAACCTTTAATCCCAAACAAGTTGGGGTAGGCTAGAGGTGAAACCCATAAGATCTCGCAACCAACTCATGGCTCTGACACATGGATAGCAAGTTTCCACACATCCCTGTCCATAGCTAGCTCTTTGGTGATACTCCAATCCTTCAGGTCTCTCTTAACGGACTCCTCTCATGTCAAATTCGGTCTACCCCGCTCTCTCTTGACATTCTCCGCACGCTTTAGCCGTCCGCTATGCACTGGAGCTTCTGGAGGCCTGCGCTGAATATGCCCAAACCATCTCAGACGATGTTGGACAAGCTTCTCCTCAACTAGTGCTACCCCAACTCTATCTCGTATATCATCATTCCGGACTCGATCCTTCCTCGTGTGGCCACACATCCATCTCAACATACGCATCTCCGCCACACCTAACTGTTGAACATGTCGCCTTTTAGTTGGCTAACACTCCGCGCCATACAACATTGCGGGTCGAACCGCCGTCCTGTAGAATTTGCCTTTTAGCTTTTGTGGCACTCTCTTGTCACAGAGAATGCCAGAAGCTTGGCGCCACTTCATCCATCCGACTTTGATTCGATGGTTCACATCTTCATCAATACCCCCATCCTCCTGCAACATTGACCCCAAATACCAAAAGGTGTCCTTCCGAGGTACCACCTGGCCATCAAGGCTAACCTCCTCCTCCTCACACCTAGTAGTACTGAAACCGCACATCATGTACTCGATTTTAGTTCTACTAAGCCTAAACCCTTTCGATTCCAAGGTTTGTCTCCATAACTCTAACTTCCTATTTACCCCCGTCCAACTATCGTCAACTAGCACCACATCATCTGCAAAGAGCATACACCATGGGATATCTCCTTGTATATCCCTTGTGACCTCATCCATCACCAATGCAAAAAGATAAGGGCTCAAAGCTGACCCCTGATGCAGTCCTATCTTAATCAGGAAGTCATCGGTGTTGACATCACTTGTTCGAACACTTGTCACAATATTATCGTACATGTCCTTGATGAGGGTAATGTACTTTGCTGGGACTTTGTGTTTCTCCAAGGCCCACCACATGACATTCCGCGGTATCTTATCATAGGCCTTCTCCAAGTCAATGAACACCATATGCAAGTCCTTCTTTTGCTCCCTATATCTCTCCATAAGTTGTCGTAACAAGAAAATGGCTTCCATGGTCGACCTCCCAGGCATGAAACCAAACTGATTTTTGGTCACGCATGTAAACGTGATTTTCAACAAGTTATTCCGCTTGTTAATCTCGAAGAAGCATGATTCGAACCCCGCACACGAATGACAGTGGTCATAGCTAGTAACTCCTAGGTCGCGCTCACTTAGTTGCCTACAATAAGGAAACAATGTTATTTGACCCTTCTTTTAGTACAACATTAACAGATATTATATACCCATTATAGATTATTTCAGAAACAAAGCATAAATTTGGAAAATAATTATTTGAAACATTGAAAACAACAATGAATTTGAGAAAATTTCATGAATTCGAAAAAGGTTCATCGAAATTGAAAAATGTTCGAGGAAATGAAAAAAGTTTGCAAATTTGATAAAAGTTTGTGAATTTAGAAATTTCATGAATTTGAAAAAAATCACAGAATTTGAAAAAAGTTCATGGATTTGAAAAAATGTTCGCACATATAAAACAAGTTGAGGAATTTGGCAAAAAGTTCTGGTTTTTGAAAAAACTTCAGAGAATGGGAAAAAGTCTAGAAATTTAGTTTTTTTTAAAGCAAATAAAAACGTGAAAACGGAGCAAAACCCGCATAGGAAAAAACATATAGAAAAATCACGAACAAAAAACCTTACATGGGCTGAATCGTTTGCTACCTACTAGTGTTTTTACATGGGCTAAACCGTTTATATTAACAAAATAAAATATAAATAAAGCTTAAGGCGCCAAACAGGAATTGAGATATCAGGCGTACCATTTCCTATTACATTTCGCCTGTGGCGTCCACACGTTTGGTCTTGCCGATAAATCAGGTTGTTGCTCTGAAGTTACTTGCACGGTCGCTGTCTGGGTCGTTCACTTGGTCGCTACTCGAGTCGTTGACAGGTCCAGTCTTCTTCATAAGATGTCTGGACATAGGTCCTATTTCGCGCGTAGGTCGCCATATAACGGCCCAGCGCATACTCCTCGTTACCCATGCTTGGTCCAGCCCACCTAGATCTGTCCGATTTCGGGAAGGTTCTGGAAACTTCCGAGGAATGGTTTATTTATTTTATGTTTTCTCTTGAGTTTTTTATGCATTTTTAATATTCGTTCATTTATTTCCTTTTTCCATTCTTCCATGATTTTTTTTCATGTCCGTATCTGTTTTATTTTTATTATTTATGTTCTTTTCTCTTTTAGTATTACAGACATCTTTCAAATCGTGAAAATTTCTTAATAGTTGTGAAAACTTTTTTTAATCAGGAACATATTTTGAATTCGCAGGAAAAGAATCATAAACATTTTTTTAATTGTAAACAGTTTTAAATCTCATAAACTTTTTTTACCAATTCACAGATTTTGTAGATTCTGAACTTATTTGAATTCGTGTTCATGTTTTGATTTTTTCAAAATGTTTCTGGAACTCATGAACATTTTTTGAATTAACAATTTTTTTTCAATTTGGCAATAATTTCTGAAATGCATGAAAATTCTTGGAATTGATGATTAAAGTAATATTATTTAAATATCATGAACATTTCTTGATTATGCTAACATTTGTTTTTTATAAATCCCGAACTTTTTTGCAATGCATGAGCATTTTAAGATTTTCTGTATATTTTCAAAATCATGAACATTTCTTGAACACCTTTTGTGATTTCTTAATTTCTTTTAAAATGTCCCTAATCACGAATTATTGAAAGAGGGAAAATAAACTAAAAAGAGGACAGAAAAGTTACAAAAAAAAGAAAATGAAATAAATTGGGGGCTTGTCGCCCCAAACATGGGCTGGCCCAAAAGAGTGCGCGGGGTGAGCGTTTGGGCGCGTTGGCTGGTTTCCCAGCGTGCACCACGCCCAATAGGACCCCTCTCTGGACTGTTTCGATTTTGCTGATTTGTTTTATACTTTCTTCCATTTTCTATGTTTATGGTTTGCTTTCAGTTTTATTGAGTTATGTTCTTTCTTTTCTCGTCTCTGTAGTATTTCCTTAACGGTTTTCACTGTTTTCTCTTATTTGTTTCCTTTTTGTGTTTTTATACCCATTTCCCTTTTCTTTTTGGGTTTTCAACCGTTCTTATTACAGGGTTCTTGTTTTCTACGTTTTTCTTTAGTTCTCCTTCTCCTTTTTTTATTTTGTTTATTCGGGCTTCTCTCTTTCTTTCTTTCTCGGTTTTCACCAGTTTTCTTCAGTTTTCACTTTGTCCCATTGTTTTTTTGTTTACTTCCACTGTCATTTTTCTTTTCCTTTTTGTTCAACAAATAGCTAGTTTTTTCGCACACAATGCACATCAAGAACATATTTCTATATCTCTTTAACATTTGCAAAATACACTATTATAATACCTAAAAGAAAATGGATATCTACATTTTTCTTATACATCAAGGAACATTTTTTATAAGTATTTAACAATTTTTATGTACGTGATTAACATTTCTATTCAATACATGCTTCTATGTCTTTTTTTCATAAACGTTCTATATTTTTTATGCAAATAAAATAATTTTGATACATGGTTAATTATTTGGGAAATACATTATTGTATTCATGTATTATATGTCTTCGTATCTACCTTTTTAAATATACATTGTATATTTTTCTTATACATGGTGAACACTTTTTATACACGTTTAAAGTTTTTCCAAAGCGATGATTAACATTTTTGTAAATACATATTGTCGTACATATTGTACATTTAATTTTTATCAATTTATCATTTTTAAAATACTTATTAACTTTTTTATCAATCACATTGTTTTGATTTTTATTGAATTCGTGTTAAACATTTTACAAATACGCGTCGAAACATTTTATTCCAAATGTTATCTACATTTTTTGAAAGTTCCGCAAACATTTTTTAAAAATTTGAGGTGTTTTTTCTGGAATATTTGTCTTTTAGATTGTTTTTTATAAAAATATGCAAAACAAAGAAAACGAAAGACAAAAGGGAGGAAAATGAAACAGAGTGAAGAAAAATACAAGCCTGCTACTGGGCTGGGTCACTAGGGGCGTTACTTCAGACGATGCTGTCTTCCGTCTCACTACAAGCCATACACATAGTCGTGCATAGACTTCTAGGCCTCCTTTGGTTCATAGGGTAGAAAAATTATAGGAATAGGAAAGTCAAAGAAAATGAGATGACATGTATCTGAAATCCTATGAATAGAAATATTAAAGAAGATGCCCTTTGGTTCACATCATATAATTTTTTTTCATTGAGTCTAGGCTAATGTTTATTTTCCTATAAAATGTGAAGGATAGGAAGAATTCCTCCATATGAATAGGATTTTATTTCTATAAATCAAAGGGCTCTAAAAGATTTTTTTTCCTATACAAATCCTATACTATGAGATTCCCACAAAATTCTTAAAAACCAAAGGAGGCCCTATTTGGCGCTTTAACTGCCATTTGAAGTCAAACCCTGCTCCTCGCATTGGGCCGGCAGGTATAAAGCGCCGGCTCCCGTTCCTGTTTTTGGGAAGCTACCATAAGCTTCCTGCCCTGTTTTGGTGAAACTTCTGTCCTGTTTTTTTTTTTGGTTTATTTGGATTGGTTTTGTTCGGTTTGCTTTTTTTATGAAATGCGTGAAACTTTTTGAGTCAATATTTTTTCAAATTCATGATTTTTCAAAATTATGATTTTTCAAATTCACAAACATTTTTACAATTCCCCAAGAACTTTTTTCAAATTTGTGAACTTTTTCAAAATCCTATTTTTTTCAAATCCACAGTTTTTCAATTTTTTTGAACTTTTCTGGAAATCCATGAACTATTTTTTACATTCTTGAATTTGTTTTCAAAATTTTTGTACAAATTCATGATATGTTTTATAACTCATGAACTTTTTTCAAATTTGCATGAACTTTTTTTATATTTTAAATTTTCTGCCATATCCGTGATTTTTTTGTTGCAAATTCTGAACTAACTTTTTGAAAACGAACTTCTTTTTTTTTTACGAATTTTCACATTTATTTTTTTACAAAAGTCAAATGGTCCATGGTTGACCGGTCAAGCATTGACCAAACAAATGAAGAGGCAAGCGACCATGCGACCTGAACTAAGAGATGTGCGATTGTGCAGCCCGTATATTGGGCCGGAGCAAGCGAGTGGGGCGCGTGAGCGCTTGGTAGCGAGTTGGTGTAAGGCCCTAGGGACGAGCTCTCACATGTATCTAGTGTGTAATTCTAAAAAAACTATCTAGTCTTTTTTTTGCGGGGTAAAAGAAACTATCTAGTCTGTATATACCACTAAAAAAGTAGTTTGTCATAACTTTCATAAAAAAATTGGTTTGCAATAAATCATGTTTAGAAAAATACGTGTTCGCTCAAGAAATGAAAACATAAATAAGATGATTTTAGTTTTTCAGAGTACACCCATGCCATCCCATATACTCCCAACATCCAATAGCAGGAGGCAAATGCCATCTTATTAGGCTTTAAATTATGATTCCAAGCTTTAAATTGAGATTCAAGATTCATGAACCATGTTCCAATGCCTATCGAGAATATTCATATGATATATCATGTAATTGTTTTTGTGTAGTTCGTGAAGTACTCCAAAAGATCACAACGTATGTTCTATTTTATAACTTTGTTAATATAGATTTTGTTGCCTATGGAATATGTCCATCTACATACTATTCACTTAAGTTGTGAATTACTTCATAATATTTCCGGGACAAACATGACATGTTTTACTAGTGTGTCTTCTCTTTATATCTAAATATAATCGTTACAAGTGATAACCCCTTTTCTTATTGATGCAACAAAGATATATTGTAACATTTATACAAAAGTAATGTTGATAAAACTCATACAAAATTATAAAACAGAGAAAACCAAAAAATGTAATAAATATTAAAAAGAGACAAAATAAACACTTAAAAGCTAACAGAAAGCAAGACGAAGATCAAATGGTTCTTCCCTAAGTCCTAAGAAAAGGAGGGCTTAAATTCCGCTTCGGCCTCCTTCTCTATCTCCGCATCGACTTCGGTGAAGAGCGAGTTGGTCGCCGCCCACTCCTGCCGGAGGAACTGCCGGTTGGCCTCCACATAGGCCTCATCCTGGATGGACTCCAGGATGGCCTACTGCGCCATCATCTCCGCGGCTTGGGCAACGGCGAACTCCGCCTCCGCCTCCTCCATGTTGAACCCCGCAGTAGGCTACTCTGCCTTGTCCTCCTCCGGATCTGCCACCTCCATCGACGTCGGCAGCAGCTTTCCCTCCTCCAGCTGCCGCTCCTCCTCCTCCGGCTCCGACGAGTCCGGAGGCAGCCCGACAGCGATGAGGGCGGCATGCCTAGCCTGGATCTCCTCCGCGATCTGCCTCCAGCACTCTGGCGTGAGCATAGCATACGTGGGGATCTTCCGCCGGACCATGACGATGTCAAAGAGCGTGGGAGAGCGGGGGAGAGAAGACAGACGGGCTCGGGTGGCGGCGCAGAGAGGGAGAAGGTGGATGGGCTAGGTTTGGGGGAAGCCAGCCGGTTTAAACAGCCGGATTTGGCCTCGGGCGGCGAGCCAGAGCGGCGCCACGCGGCGTTCACACTGCAGCGACGGAGGTAGCGTCCGTTGGACCGCCAGGTTTCCGCATGATTCCGTGTGGGACCTCATCGGCAGTTCTATGTGGCGGACGCGCCCGGGCGCACCCATATCTGCCCCATATTTGGGCTAGATATGAGGGATGTCGATCAACCCTGGTGTTTGAGGCCCGTTCGAGGCACCCGCCTGGGTCACGTTTTTGTGACCGACCAGTGACCGTACGGGCTGCCCGGGCATTTGAGGCCGGTTTGAGGCACCCGGCCGTAGATGCTCTTACTCTAATGGAGTGTTCATCATGAAAGAGTGCATGTCCTTGTTCTCCATGAGGAGCCGTCTTCAAGTATTGAAATCTCTCACTAGGGGAGATAGATAAGAGAGACAAATGGGGAAAGAAACATGGGCCTTGGATCCCCTTTCTCTCGTAGACAGGCGAGCCAGGAGGTCCAGTGTAAGAATAGATAAGTAACCCGCCAGAAGGGCCCTGAAGCTCAGGGTACAGGGCCCCGGATCCGGAATGTCTAGAAGCTTTGCACGATGTCTTCGCCTAGACGTCCGTCGACGCTTCCAGAACCCCTTCTTCGTCATTACAATTCCTTCTACTTGCATGTTTCCCTGTTAGATGGCGCAAACGTTCTCTTGTGCTTTGACATTCTCCATGCCATACACGTTTGGATCAACCCTTTGCAGTCATGGCACACATGTCAGTTGGTGATCACTCTGTCACAGTTCTATTTTTGTTACTCATCTACATTTAGCTTTAAAGATTTTCTACAGTTAGCCACACATGAATGACACACCCGACAACTACGAGCTTCGCGGCTTTGCCAAACAGCAGCGAAGGAGACAAAGAGGAGGCTACTAGATGAGAGATGAAGATCCGACGCAAGGCTCCTCCTCGGTCGAGGCACTTACGGTTGTTGTTCGTGACATCGTGTCACCTAGCCACTCCATACCGAGCCTTGCGGCAATGGACATGAATCACATGACGAGGTAGCCAAAATCCCTCTCTAGCGTGGTTTTTCTCTCAGTGTTCTTAGTTCTTCCTGTGTAGTGTTTTCTGAGATTAGTCCAGATTTACCTTTTCGTTTCCTTTCCTTTGATGTGCGTTCATTTTTTGCAGCAAGTTGGCCGATTGGAGCAGGGCCTATCAGGTTCCTGACAGAGTAACTGGCCTCTTTGCTGAATTTTGCCAATTTGGTGCAGGCAACCAAACTGGCAAAGATTGGCAAAATCCAACAACAAGAACAGATCAGACGACGCTGTCAGGTACCAGATAGGCCCTGCTCCAATCGTTCGGCTCGTAACAAAATAAACACACACACCGGAAGAAAGAAAACAAAAATAATAATAATTTCTGACTTGATCACATATAACACGACATGGGAAGAAGTAAGAAAGCCGAGAGCAAAATCGTGCGAGAGGGGGATTTTGGCCACCTCATCATGTGGTTCATGTCCATTGACGCCAGGCTCAATATGGAGTGGCTGGGAGACGTGACATCCCGAGCAGCAACCGTGAGTGCCTCGACCGAGATGAGCCTTTCATCAGACCAATGTTTCATGTAGCACCCTCCTCCTTGACTCCTTGGCTGCCATTTCACTCTGATCACGCATGCGAGTCAACACACACTCCCTCACACTCTCCGCCTATGCCTCACGCTGAGGGCATCGCCCGCACCTCGCTCGAGAAGCTCAAGCCATTGGGTCGCACTCCTCCCCCGCTGGCCAGTTGTGCTCACCCTCTGCGCATGTGAGTCACTTGCTCTACAACGTTGCTGCACACACTTTTCAGGGATCCAATGTCGGCAATTGCAGCACCAATGGTATCACGGGGCTGGACGCACCAGTGCTGCTCCAACGAGGTCATAGAAAACACTCTTACAACCACCGCGAGCCGCCCGCGCACACTCCCTCTCCCATACCGAAGCTGGCCCTCACCAAGGTACATGAACCATAAGGTGGTGAGGGCAGAGGCAGCAAATCTGATGTCACCATCGAGCACCGGTGGTCCCAGCCTCAGGGTGGCCACGCTCTCGCTCCACTGGTACGCAAGCCCTCCTCCTCACTATACCATTCGTAATGATCATTGTTGTGTGTATTATTGTAGTTTTCTACTAGTTCTTGTCACATGTAGTTCTATGCCTCAGTTACACTTTTTTGGACTCATCCAACACATTAAGCATGCTTTTCTTTTTCATGCCTGACATTCATCCATCACATTAAGCGTCAATGCATCACACTAAACAATGCCATTAATAGTTTTCATTGTCCTTGTTTTTGTCTGCTTGGAATAGATAGATACATATACACATACATATATGATCTTCGTAACCATCTACTAGACATGCATGCTAGATACATAGAAATATATTGTTTAGTTGCTAGTAACCCACATAGACAATGACATCGTCGGTGTGAGGCTGCTCAGTGGATCTAGTTCTCGTCATGCCATTGTCGTTGTTGTGTAATACTATTGTTGATAAGATGGTTTCCATGATAGTGACCAGATCCATGGAGGAGACTCACACCAATGTTGGTGAGAAGCAGCCGAAGAACAAGAAGCAACAACTCAGGCAATAGCCGCTGTATCTAGTGCAGGTCCGGAGGCGGAGAAGCTGACCCCCGCTGAGGTGTGTCGTCAGGTCTCCCTCAAGATTAAGAACAACACGGTGGCAAAGGCGTCGACACGGGCAGAGACAGAAACTGATGTTGTCACCGAGCACCCACGGTCCAAACCTCCGCATCACCTCGTCCATCCCTCCTCACGCCGCAGCGCTCTCATTCTACAGGTGAGCACTCCTCGCGGACTCATAGTATTGTACACATCGGTGATCATTCGCGTTGGATACATGTTCAAAGTTAAAAGAAGTGTTCAAATGTCACCATGGGATGAGCCCTTCCTTCGCGGTTGTCTCAGTCTGGCCAGTTCGGTTAGAGCCACGCCTGTGAGATCAAGTCACGTCTAGTCTAGTCAGGTCTAGTCAGCATCGTCTGAAGTTGTCATGCGTCCGCCCAATCTTTAGAAACGGAAGTGTGTTTCTGTACACTATGACATACTAGAGGTAAATGTATATACAATGCTTGAACTTGCCGTGTATATTCACTTTAGTCCCTAGTTGTCCAATACCAAAAACTGATGCAAAAAATTGGCTGATGCATTTAATTTTTGGAGTACTCACTGTCTAAGACGTTATCTGCCGATGTGGCATGGTATTCCTTTGTAGGCTAACAAGTGGAGGCCGAATGTAAGAGGGGGAGAGAGAGCGTCACTCAATTACATTGTTCTCAATTACACTTTTTGGACCCGTCCAACACTTTGATCATTTGTCCTCAATTACCTGAACCTACACCTGCACCTGCACTTGGGGTTGTTGATGTATCTGTGAGTCGTTTGGACTCTGCAAGTACATTACCAAGGGTACAAAAACTAAAAATGCTTATGGGTTGGATGTGGATAAGGTGGTGAGGTTGCACCAAGCAATATAAACCAACTATTAATATATCTAGCGCATTGAGGAAGGCATCGATTGATAACAAACTGTGTTGCGGTGGCCATCCTCCCCCTTTCTACTGTTCTTCTCCACCAACAAGTCTCAAACTCTAGTGGCTTCTATGAAATCAATGTGTGTTGAGGTCAACTGAGAGGAACATAAGCTCAAATTGTTAACAAGTAGTATCAGAGCCTACTTCCCACGCTCGATCTACCAGACTACCTCTTCAAGCCCAAGTCCGGAGGCAGCCCAACAGCGATGCGGGCGGCACGCCTAGCCTGGATCTCCTCCGCGATCTGCCTCCAGCACTCTGGCGTGAGCATAGCGTACATGGGGATCTTCCGCCGGACCATGACGATGTCAGAGAGCGTGGGAGAGCGGGGGAGAGGAGACAGACGGGCTCGGGTGGCGGCGCAGAGAGGGAGAAGGTGGATGGGCTAGGTTTGGGGGAAGCCAGCCGGCTTGAATAGCCGGATTTGTCCTCGGGCGCCGAGCCAGAGCGGCGCCACGCGGCGTTCACACTGCGGCGACGGAGGTAGCGTCCGTCGGACCGCCAGGTTTCCGCATGATTCCGTGTGGGACCTCATCGTTAGTTCTATGTGGCGGACGCACCCGGGCGCACCCATATCTGCCCCATATTTGGGCTAGATATGAGGGATGTCGATCAGCCCTGGTGTTTGAGGCCCGTTTGAGGCACCCGCCTGGGTCACGTTTTTATGACCGACCAGTGACCGTACGGGCTGCCCGGGCATTTGAGGTCGGTTTGAGGCACCCGGCCGTAGATGCTCTTACTCTAATGGAGTGTTCACCATGAAAGTGTGCATGTCCTTGTTCTCCATGAGGAGCCGTCTTCAAGTATTGAAATCTCTCACTAGGGAAGATAGATAAGAGAGACAAATAGGGAAAGAAACATGGGCCTTTGATCCCCTTTCTCTCGTAGACAGGCGAGCCAGGAGGTCCAGTGTAAGAATAGATAAGTAGCCCGCCAGAAGGGCCCTGAAGCTCAGGGTACAGGGCCCCGGATCCGGAATGTCTAGAAGCTTTGCCACGATGTCTTCACCTAGACGTCCGTCGACGCTTCCAGAACCCCTTCTTCGTCATTACAATTCCTTCTACTTGCATGTTTCCCTGTTAGATGGCGCAAACGTTCTCTTGTGCTTTGACATTCTCCGTGCCATACACGTTCGGATCAACCCTTTGCAGTCATGGCACACATGTCAGTTGGCGATCACTCTGTCACAGTTCTATTTTTGTTACTCATCTACATTTAGCTTTAAAGATTTTCTACAATTAGCCACACAGGAACGACACACCCGACAACTACGAGCTTCGCGGCTTCGCCCAGCAACACACACACCCCGCCGACGCGTTGTCTTGCCAGTTTTTGCTCTTGCACAACCCAGGTCGTACCAAGCCTCCCGATGATGGCCTCCAAGTTGACGGTGACCCGATTCATGGAAGCGAGATCTCGCCAAACTCGGCTTGAAGAGAACAAAGCAATGATTGCATTCATTGTGACGCAACACGCATGGCTACATGCATCATTTTGATGCAGAGGTCAGGGATGATCCTCTTAAAAAAACTGACGCAACACGCAAGGGAGGACTCTTCTGTTCTGTCAGGGCCGAGGCAAGCGTCAGCTCTCAGGTCAGGTGTAATGTCTCCGTTGATCCGGCCGAGATGGTGACATTACACGAAAGTAACAAGCTCGCAAAGCATGCGTGTGGTGAGGCACAAGGCATGGTATCGGTCGATCTGTTTGTACATATTCTGAGTCATGAACTGGACCCAAATAACTTCTCGCGACCCAAATAAATGGTAGACGGACGCACACCGACCTACGGAGGGAAAGAGAGCCGAACTATCCTGGATTGCACTTGTCAAGTCGTGTCGCGATGCAACCAAGTGAAGTGGTCATGTCCAAAAACACCAGGTCTTGACAAACACTGTTAGTGTTGCATGCGAAGCCACACATGCTTGGACAGTAGGACACACACTGTCAAGCACACCGCGTCATGCATGCTACCTGTACACATATGCAGAAGTGGCCAAACGCATCTTGTCGCTCTCTAGTTGAGGGTGGGTGGCAGTGAGATAATCATCGATGGACTCTAAGCTAACAATGTCACAAAATTATTTGAAATTGGTACCTTGAGGAAATTGTTTGATGAGTGGGTTAAGTAAAACTACAAGGGAAAACATTATGCCATGAGAATAAAGGGTACAGAAAATACACTAGTAATATATATTCCACTGTATCAGTGAAGCCTGTAATCAATGTAAAATCAGAATATAGATGGCATATGTATTATGGAGGGGAGCGGCGAGTCCTTAAAAAGGCAATGTTCACAAAAGTGTACCCCTTCTCTAGCTGATCACAATCATGCATTGTATGCTTCTTTTAGCCTTGATGCCAGCTATTTTCTATATATGTTAACATGTCTTATATAAATCCCTCTTTGTTATTTACAACTATACTTTACCGATCTCTAGTACTACACATATATAAGGACCCACATGTAGAGTGAATGTTAGAAATATCTCTCACAAACTACTCTTGTTTTCCCGAGTCAAACAAAGTGCGGTAGGTGAGTGCTTTAAGTACTAGTTCTTGAATCCCCCCTCCCGACCCTCGCGTCGCCTCCCGGGCGACTCGGGGGCGACTAGGGTTCCGCCGCCGCCGCCGCCCCTCCAATCCTCTCCTCCCTCCTCGCTGCCACCAGAGACGGCCGCCAGGACAGCCAGCGCGGGCGTCGGTGAAGGTGGCAGCGGGGACTGCGGCGCTTTGTCCCTCTCGGAGGCCATTGGTACCTAGGTTGGCGGCGGCGCCGTGCGACCGTCGGCGTTTGCAGGCGGTCTGCTAGCCAGCATGCTCGGTCGTGAGGGTGGCGTGCCGCTGGTAGAGTTTCTGTCGCGGCGCATATCTCATATGCGTCAGATCTGAAGGTACGAGATCCCGCCTCCCTATTGCCTCTCTCGCTCTATATGCCATGGACTGCGATTCGCTCGTTGGCTTAGGTGTTGGTGAGCATGGTGGAGTAGCTTGGGGCCCAGGGGAAACCCTGTCCGACTTGGCTGGCCCGGCGGGGGCGACGCCCAAGGGCGCTGCTTTCTTCCATGGGGGCGCTGCTGAGGTCCCAACTCTCGACCCCGACCTCCTGCCAGGGTGAAAACCCACAATCCCCTATGGATTTGGCGGCGGTGGCGCCTCGCGCGTCGTGACCTTCTTAAAGTCATCGTTGTGGGTGTAGGGGCTCGGATGGGAGGATGTGCAGGCGCGGGATTCAGGTTGCTTGTGTCTCGAGCTTGTGTGGATGCGGTGTGGAATGTAGGCACCGTCGTCTCTTCTGGTTGGTGCTCTCTGGTGGTGGTGGATACCTCTCGGTCCTGGCGATGTGGCATCTCGATCCTGACGGTAGGGGATAGGGTTCCCCTTCCCAACGGCTGTGGCTTCATGTAAACTGAAGAGACCTGGGTCTTCTTAACGGTGGTGCTTTGCTGCCTTGCCTCTCGCATTTTTGCTCGGTTCCCTGCTGCCTCCTCTTTGGCGTCCGACTCCATTAAGCATTCCTTCTCCAACTAGTTGGGCGCGGTTAGTGGTGATGCTGCCGGCATGGCTTATCCCAAATCGAGGTGGTCTCCCAAGGTCCACCATTCGATGTGAGGGTGACATCCTTCTAGTTCTCGGGTGAGTTTCTCTGAATCTCGACGGTACGACACCTACGAGCCATGGCGAGGGGGTTGGGTCCCTCTTCGGTGATAGAGAAGGAAGGTGTTGTTTGCCCTCCTTCCCTAGGTGCTCCTAGAGCAATGTCCATTTTTGACAGCCAGCTTTGTCATGCCCTGCTGCTCTGTCCTTCATTTGTAGGATACTAGTGTGGAGTACTCTGCCTCTAGCAAGTTGTAATCTTCATTTTCCTTTCTTAAGTTAGCTTGTGTAGGCCATAGTTTTGGTTTCTTCCCAGCGTCCCCCTTTGTATCAGTTTGGTCATCATTCTCTGGGTCGTATGATGTAACTCATGGCCGGTTGATGGCTTTGTATTAATTCAAAGTCGGGCTCT
Source organism: Triticum aestivum (assembly GCF_018294505.1). Classification (NCBI taxonomy): domain Eukaryota; kingdom Viridiplantae; phylum Streptophyta; class Magnoliopsida; order Poales; family Poaceae; genus Triticum; species Triticum aestivum. The sequence goes on along the minus strand of NC_057794.1, from coordinate 557,596,462 downwards.
TCACGAGCCTTCATTCCAAAAAATACAGGTTCTTTGGGTCTATCTTCAAGCATTCTCCAGCTTCTTCTTCGACCATGATGGCACACGTCAGAGCATCGCTCACATTGAGATCTATACTTCCACACCTACCTATTCATTCAATTTGTAGTATCGATGCTAGTTTCCCCACAAGATCAATTTCTTGTTCTACTCCATGTTCCATCTCAAACTATCGCTTGTAGTGAGATATAAAATTTGAGTTCTACCTCTCGATCTATTTGGAAGACCGCTACTGGTGTTCACATAAGATCTACACTTCATCCTACTTCAAGATCCATGTCAAAGCATCGCCCACGAGAGATTTACTCTTGACTCCGGAAGTCTTATAGCTTTGTTTTTGGTGATATCCGTACTTTACTCTCCGCCATGATCTTCTGAAAGCATCACTACCGTGATATCTATACTTTGAGCGATACCTTCCCCTCTTACTTGGGGATCTATGGATCATTATTTATGGTAATTTTGCATTATTTTTCATCTTGAGATCCACTTCTATGTTTTATGTGCTCGAAATATTGATAGGTCATATTGTAGTTCCTTAATTCCTTATATCTAGATCTATTATGATATATTTCTTAAAACGCTTATCTCTAATTTATCTCTATTGCAGATAAAATTTATCCAGAGTTTTCGAGGTTTGTTCCAACTTGCTTTACTATTTTTTTTCAAAATCATTCTTCTTTTAGTATCTCGGGATCTATCCACGTTGATACCCATTTTCTCCTATGAGCGCGGCAATCTAGCTGGAAGCATCGCTCATAGAGAGATCTTTACTTCGAGGCCTATCTCGTTATCTGTCTAGAGAATTGATATTGGTACTTTGGTGAGATCTATTTTTATGTTCTACTTCATGATCCTTCACCAACTACCTATTATAGCGAGATGTAAAATAGGAGATTTTACAATTAACCCATTTGAAAGATCGCTACTAGTGTTGATGTAAGATATATACTTAATTCTACTTCCCGATCCATGTCAAAGCATCATTAGTGACATCTTTAATTTGAAACTGTGAAGTCTTAGAACATTGTTTCTAGTGACATATGCACTTTTCCTTTGCATGATCTATCTCAAAGCTTTGCCTCTAGTGAGATTTGTACTTTCAACGGTACCTTCACTCTGCTTCAAGATCTATGTGTGGTCTTGAAGATCCATCATGCATTATTTTACATCTCAAGGTCCATTCTTATGTTCGATGTCCTCATAGAAAATTTCTAACCTATACTATGTATTTCATTACTTCCTTATATCTGAATTTGTTATCATATTTTCAGAAAATTCTTATATAGTTTTTGTTGCTACTCTGGATAAAAGTTTTGAAGTATCTTGAAGTTTTCAACTCACATTACTTTTTGGGGTCAAAATCATTACTCTTACAATGACGATTTCGATGACATACTTCTTTCAATACCTCTAGATATATCCCATGTCCATTCTTGTTATCGCTATAAAAAATCATCTTCCTGATCCACCACGATTCAATAGCTCACTTCTTTTATGATCTACCATATAAAAACCCCTACATGTTCCATTCAATTTGTCAAGGTCTCTTAGAATGATCCATTGCAACTTTATTTAAAGCCCACTTTAAAATCCACCTAGATTTAGTCAAGCTCTACATGTTCCATTCAATTTGTCAAGGTCTCTTAGAATGATCCATTGCAACTTTATTTAAAGCCCACTTTAAAATCCACCTAGATTTAATCAAGCTCTTATACAAGATTTACATACAACCCATGTTTATCTTGTCTTATTTTATCAAACTGTTTGTTCACGATCTATCAAGAGTAGTTGTCACAATTTCTCTATTTGGTCTACCATATTTGACTCAAACTTCTTCCACTATCTACAAATAATGTTGACAAATGATTTTCTCTCATCTTTGTAGAAGATTTTTTCACGATCCAACCAAAATAGTTATTGTCGTACGATTCATATATTTTATAACAGTCTTATTCATCCTTATAAATCATTGCATATTGTCTTCGTGTACGATTGAGGCTAAAGTTTGTATGTTCTCTTGTTCTTTTTTAGATCCTAATTTTTATCTAAAAAATATTTTTGTTATTTGTCTAGACACATTGAAAGAAACTGAAACATCTTTGCCCTCAGAGAGAGAGGCATTGGAGAAAAGCAATGGCATGTTTTTTTGTTTTAGGTGATCACACCTGTTGAAGAACAAGATATAGTGTGGCTAACATCAAAAGAAATGGAACCTCAGATATGTTCGCTTTATCTTATTTATCACCATTTTCCTTTCTTTATTTATTCAATTACTTTTTAGTTGAGTTACACTTTTATAATCTCTAACAAAAATAAATGCGTAAAGTGAAGTTTATCATGTTTAGTTATCTCACATAATCTTACATGTTAGTTTTTTGATCTGATACAACGAAACCTTGGCTATCCAAGTGAGACTTTAACTAGAAAAAAGAAACACCATTTTACTAGGCTAGCTTGGACACTTTGGAAAAGATAAAATTGTTCTACCAGACTGTATTAGTAATGAATGTTTCACCCTAGCAGTGCAATAAACCATTAAATTCTCATGGAAAAAAGCTCTAATGCATTACGCACATGCACACGCACACACACAAACACACTTATCTATTCGGTGCATTATGAAGCCATCAAATTCTCTTAGCAAAATGACAAACTATTTTGTTTGGCAAAATGAGAGGTGTGATTGTTGGTATCTCCTAAAGCCGGCTAACTTTTCTTGTACTATTGTGCCTTTGCTTACAAATATTTTTTGGTAGATATTTATATGGATCTAATCAATTGAGAGGTTGTTGTGCTTGTGTCTTATTCTCCACTAAGTCACGAAATTAACCCTTACATGTAGTATCATACCATACTTGTTTGACATATTCATAACGAAAAGTATGGTTCTTCTCTAGCTTATAAAGCCAAGCTTGCATTCACATCACTACCTTTCGCCGGAGCACATGAGATACCCCAAATGCACACCATTATTTTTATGGAAGTGAAATGTGTTTTCCCTTTATATGTAAACAGTGTTAGTGTCACATAATATCAAGCGTTTAGAACCACGGACATACTCTAAAAGAAGGTTTCAATCATAAACATTACTTTCTTGCAGTGACTCAGGCTTTAATCAAGAATAATGGTTCACGTTTGCTCTTAGGCACTTCCATATTCGAGCACCTTATCACTAGAGATGTCAATGTAGTACTTATTTTTTCCCTAAAACATGCATACTTGTTTTTGTCCTTTTCTTTTTTCGTGCGCACGCCCACATATTTCTAGTGGGTCGTGTCTATAGTAGTAATGATGAGTATGGATGGTATAGCGAGGAGGAAGGGCCTACATTACTTGTGGAGGAGAGCATGACCGCGCTGAGGCTGGGAGCACCGGCGCCGCATGGTGGCATCAGCTTCACTGCCTCCGCCCTCCCCACCTTGTGGTTCTAGTACTTGAGGGATGACCGGTGGCACACCTCGGCGAGGGGTTAGCTCTGCTTCGGGTGCGGGAGTGTGCACGGACGGCTCGCGGTGGCCGCGCCAACACTTCCTATGGACCCATTGGAGTAGTACGCGTGCGTCTAGCCTGCGATGTTGTTGCCGCCGCAACTGCCGACGTTGGTGCCTGGAAGGTGTGCATGGCAACGTTGTAGAGATGGTGGCTCACGAGGCAGAGGGTGAGCACACCACCACTGGCAGGTGTGGGGCGGACCCAACAACTTGTGCTGCTCAAGCGAGGTGCGGGTGATGCCGGTAGCGCGAGGCCTAGATGGAGAGTGGGAGGGGAGCATGTGTTGGCTTACCTGCGATTAGAGTGAAACATCAGCGAAGAAGACAAAGAGGAGGCTACTAGATGAGAGATGATGATCCGACGCAAGGCTCCTCCTCGGTCGAGGCACTTACGGTTGTTGTTCGTGATATCGTGTCACCAAGCCACTCCATACCGAGCCTCGCGGCAATGGACATGAATCACATGACGAGGTAGCCAAAATCCCTCTCTAGCGTGGTTTTGCTCTCAGTGTTCTTAGTTCTTCCTGTGTAGTGTTTTCTGAGATTAGTCCAGATTTACCTTTTTGTTTCCTTTCCTTTGATGTGCGTTCATTTTTTGCAGCAAGTTGGCCGATTGGAGCAGGGCCTATTAGGTTCCTGACAGAGTAACTGACCTCTTTGCTGAATTTTGCCAATTTGGTGCGGGCAACCAAACTGGCAAAGATTGGCAAAATCCAACAACAAGAATAGATCAGACGACGCTGTCAGGTACCAGATAGGCCCTGCTCCAATCGTTCGTCTCGTACCAAAATAAACATGCACACCGAAAGAAAGAAAACAAAAAAATAATTTCTGACTTGATCACATATAACACGGCATGGGAAGAAGTAAGAAAGCCGAGAGCAAAATCGGGCGAGAGGGGGATTTTGGCCACCTCATCATGTGGTTCATGTCCATTGACGCCACGCTCAATATGGAGTGGTTGGGAGACGTGACATCCCGAGCAGCAATCGTGAGTGCCTCGACCGAGATGAGCCTTTCATCAGACCAATGTTTCATGTAGCACCCTCCTCCTTGACTCCTTGGCTGCCATTTCACTTTGATCACGCACGCGAGTCAACACACACTCCCTCACACTCTCCGCCTATGCCTCATGCCGACGGCATCGCCCGCACCTTGCTCGAGAAGCTCAAGCCATTGGGTCGCACTCCTCCCCCGCTGGCCAGTTGTGCTCACCCTCTGCGCACGTGAGTCACTTGCTCTACAACGTTGCCGCGCACACTTTCCAGGGATCCAACGTTGGCAATTGCAGCACCAATGGTATCACGGGGCTGGACGCACCAGTGCTGCTCCAACGAGGTCATAGAAAGCACTCTTACAACCACCGCGAGACGCCCGCGCACACTCCCTCTCCCATACCGAAGCTGGCCCTCACCAAGGTACATGAACCATAAGGTGGTGAGGGCAGAGGCGGCAAATCTGATGTCACCATCGGGCACCGGTGGTCCCAGCCTTAGGGTGGCCACGCTCTCGCTCCACTGGTACGCAAGCCCTCCTCCTCACTATACCATTCGTAATGATCATTGTTGTGTGTATTGTTGTAGTTTTCTACTAGTTCTTGTCACATGTAGTTCTATGCCTCAGTTACACTTTTTTGGACTCATCCAACACATTAAGCATGCTTTTCTTTTTCATGCCTGACATCCATCCATCACATTAAGCGTCAATGCATCACACTAAACAATGCCATTAATAGTTTTCATTGTCCTTGTTTTTGTCTGCTCGGGATAAATAGATACATATACACATACATATATGATCTTCGTAACCATCTACTGGACATGCATGCTAGATACATAGAAATATATTGTTTAGTTGCTAGTAACCCACATAGACAATGACATGTCGGTGTGAGGCTGCTCAGTGGATCTAGTTCTCGTCATGCCATTGTTGTTGTTGTGTAATACTATTGTTGCTAAGATGGTTTCCATGACAGTGACCAGATCCGTGGAGGAGACTCACACCAACGTTGGTAAGAAGCAACCGAAGAAGAAGAAGCAACAACTCAAGAAATAGCCGTTGTATCTAGTGCAGGTCCGGAGGCGGAGAAGCTGACCCCCGCCGAGGTGTGTCGTCAGGTCTCCCTCAAGATTAAGAACAACACGGTGGTAAAGGCGTCGACACGGGCAGAGACAGAAACTGATGTTGTCGCCGAGCACCCACGGTCCCAACCTCCGCATCACCTCGTCCATCCTTCCTCACGCCGCAGCGCTCTCAGTCTATAGGTGAGCACTCCTCGCGGACTCATAGTATTGTACACATCGGTGATCATTCGCGTTGGATACATGTTCAAAGTTAAAAGAAGTGTTCAAATGTCACCATGGGATGAGCCCTTCCTTCGCGGTTGTCTCGGTCTGGCCAGTTCGGTTAGAGCCATGCCTGTGAGATCAAGTCACGTCTAGTCTAGTTAGGTCTAGTCAGCATCGCCTGAAGTTGTCATGCGTCCGCCCAATCTTTAGAAACGGAAGTGTGTTTCCGTATACTATGAGATACTAGAGGTAAATTTATATACAGTGCTTGAACTTGCCGTGTATATTCACTTTAGTCCCTAGTTGTCCAATACCAAAAACTGATGCAAAAAATTGGCTAATGCATTCAATTTGGAGTACTCACTGTCTAAGACGTTATCTGCCGATGTGGCATGGTATTCCTTTGTAGGCTAACAAGTGGAGGCCGAATGTAAGAGGGGGAGAGAGAGCGTCACTCAATTACATTGTTCTCAATTACACTTTTTGGACCCGTCCAACACTTTGATCATTTGTCCTCAATTACCTGAACCTACACCTGCATCTGCACTTGGGGTTGTTGATGTATCTGTGAGTCGTTTGGACTCAGCAAGTACATTACCGAGGGTACAAAAACTAACAATGCTTATGGGTTGGATGTGGATAAGGTGGTGAGGTTGCACCAAGCAATATAAACCAACTATTAATATATCTAGCGCATTGAGGAAGGCATCGATTGATAACAAACTGTGTTGCGATGGCCATCCTCCCCCTTTCTACTGTTCTTCTCCACCAACAAGTCTCAAACTCTAGTGGCTTCTATGAAATCAATGTGTGTTGAGGTCAACTGAGAGGAACATAAGCTCAAATTGTTAACAAGTAGTATCAGAGCCTACTTCCCACGCTCGATCTACCAGACTACCTCTTCAAGCCCAAATTCACGATGCGGTAACAGAAGAAGTGATGTCCGTGAAAGCGCTAGTTCTTGAGATCCCCGAGAGAACGAGGAGCCTCGACAAGATCAAGGACGTGCATAAACAATACGACGGCGATCTGCAACCATTCGAAGCGTTGACAACGTCGGCAACAAAGGCACCTTGGCTTATGTGAGTAAGTTTCTGTCTAATAAATATGTGCATGGCTTAAGCCTTCAATCTTTATCACCAGGTGGCCGCAACCTTTTTATTGCGGTTTTTATTTATATTTTTCCTCCACCAATTTTCTTCTAGATTCCGAGGCAAGCAACCCAAGCTTGAGAAAACTAACAAGGTCTTCTTTTGGATTTTTTTGTTCTCTATTTTTTCGGTTTGCCTTATTTCTTTCTAGTTTTTTCCTTCACCTTTTCTAATACATGAACTTGTTTAATTCATGAATATTTTCTAAAACATGAATGTTTTATAAAATATTGAATATTTGTTAAAATTCATGAATATAATTTAGTAGTCATGCTTTTTCAATATAGAGATCTCTACCACAACAAAAAAATTAATAATATATTAAAATCTTTCTAGCCGCATTTCCTAACGAAGTCAATAATTTTTTTTCTTGTTGTTTTGCTGAAGTGCAGAGGAGCAGTGGTGCGGTACTGGGCCCCGCACATGTGAGCGTCTTAGCGGCTTCTCTGCGGACCCAACATGATGCACACAAGAGCGGGCGTAGCTATGTCTCGCTTTACGTGAGATAGTAGCTCGCATTGCCTACATGGATTCGGTAGTGCTCCAGCCAGGAAGCCCCCATATCCTAGATCCCGAGTGTGCTGAACTGATGGCTTGCAGGCGTGCAGTGGAGATTACAATGGAAATGCTGAAACCGAGGATCCTACTTAGATAGGTCGTTGCACTCAAATGTAAGGGATAGGTCGTTGCATGGACACTTGATTGAGGAGATCAAGGGTAAGCTAAGAACTTTTGAGGCATTCAAAGTTAGTGAACTAGACGTACTGCTAATGAAGTTGCTCACAAGTTAGCTAGAGATGGCTGTGGCTTACGATTATGCAAAACTTGGCTTAATGTACCACCTGTTTGTATTGTGAGTGCTCTGGATTGTGCCATAAAAGTTTAATAAATAGCCACAACATCTTCCCATAAAAAAAGGGGATTTAGTAGTGGGCCAACTGAGTAGCCATGTGGGTTTGTCACGCGGATATCACACACCTATTTTTTTCACTTCTGTTTACATTTTTAACATTGCCTAAAAAAGTTTACATTTTTAACATACTAAATAACTATATTACGAAAAATATTAATCTAGTTCATTTTTCTACATATAAAAATGAATATGCAGTGTAAAAGAATGTCCACTCTACTTTTAGAATTTTTTTGTACTAATCAAATGTATCTATGTGACATTTAAAATATGTTCACGCATTTAAAAAATACACATCATATTTTAAAAAAATTATACAATGTGAAAATATATTCATGTAGTTATAAAAAAGATTCCATAAGATTCAAAGAACTATACATTACATTTAAAAAATGTTCATTCATTTTAAAAAGTATTTGTGACATTTAAAAATATATTAAGACAATATATAAGAAATTTCCCGTAGTTTAAAAAACAATGTTTTGTATCATTGGAAAAAATCTTTGAATTTTTATTTGAAAATGTTTGAACGTATTCGAAAAATGTTCAAAAATATGTATTAAAAATGTCAATCATCTATTTGAGAAATGTTAAAAATGTATAAAAATGTTTTACATGTATAAAAAATGTACAATGTGTATATAAAAAAGTAAACAACAAAAACATTTCTTTAGAATAAATGTTAATACTACATTTGGAAAATGTTAAACGCGAATAAAGTGTCCCTGATGTGTGTACAATGTGTGAAAAAATAGATATCTATAAAAAAACCAAAAAACCAAAAAAACATACTAGTGAAAAGCAAAGAAAGAAACACAGAAAAAAATGAACATCAAACAAACAGAAAGGAAAAACCAAAGAAAAATGAAAAAATAGTGAAAACCTAATTAAGAAAACCACAGGCGCGGCACCGGACCGAAACAGCCATGGCGCGCGTCACTACGGCCGCACGAGTTTTATTTTGGCACGACCTATCCGCTTAGATACGATGAGTCGGTCGAGTATTCTTAATTCCTGGTGCTACGTACATCTAGCATGGGGATAGAAATGCCGCCGTCAGCACGAGGTGAGTTTCATCGCAAAGAAGAAAATATTAGCGTCGACATTGATTAAGCTGATCTCAACAATTTCGTCCAGTCATACCCAGGCTAGCTTTCCTCGGTAAAATTAGCGTCGACATTGATTAAGCTTCGTCTAGGTTTCTACTTTAGCACAACTCGTCGATCTGGAACAATGGTATAGAAGATTGATTTTCAGCGACTCCTATCAAAAGCGACCTTCCTTAACCAGCGTAGCTCCAATTGTTTCATTTTGCCCTATATAAAACTGGATTTCCTTGCTGTATAAACTTGGGTTTATTTGTGTAGATAACATTTTTATCCCCTCATGGCGAAATCACAGTTCAACATTGTCCTGGAGTCGTAGTTCATCAATCTAAAATAAATTGAAATTATTCGGCGCATACTGTAAAGAAAACAAGAAGCATGCCCCAAAATAATAATCTTCAAGAAGCTAGACCACAACTCCGAAATGACCCCCTTCTAAGTGAACTGAGTCACAAAATGGTTTGAAATCGATACCCTTGAGCCAAAGGGTTGTTGAGTAAGTTAAATAAAGAGTAAATTCTGGTTTTATCCCTCTATTTTGACATTTTTGACACTAATTACCCCATTTAATGAGATTTCATCTGTCTTACCCCATTTAGCAAAAGTTCTGCCATAATTTACACTATTTAAAATTCCGTGAGCATTCTAACCGGCAGGTCCCATTTGTCAGGTCCAGCTGGCATGCCACATCGACGGTTTTTTCCTGCAATTTTTCTCCCTGCCGAACCAGCCCTCGCAGCTTCTCCCAGCCGGGCCAGCCCAATGGAGTTCGCTCGCGCCGCGTCCAACGCACAACGCCTGAGTTCGACCGCGTGCTACGCTCGCCTCCAGTCGATTCTCGCTTGCGTTGCTCGCCCCCAATTGGTGACGTAGCCCGTCCAGGCTTCTGACTGCATGCACCTCTTAGGCTCGCTCGAACCTAGGATTAGGGATTGTCAGGCAGCGGAGACGATGGCGGCGGGTGCCGAGGGGCCGGTAGTGCGATGCATACCTCCTTGAGCAGGGTTGTATGACCATGACATCAAGGCAAGAAACGACCCCACGGAATCCAACGGCTCCGTCAAGCTCACCGACATCGGCCTAGGCGTGTCCATATACGTGACCCCGTCAGGCTATGCTTAATTCTTCTTCCTACTTCGGTGACATAGCATCATCAATTTTTTTGCAAGTCTCAGGTACAATGCAAGCATTATCCTTGACACTTGGGGGCTAATGTACATTTGTTCAAATCGGAGCATTATCCTTGACACTTGGGGGCTAATGTACATTTGTTCAAATCGGAGCATTGGTTAAAATTCCGGTTCACCTTGGAGAGATAAACCGACCCTTGGACTACACAGAGGAAAACTACAGGAATACAACGATAAAGTACCGGTTTATTTCAAAGGATCACCTAGCATATGGAGGATAAGTATGCAAGGGTTGAGATATTACAAAGTCCCGATTTATGATTACCATCATAAACCAGCCCTTGAGGGCTACTTGAGTTAGTACTTACAAATTGGATTTATGAAAGGAAAAGTGATGAAAATACCTCATAGTGCTCCTTCATCAGATTCACCAAACCGGCTTCATAGTCACGGTTTGAGTGCAGACGGTTTAGAAAACCAGAGTGGAGTTCTTGAGCACTGAGATGGGCATAGCTTGATAAATCGGTGCTCCATTTGCCTTTCTCCATGGCAGCACGCTCTTCCTTGGCACTATGTTTCGCCAATATAACAGGATGGCCAAGAGAGGTGTGGCTAATACCGGTAATGATAACCTCGCCTTCTTTGTCTCCAACAGCCTTTTCTGGAGTTGATGGAATGTCAGTAGTCCTCACTGGACTAGAAGGTCTGTCATCAGCCCGGATTGGACTTGCCGGTTCATCATCGGGCATAGCAGTATCAACTTCTGCCTGTTCATCAACATTATGATCTTGAGGGGGCGGTTCATGAAATGTGGCCTCAATATTTGGACCTTCCAGTTCTGCAGTTTGCTCCGGTTCAATAACCACATGTTCTTCAGGCGGGTTATTCACCCGAGCCTTCTTACTGGGTCTGGCTTTGGCTCTAAACAGAACAAGATGCAAAGGTTAGCATAGCATATAAAGTGTGAAACATCAAAATATTGGGTTGAAATACTTATCCAGCCACGGTTTTGAGAGGAGGGAGCTGTGTCATTGTTGACTCACCAGAGGATGAAGGAGGTTTCACCTGATAATTCGAATCGGACGGATTAAGAGGTTGTCGGAAATAGCCTGCCTTGGAATAAGAAGTGTCAGAAGTGGGTGAGACCTCAGATCGGCGTTTTCGAACCGGGGTGTCCGGTAAACCGGTCGAAGTGACCTTTTGGCCGCTGTGCCGGGTTGTGCGGCGTGCCTCGTGCTGCTGCTTCTTAAAAATAAATGTTGGATCCAAGTGAGCAAGAGCGTGAGAAAATCTTACTTTCCGGACTGCTTGACGGATTTTTTGTGTTGGCAGAGGATCTGAACCAGAGGAAAGGATAATTACCTCTGCATCATCAGCTTGGCTACCTTCAACGTCCTCCTGATAAATATCATTGTCAATGAGATGCATGAAAAGTGAACCAAGTGAGTCAAGTTCTACCTCTGCTTCTGGTTCATCCGGGTCGTCATCAAGCTCTAAACCGATGGGTGCAGGTGCCTTCCTCTTGGTGGTTTTCTTGACGGCTTTTGTTTTAGGATGAGAAGGCTTCACTGCTTTCTCTTGAGGTTTCTTTTTCCAGAACAGATCATCACCCTGTTTAAGAATGGGCAGAGGGTATTCAAAGATTGCACAATACAAAAATACCAGGTGTAAAGCGGAAACATAGAAAATACTTACAACTGGCGGTTTGTTTTGCGTGTAAAAGGGACTTAACCCGGTCTTGCTGCAGACAGCTTCCGGTTCGTTCAACATTTTCTTCACAGATTCAGTGACTTCTTCATCTGTTAGCTGAATATTGATATGACGTTGAGAGTCTTGTATGTCACCAGTATACTCACACATTAAGCCGGAGCGGCGAATTAACAGCAAAATGCTCTAGGATATCCAGCAACGGACGAAGTCCACACCTATTAAACCGTTGGCCAGGAAGGCTCTAAGCTTGGCGAGTTGAGGTGCGTACGAGGCCCGTTCCTGGGCATTTAGTCGTTGTGGAAGTGGATGATTTTTAGCAAGCGGGTGTGCACGATAACCCAGCAGAGGGTTCTCATCTTCGGGAGAGGTGTCTCTGCAATAGAACCAAGTTTGGTTCCATTCCTTTGGGTGACTGTGAAGTTTGGTATGAGGAAACTCAACTTCTTTCCTTTTCTAAATGGAGACACCGCCAAGTTCAGTATTGGGTCCGTCTACGAATTCAGTGCACCGGTTTAAATGGAAGAAATCCCGGAACAGCTCGACAGTTGGTTCTTCTTGTAGGTTCACTTCATAAAAAACTTGAAAGTTGCATATATTGGATGCCGAGTTGGGTCCAATATCTTGAGAGTGGAGCTGAAAGCCGGCAAGTACATCTCGAAAAAACTTCGATCCGGGCGGTTTAAAGCCACGGCCTAGATGATCAACAAACACCACTACTTCACCCTGCTTGGGGGTAGGAGGATTTTCCGGCCCAGGAACTCGCCACCGGATTTCATTTTTCTTTGGTAAGGTACCAATCTTGACCATTCCGTTCAGTTGCTCCTATGTAACCCGGGAGGGGACCCAGTTGCAGGAATAAAACTGCTTGGCCATTGCAAGTGAAAAGCTGGGAAGAAAATAATGCCGGTTTACGATTCATTAATGGTGATGCATAAGGTACAACAGGGAAAAGGAATCCAAGTATGTGAAATCGGTAAACCGGAGGCTGATGCAATTATGAATGATAAAGCGATAAGCAGAAACCGAGGTATACACATATTATTAAACCGGAGTATGACAATGGAGATAAAGGGATTGGCGCTTTACAAGGGGATAATGGCATATGATATATTGTTTTCTACAAGGATAAACCGCCTATGCGGATAAGGAAGATACAGATCTAACGCAAGAATGACTAAGTAAGAGAAAACAGGTTTCACAAGATTGCATTGAAATTTTGGATCTACTGTAAGTCAGGAAAAGGAAAAATATTGAGACTTAAAAAGGTTTGGTCCCGAAGAAGTTCACAAAAGGTCCAGATCAAGTTGTTAGGTATTTAAGGTTTGGTTTAAATGGCCGAGGTAAGGAGTACCATAGCTACTGTGCGGAACATGTCAAGATCGAGCTCTGCTATCTATGGGCTGGCGAAGAACATGAAAAAAGAGGCATGAACCTGTATGAACCCTAATGGATCTACAGAAGAAAGAAGGAAAGGCTTACAGCAACTGTTGAGGTAGTGGAGGTGCGCCGTGTCTCTCTGATGCGACCAGGTTGATGCAGCAGCCGGCGGTGATGCAGGGGCGAAGTTTGACGACGGCGGCGGCGTTCGGGCGCAGGGACATCGCGAGGAGGAAGAAGAGATGAAGAGGTAGCGGAGGAAACAGAAAAAGGGGCCTCAACCCTATTTATAAGGCGAAGAGATAAGCGACAGGCGCGAGAATTGAGGAGATCAAAAATGGATCTTTAATAAAGTTGTCGCCTCAATGGTTGGATGCTCATTAATAAAGGGCATCTTCGGCTTCAACGAATAGGTGACATCATGGCGGTTTACTGCGGATCTGAAGGATGATGTCACGACGGTTTACAAGGTCCATGTGAAGGTGCCAGGGCAATAATTTTTCTAAGTGTTGAAGATTGACATAAACCGGCCAGGAGTAGCCGGGTTAACTCTATGAAGATTAGAAGCCCATGAAGAAATAAGGATGGTGGCGCTTTACGAAGGCCCAAGGCCCAAAGGCGGGTTAAGGCCTGTAGATGTAAACCGACTTTTGTATGTAACTTGTATTGTAAGATAGGAAGGATAGAGACCGAGTTGGACACGTTAATGATCCGGCCTCGGGACTCTGTAAACCGACGAGCGTCAAGCTGTGTATATAAAGGGACAACCCGGCGGCGGTTTAGGGACAACACAACACACAACAACTCGAGAGCCAGGCAAAGCGGATTCGCTCCCTGGTCATCGAAACCCCTGCAATTCCATCACAACTAGACGTAGGCTTTTACCTTCATCGAAGGGGCCGAACTAGTATAAAACTCTCGTGTCCCTTGTCTGGTTTAACCCCTTTAAGCTAAACCGTAGCGATGGCTCCACGACTAAGTCCTTTCACGAGGACATCTGCCGTGACAAAACCACGACAAAGTACCTCCCACTAAAACTCAAAGGACCGGCTCGGCATTGGCTAAATAGCCTAGCGGCAAACTCCATTGGCAGTTGGGAGAACTTGGAAGACGCATTCGTTAACAACTTCCAGGGCACTTATGTGCGACCATCGGATGCTGATGAATTGAGTCACATAACCCAATAGCCCGGGGACTCAGCCAGGAAATTCTGGACTCGGTTCCTAACTAAAAAGAACCAAATTGTCAACCTTCCGGATGCCGAGGCCTTAGCGTCATTTAAGCATAACATCCGCGACGAGTGGCTCGCCCGACACCTTGGCTAGGAGAAGCCGAAGTCCATGGCAGCCCTCACGCCACTCATGACCCGCTTTTGTACGGGCGAGGACAGCTCGCTGGCTCGCAACAACAACACATCAAGAAATCCTGGCAATTCAGATGCCAGAGATAGCAACAGCAAGCCACTTCGCAACAGACACAAGCGTCGCAACAACGGCGACAACACCGAAGACACGACAGTCAATGCGGGATTTAGTGGATCTAAATCCGGTCAGCGGAAAAAGCCGTTCAAAAGAAGCAATCCGGGCCCGTCCAGTTTGGACTGCATACCCGATCGCTCGTGTCAAATTCACGGCACCCCCGATAAACCAGCCAACCACACCAACAGAGAATGCTGGGTGTTCAAACAGGCCGACAAGTTGAACGTTGAAAACAAGGAAAAGGGGCTACATAGCAACGACGAGGAGGAGCCCCGGCCGCCGAACAAAGGAGGACAGAAGAAATTTCCTCCCCAAGTGAAAACGGTGAACATGATATATGCAACCCATATTCCCAAGCGGGAACAGAAGCATGCACTAAGGGACGTCTATGCGATGGAGCCAGTCGCCCCAAAGTTCAACCCATGGTCTTCTTGTCCGATCACTTTCGATCGCAGGGACCACCCTACCAGTATCCATCATGGCGGTTCTGCCGCATTGGTCCTTGACCCCATCATTGACGGATTTCACCTCACTCGAGTCCTTATGGACGGTGGCAGCAGCCTGAACCTGCTCTATCATGATACAGTGCACAAAATGGGTATCGACCCCTCGAGGATCAAACCCACAAAGACCACCTTTAAAGGTGTCATACCAGGTGTAGAGGCCTGTTGCACGGGCTCAATCACACTGGAAGTGGTTTTCGGCTCTCCGGACAATTTCCGAAGCAAGGAGTTGATCTTCGATATCGTCCCCTTCCGCAGTGGCTATCATGCACTGCTCGGATGAATCGCATTCGCTAGATTCAATGCGGTACCGCATTATGCATACCTCAAGCTCAAAATGCCAAGACCTCATGGGGTTATAAAAGTTAATGGAAACACAGAACGCTTGCTCCGTACGGAGGAGCACACTGCCGCCCTCGCAGCAGAAGTACAAAGCAGCCTTCTGAGGCAAACTGCCAATTCTGCGATAAAGCCCCTGGACACCTTCAAGCGAGTCCGAAGTACCCTGCAACAGGATCACCCGACACGTTCAGAGCTCACCTTGCAATTCGGCCTCCATCCTAGTCCCAGTCAAGCGGCGAAATTTGCACCGCGCGTATATAATTACGCACTCAAGATACCATGGGCATAGGTGGAGGCACGACTATGGCACGGCCCACAATGCAGCTCAACCGCCTCAGGACCCGTATATCTTTACCATTTTCTTCCTTTCAGGACCCTATTCTCTGAAGGCCCTCTCCGATAGCCTGATTATCGGAACCATCACGGGAAGGAAACACCAAGGAAGCAAAAAGCTTTGACGTACGAGGGAATCCCCAGGTGGTCTCTGATAACGATCGCTATACCTGTTTTACATACCCACGCGTAGCCTGCCCTTGGATAGGACATGTCAAATTGTCCTATTTTTGCTTATTGCACTCCTTGTATACATACGCTTTGACATATCATTTAAATAACAATGTAAAACGTTAGCTTATTATTGCATTTCTTCATCTTTTTTCTTGTCTGCTTATTTACGACAAATTGTACCCGTACATTCTGGAACGTCCAGTGCACCAGGGGCTTTAGTGTACCCCATAACACGGCAAGAAAAGTTCGAACACTTTCGACAGTGCAGCACCCCGAACTTATAGTATTATATACATCAGCTCCGAATCATGTCTTGGGTCAATAGTTGGGTTTGCCTGGCTCCCATGTTTTGGTACCTTACGTTCCGCTATATTGGCTAAGGTAGCACTGGGAGACCAACTGCGATTATGTCCCGGTTCTTCCGGACGAGCACCTCAGTAGAGAAAGCCGAAAACTGACTGTCATGATGCCGCGAGAGTTGGTCCCTGTTCGAGAGGTCTCAAATCCTTAAAGATTTCTTCCGCTTCGGGCGAGGAATTGGCCTTGTCTGATTTAGGCATATATAGCGCCCCAAGTTCGGCCTTCTGAATACTAGGGGCTTCGCCAAAATTTAAAATTGTAGACTTCTATGGATAAGTGAGAGTGATAAAGCTGTATAGTTCGATTTCCTTGTTCGTTGCGCTAAACACCTCCTTAAAGGACCAAATTTTTTTGGATAAAGAGTGTTTAAGATTTATCCCAAACACCTCAGTACTAGTTACATGGGGGCAGAAGCCGACGACTGGCCAACTCTCAGATTTTATAAACGGGCCGCACAGAAGGTAATATTTTAAATCGACAAGCGTTATATAGCGCACATGAACTCGTTTTCATATTACAGGATCACATAAGTACATTCATTCAAATATTACATCCTTAGCACATTCCTCCGCCACAAGGCGGGCACCCTTCATGACACTGTCATAATAATTTTTGGGATGGCGATGCTCCTTGCCCTCCGATGGCCCCTCCTTCACCAGCTTCTCGGCGTCCATTTTCGCCCAGTGCACTTTCACACGGGCAAAGGCCCTGTGCGCACCTTCAATGCAGACGAACCACTTTATGACTTCAAACTGTGGGCAGGCATTCACAAGCCGCTTTACCAGGCCCAAGTAGCTGCCAGGCAGGGGCTCGCCAGGCCACATCCGGACTATGAGACCCTTCATGGCCAGTTCGGCCGCCTTGTGAAGCTCGGCCAGTTGCTTCTGAAGGAAATATGCCCTAGAGGCAATAATAAAGTTATTATTTATTTCCTTATATCATGGTAAATGTTTATTATTCATGCTAGAATTGTATTAACCGGAAACATAATACATGTGTGAATACATAGACAAACAGTATGTCACTAGTATGCCTCTACTTGACTAGCTCGTTGAATCAAAGATGGTTAACTTTCCTAGCCATAGACATGAGTTGTCATTTGATTAACGGGGTCACATCATTAGAGAATGATGTGATTGACTTGACCCATTCCGTTAGCATAGCACTTGATCATTTAGTTTGTTGCTATTGCTTTCTTCATGACTTATACATGTTCCTATGACTATGAGATTATGCAACTCCCATTTACCAGAGGAACACTTTGTGTGCTACCAAACGTCACAACGTAACTGGGTGATTATAAAGGTGCTCTACAGGTGTCTCCGAAGGTACTTGTTGGGTTGGCGTATTTCGAGATTAGGATTTGTCACTCTGATTGTCGGAGAGGTATCTTTGGGCCCACTCGGTAATGCACATCACTATAAGCCTTGCAAGCATTTCAACTAATGAGTTAGTTGCGGGATGATGTGTTACGGAACGAGTAAAGAGACTTGCCGGTAACGATATTGAACTAGGTATTGAGATACCGACGATCGAATTCGGGCAAGTAACATACCGATGACAAAGGGAACAACTTGTGTTGTTATGCGGTTTGACTGATAAAGATCTTCGTAGAATATGTAGGAGCCAATATGAGCATCCAGGTTCCGCTATTGGTTATTGACCGGAGACATGTCTCGGTCATATCTACATAGTTCTCAAATCCGTAGGGTCCGCACGCTTAAAGTTCTATGAAGGTTATATTATGAGTTTATGTGTTTTGATGTACCGAAGTAGTTCGGAGTCCCAAATGAGATCGGGGACATGACAAGGAGTCTCGAAATGGTCGAGACGTAAAGATTGATATATTGGACGACTATATTCGGACATCGGAAAGGTTCCGAGTGATTCGGGTATTTTCGGGAGTACCGGGGAGTTACGGGAATTCGTATTGGGCCTTAATGGGCCATACGGGAAAGGAGAGAAAGGCCTCAAAGGGTGGCCGCACCCCTCCCCATGGGCTGGTCCGAATTGGACTAGGGAGGGGGGGGCGCCCCCTTCCTTCCTTCTCCTTTTCCCTTCCCTTTCCTTCCCTCCTACTCCTACTACTTGGAAGGGCTCCTAGTTCTACTAGGAAAGGGGGAATCCTACCCCCGGTGGGAGTAGGACTCCCCTAGGGCGCGCCATAGAGAGGGCCGGCCCTCCTCCTCCTCCACTCCTTTATATACGGGGGCAGGGGGCACCCCAAAGACACAACAATTGATCTCTTGATCTCTTAGCCATGTGCGGTGCCCCCTTCCACCATAATCCACCTCGATCATATCGTAGCGGTGCTTAGGCGAAGCCCTGCGACGGTAGAACATCATCATCGTCACCACGCCGTCATGCTGATGGAACTCTCTTGTGAAGCTCTACTGGATTGGAGTTCGCGGGACGTCATCGAGCTGAACGTGTGCAGAACTCGGAGGTGCCGTGCGTTCGGTACTTGGATCGATCGGATCGTGAAGATGTACGACTACATCAACCGCGTTGTGCTAACACTTCCGCTTTCGGTCTACGAGGGTACGTAGACAACACTCTCCCCTCTTGTTGATATGCATCACCATGATCTTGCGTCTGCGTAGGAAATTTTTGAAATTACTACGTTCCCCAACAGTGGCATCCGAGCCAGGTTTTATGCGTTGATGTAATATGCACGAGTAGAACACAAGTGAGTTGTGGGTGATATAAGTCATACTGCTTACCATCATGTCACACTTTGGTTCGGCGGTATTGTTGGATGAAGCAGCCCGGACCGACATTACGCGTACGCTTACGCGAGACTGGTTTTACCGCCGTGCTATGCACACAGGTGACTAGCAGGTGTCAGTTTCTCCAACTTTAGTTGAACCGAGTGTGGCTACGCCCGGTCCTTGAGAAGGTTAAAACAGCACCAACTTGACAAACTATCGTTGTGGTTTTGATGCGTAGGTAAGAACGGTTCTTGCTAAGCCCGTAGCAGCCACGTAAAACTTGCAACAACAAAGTAGAGGACGTCTAACTTGTTTTTGCAGGGCATGTTGTGATGTGATATGGTCAAGACGTGATGAGCTATAAGTTGTTGTATATCATGTTTTGTTGAAGTTATCGGCAACTGGCAGAAGCCTTATGGTTGTCTCTTTATTGCATAAGTTGCAAGCGCCAAATAATTGCTTTACAATTATCGCTATGCGATAACAATAGTTGCAAGAGCAATAGTTGGCGAGACGACCATGTGACGACACATTGATATAGATCAAGATGATGGAGATCATGGTGTCATGCCGGTGACGATGAAAATCATGACGATGTTTTGGAGATGGAGATCAAAGGCACAAGATGATGATGGCCATATCATGTCGCATATTTTGATTGCATGTGATGTTTATCTTTTATGCATCTTATCTTGCTTTAATTGACGGTAGCATTATAAGATGATCTCTCACTAAA
This sequence comes from Triticum aestivum, assembly GCF_018294505.1. Classification (NCBI taxonomy): domain Eukaryota; kingdom Viridiplantae; phylum Streptophyta; class Magnoliopsida; order Poales; family Poaceae; genus Triticum; species Triticum aestivum. The sequence continues at coordinate 557,576,620 of NC_057794.1, read as the reverse complement.
TTTCAAGATAAAAGTGTTCTCCCTGAGTATGCACCGTTGCCAAAGTTCGTCGTGCCCAGACACCACATGATGATCGGGTGTGATAAGCTCTATGTCCATCTACAACGGGTGCAAGCCAGTTTTGCACACGCAGAATACTCAGGTTAAACTTGACGAGCCTAGCATATGCAGATATGGCCTCGAAACACTAAGACCGAAAGGTCGAGCGTGAATCATATAGTAGATATGATCAACATAGTGATGTTCACCATTGAAAACTACTTCATTTCACGTGATGGTCGGTTATGGTTTAGTTGATTTGGATCACGTGATCACTTAGAAGATTAGAGGGATGTCTTTCTAAGTGGGAGTTCTTAAGTAATATGATTAATTGAACTTAAATTTATCATGAACTTAGTCTTGGTAGTATTAGCATATCTATGTTGTAGATCAATAGCTCGCGTTTAGCTCCTCTGTTTTAATTTTGATATGTTCCTAGAGAAAACTAAGTTGAAAAATGTTAAGTCGCAATGATGCGGATTGGATCCGTGATTTGAGGTTTATCCTCATTGCTGCACAGAATAATTATGTCCTTGATGCACCGCTAGGTGACAAACCTATTGCAGGAGCAGATGCAGACGTTATGAATGTTTGGCTAGCTCAATATGATGACTACTTGATAGTTTAGTGCACCATGCTTAACAGCTTAGAATCGGGACTTCAAAGAAGGTTTGAACGTCATGGACCATATGAGATGTTCCAGGAGTTGAAGTTAATATTTCAAGCAAATACCCGAGTTGAGAGATATGAAGTCTCCAACAAGTTCTATAGCTAAAAGATGGAGAATAGCTCAAGCAGTGAGCATGTGCTCAGATTATCTGGGTACTACAATCGCTTGAATCAAGTGGGAGTTAATCTTCCAGATAAAATAGTGATTGACAGAATTCTCTAGTCATCATCACCAAGTTAGTAGAACTTCGTGATGAACTAAAATTTGCAAGGGATAACGGAAACGATTCCCAAGCTCTTCGTGATGCTGAAATCAACAAAGGTAGAAATCAAGAAAAGCATCAAGTGTTGATGGTAAACAAAACCACTAGTTTCAAGTAAAGGGACAAAGGGAAGAAAGGGCAACTTCAAGAAGAACGGCAAGAAAGTTGCTGCTCAAGTGAAGAAGCCCAAGTCTAAACCTAAGCCTGAGACTAAGTGCTTCTACTGCAAAGGGACTGGTCACTGGAAGCAGAACTGCCCTAAGTATTTGGCGGATAAGAAGAATGGCAAAGTGAACAAAGGTATATTTGATATACATGTTATTGATGTGTACTTTACTAGTGTTTATAGCAACCCCTCAGTATTTGATACTAGTTCAGTTTGTAAGAGTGGTAACTCGAAACGGGAGTTGCAGAATGAACAGAGGCTAGTTAAGGGTGAAGTGACGATGTGTATTGGAAGTGGTTCCAAGATTGATATGATCATCATCGCACACTCCCTATACTTTCGGGATTAGTGTTGAACCTAAAATAAATGTTATTTAGTGTTTGCATTGAGCATGAATATGATTGGATCATGTTTATTGCAATACGGTTATTCATGTAAACTAGAGAATAATTGTTGTTCTGTTTACATGAATAAAACCTTCTATGGTCATACATCCAATGAAAATGGTTTGTTGGATCTCGGTCGTAGTGATACACATATTCATAATATTGAAGTCAAAAGATGCAAAGTTAATAATGATAGTGCAACTTATTTGTGGCACTGCCGTTTAGGTCATATTGATGTAAAGCGCATGAAGAAACTCCATGCTGATGGGATTTTGGAATCACTTGATTATGAATCACTTGATACTTGCGAACCATGCCTCATGGGCAAGATGACTAAAACTCCGTTCTCCGGAACAATGGAGCGAGCAATTGACTTATTGGAAATAATACATACTGATGTATGCGGTCCGATGAGTGTTGAGGCTCGCGGCAGATATCATTATTTTCTGACCTTCACAGATGATTTGAGCAGATATGGGTATATCTACTTGATGAAACACAAGTCTGAAACATTTGAAAAGTTCAAAGTATTTCAGAGTAAAGTGGAGAATCATTGTAACAAGAAAATAAAAGTTTCTATGATATGATCGCAGAAGTAAAATATTTGAGTTAACGAGTTTGGCCTTCAGTTAAAACAATGTGAAATAGTTTCACTACTCACGCCACCTGGAACGTCATAACCGTACTTTATTAGATATAGTGCGATCTATGATGTCTCTTACCGATCTACCACTATCGTTTTGGGGTTATACATTAGAGACAGCTACATTCACGTTAAATAGGGCACCATCTAAATCCGTGGAGATGACACCGTATGAACTGTGGTTTGGCGAGAAACCTAAGCTGTCGTTTCTTAAAGTTTGGGACTGCGATGCTTATGTGAAAACGTTTCAACTTGATAAGCTCGAACCCAAATCGGAGAAGTAAATCTTCATAGGATACCCAAAAGAAACTGTTGGGTACACCTTCTATCACAGATCCGAAGGCAAGATATTCATTGCTGAGAATGGATCCTTTCTAGAGAAGGAGTTTCTCTCGAAAGAAGTGAGTGGGAGGAAAGTAGAACTTGATGAGGTAACTGTACCTGCTCCCTTATTGGAAAGTAGTTCATCACAGAAATTTGTTCCTGTGACTACTACACCAATTAGTGAGGAAGCTAATGATGATGATCATGTAACTTCAGATCAAGTTACTACCGAACCTCGTAGGTAAACCAGAGTGAGATCCGCACCAGAGTGGTACGGTAATCCTGTTCTGGAGGTCATGTTACTTGACCATGACGAGCCTACGAACTATGAGGAAGCGATGATGAGCCCAAATTCCGCGAAATGGCTTGAGGCCATGAAATCTGAGATGAGATCCATGTATGAGAACAAAGTATGGACTTTGATTGACTTGCCCAATGATCGGTGAGCCATTGAGATTAAATGGATCTTCAAGAGGAAGACGGACGCTGATAGTAGTGTTACTATCTACAAAGCTAGAATTGTCGCAAAAAGGTTTTCGACAAGTTCAAGGTGTTGACTACGATGAGAGTTTCTCACTCGTATCTATGCTTAAGTCTGTCCGAATCATGTTAGCAATTGCCGCATTTTATGAAATCTGGCAAATGGATAAACAAAACTGCATTCCTTAATGGATTTATTAAAGAAGAGTTGTATATGATGCAACCAGAAGGTTTTGTCAATCCTAAAGGTACTAACAAAATATGCAAGCTCCAGCGATCCATCTATGGACTGGTGCAAGCATCTCGGAGTTGGAATATACGCTTTGATAAGTTGATCAAAGCATATAGTTTTATACAGACTTGCGGTGAAGCCTGTATTTACAAGAAAGTGAGTGGGAGCACTACAACATTTCTGATAAGTATATGTGAATGACATATTGTTGATCGGAGATAATGTAGAATTATTCTGCAAAGCATAAAGGAATGTTTGAAAGGAGTTTTTCAAAGAAAGACCTCGGTGAAGCTGCTTACATATTGAGCATCAAGATCTATAGAGATAGATCAAGACGCTTGATAAGTTTTTCAATGAGTACATACCTTGACAAGATTTTGAAGTAGTTCAAAATGGAACAGTCAAAGAAGGAGTTCTTGCCTGTGTTACAAGGTGTGAAGTTGAGTAAGACTCAAAACCCGACCACGGCAGAAGATAGAGAGAGAATGAAAGTCATTCCCTATGCCTCAGCCATAGGTTCTATAAAGTATGCCATGCTGTGTACCAGACCTATTGTATACCCTGCCCTGAGTTTGGCAAGGGAGTACAATAGTGATCTAGGAGTAGATCACTGGACATTGGTCAAAATTATCCTTAGTGGAATAAGGATATGTTTCTCGATTATGGAGGTGACAAAAGGTTCGTCATAAAGGGTTACGTCGATGCAAGTTTTGACACTGATCCAGATGACTCAAAGTCTCAATCTGGATACATATTGAAAGTGGGAGCAATTAGCTAGAGTAGCTCCGTGCAGAGCATTGTTGACATAGAAATTTGCAAAATACATACGGATCTGAATGTGGCAGACCCGTTGACTAAACTTCCCTCACAAGCAAAACATGATCACACCTTAGTACTCTTTGGGTATCAATCACATAGCGATGTGAACTAGATTATTGACTCTATTAAACCCTTTGGGTGTTGGTCACATGACAATGTGAACTATGGGTGTTAATCACATGGTGATGTGAACTATTGATGTTAAATCACATGGCGATGTGAACTAGATTATTGACTCTAGTGCAAGTGGGAGACTGAAGGAAATATGCCCTAGAGGCAATAATAAAGTTATTATTTATTTCCTTATATCATGATAAATGTTTATTATTCATGCTAGAATTGTATTAACCGGAAACATAATACATGTGTGAATACATAGACAAACAGTATGTCACTAGTATGCCTCTACTTGACTAGCTCGTTGAATCAAAGATGGTTAAGTTTCCTAGCCATAGACATGAGTTGTCATTTGATTAATGGGGTCACATCATTAGAGAATGATGTGATTGACTTGACCCATTCCGTTAGCATAGCACTTGATCGTTTAGTTTGTTGCTATTGCTTTCTTCATGACTTATACATGTTCCTATGACTATGAGATTATGCAACTCCCGTTTACCGGAGGAACACTTTGTGTGCTACCAAACGTCACAACGTAACTGGGTGATTATAAAGGTGCTCTACAGGTGTCTCCGAAGGTACTTGTTGGGTTGGCGTATTTCGAGATTATGATTTGTCACTCCAATTGTCGGAGAGGTATCTCTGGGCCCACTCGGTAATGCACATCACTATAAGCCTTGCAAGCATTGCAACTAATGAGTTAGTTGCGGGATGATGTGTTACGGAACGAGTAAAGAGACTTGCTGGTAACGAGATTGAACTAGGTATTGAGATACCGACAATCGAATCTCGGGCAAGTAACATACCGATGACAAAGGGAACACCGTGTGTTGTTATGCGGTTTGACCGATAAAGATCTTCGTAGAATATGTAGGAGCCAATATGAGCATCCAAGTTCCGCTATTGGTTATTGACCGGAGACATGTCTCGGTCATGTCTACATAGTTCTCGAACCCGTAGGGTCCGCACGCTTAAAGTTCGATGACGGTTATATTACGAGTTTATGTGTTTTGATGTACCGAAGGAGTTCGGAGTACCGGATGAGATCGGGGACATGACGAGGAGTCTCGAAATGGTCGAGACATAAAGATCGATATATTGGACGACTATATTCGGACATCGGAAAGGTTCCGAGTGATTCGGGTATTTTCGGGAGTACAGGGGAGTTACGGGAATTTGTATTGGGCCTTAATGGGCCATACGGGAAATGAGAGAAAGGCCTCAAAGGGTGGCCGCACCCCTCCCCATGGGCTGGTCCGAATTGGACTAGGGAGGGCGGGTGCCCCCTTCCTTCCTTCCTTCTCCTTTTCCCTTCCCTTTCCTTCCCTCCTACTCCTACTACTTGGAAGGGCTCCTAGTTCTACTAGGAAAGGGGGAATCCTACCCCCGGTGGGAGTAGGACTCCCCTAGGGTGTGCCATAGAGAGGGCCGGCCCTCCCCCTCCTCCACTCCTTTATATACGGGGGCAGGGCGCACTCCAAAGACACAACAATTGATCTCTTGATCTCTTAGCCGTGTGCGTTGCCCCTTCCACCATAATCCATCTCGATCATATCGTAGCAGTGCTTAGGCGAAGCCCTGCGACGGTAAAACATCATCATCATCACCACGCCGTCGTGCTGACGGAACTCTCCCGTGAAGCTCTACTGGATTGGAGTTCGTGGGATGTCATCGAGCTGAACGTGTGCTGAACTCGGAGGTGCTATGCGTTTGGTACTTGGATAGGTCGGATCGTGAAGACGTATGACTACATCAACCGCGTTGTGCTAACGCTTCCGCTTTCGGTCTATGAGGGTACGTAGACAATACTCTCCCCTCTTGTTGATATGCATCACCATGATCTTGCGTGTGCGTGAAATTTTTGAAATTACTACGTTCCCCAACAGCTTCAACTGGTCGCTCAAGGGAATCGGATGTTCGGTCCCAATATATTGAGACCAGAACAACTTTTCCGTCGAGCTCCCTTCCTTGGCCCTGTAGAACTCCGCGGCATCCGATACGCTGCTGGGTAGATCTGCGAACGCTCCTGGAGAGCTCCGAATTCGATTAAGTAAAAGAAAAGTCTCCTTCACATGCTTTCTTTGCATAATGAATGCCTTACCCGCCGCTATCTTCTTGACCGCCTGAATCTCGTGGAGGGCCTTTTGAGCTTCAGCCTTGGCATTTTGTGCGTTCTCGAGGGCCTTTGCAAGCTCGGGCCCCTGCTTCTTAGAGACACGCTCCAAGGACTCGTATTTTTTGACGAAATACTAGAGCTCTTGATGAACCTCGCCGACTCGGGATTCTTGCTTCTCGCGCTCGATGCGCTCCTTTGCCGCTCTGTCTTCGGCCTCGGACAGCGCCTTCTTCAGGGCCGCCACTTCGGTCGTGGCCCCTAGCAAAACCATGATGATCATATGATCTAATAACCACTTTTTCCTTTATCAATATACAGACGGGGTATCACTTACCTTTGTTCTCTTCGAGCTTCCTCTTGGTAAAGTCGAGCTCTTCCTCGGACCGCTCAAGGTCCCGCTTCAGTCCGGAGACCTCCGCAGTACGAGCGGCAGCGGCCAGCAGCGAAGCCTGCTTATTCACAAAGACATATTCTGATTAGACTCCTCTGATTGTTATTTGATCCTATGTTCGGCCTTTCTTTGCGAACACCAAACAGAGCATCATGGGCTACTTTCTATGCTGTGATATTTTCTCATAATTCGATTACTTACCTCAAAGCCTGTTAGGAGGCTGGCACAGGTTTCAGTCAATCCTCTTTTGGCGGACCGAACCTTCTGGACCACCGCACTCATGATGGTGCGGTGCTTTTCGTCAATGGAAGCGCCGCGAAGCGCTTCCAGCAAGTTCTCTAATGCCTCTGGATGGACAAAGGCCACCGGCACAGACGGCTCGCCCCCCTTGGCGAGGGGTCGCCTGAAAGAATCCGAAACCACTGGAGGTTCCAGCGCAGTATCCGGCTGGGGGCCGAACTTGTTGCGGCCCCCTTCATTAGAACCCATGGGAGTGTTACCCCCCATGCGCCCGGCATCTGGGATGTCGCCTTGGGGCGACTCCAGAATTATCTCCCCTTGGTCCGGTGCCCTTTGAGACAACATCTCGATGTCGTCCGTGGGCCGGGGGGAGGTGCCTGTCGGGAGTGAATCGCTGTTCATCGCCAACTGGCCCAAAGACTCATCCGAAGAGGATACATCGATATGCGCTTTGGATGGACTGCATGATCATGTTTGACATGATAAGAAGCAATAAAATGAAACATACCAGAACTATTATAGTATCTGGATACTTACGACTTCACCAGGGGCTTGTCCCTGGGCAACCACTCATCGTCGTTGTAAGTGGCTATTGTGGAGGGGTCCGGAAGGAGGGTCCTTCCCTTCTTGGACCCTTCGGCCTCCCCAGATGGGGCGGCCTTCCTTTTCTTGCCCCCCGGTTGGGGGGGGGAGAACTTTCCTCTTCCACCTCCTCGTTTTCTTGGGAGGAATGCGCCTCGGTGTTTTCGGACGATGAGTCTGATACAACCTTGCGCCAGAGACCTTTCCTGGTCCCCGCGGCCTTCTTCTTGGCCTTCTTCTCCGGCGCCTCATAGGGCGCCTGTCGTGGTTCTAAGTCTGACAGTAATGTAGGGGGGTAGGTATGGGGAGGCAAGATCTTAGCTACGGAGTAGTTGTAAGCACACGAGGTTTACGAGTTCAGGTCCTTCTCGGAGGAAGTAATAGCCCTACGTCTCGGAGCCCGGAGGCGGTCGACTGGATTATGCGTGTATGAATTACAGGGGTGCGAACCCTTTACATTGAGGAGGGGGTGGCTTATATAGAGTTCGCCGGACCCCTCCAGCCCTCAGTTATGCAGGGTTTTAAATACATTAAGGTCGGGCGTTACTGGTAACGCCCCTAATAAAGTGCTATGATGACCATAAAAGCTACTTAATGACCGACCGTTAGCGTGCGGAGTGACTTTAGGTCTCCTGGCCGTCGAGTGGTTGGATCTTGGTCGAGTGATTGCTTCTTGGTCGAGTGTCTTTGAGTCTGTCGAGTGGAACACCTCCAAGTCGATTGAAAGGTGATTTCTTCTAGAGATGTCCTTGGGTAGGGTAGTTGGGACAGGTCCATGACCCTACCCTAGGTACATAGCTTCATCATTAGTCCCCGAATGGATCGAGGTTTGAGTGGGGAAGGAGTTGAGAACTTCTCTGACTCATTTTTCATGCCATGAGCATATCTTGTTTCGGATCAATGAACCTGAGTGATGACAGCAACTTCCTTTTCAGTCGCCTTGATCCATTCTTAGTTTTTTTGAGTGAGTTTCTTTGCTTGAAAAGCTCCGAGTGACGGCGTGGAGGAGATCTTCCGTCTAACAAGTTGTTCTGCTGCCCGCAGATTTCACGGGATTCGAATTTTGGGAAGCGTGCAGGACGGGGGAGGCCGCAGTAATCGGATGGGATAGGGCGGAGACGCCTCGATCTCCGCGCCACCTTTTTCGCCATGTATCGCGCGCGCGATTGTTACGGGATTTGACAGGACCGTTCGGGCCTACCAGTCAGCCACTCGGAAGCGACCTCATATAAGGCGTCGGACCAGGGTTTCTTGAACAGTGCGTTCCCATTTCCTCTTCTCCTCTTCAGGCTTCTTCGTCGCGCTTGCTCTCGCCCCAGCGCCGCCGCTCCGTACGCGTCTCGCTGGCGATGATGGGGAAGGAGAAGACGGCGGCTCTGGAGCGGGCGAAGAAGGCGACGACAAAGGCGAAGGGGAAGGCGACCAGTCGGGGTGGATCTTCCTCGTGAGCCGGCCTGCCGAAGGGCTGGATCCAGGGTGACTGGATCCGCTCGGCGATCCGCCAAGAAGACCTCGACGACCTAGCCGACAGAGGGCTGATCCCCTATGGATCGGCGCGGCTTCCGGGGAAGGAATCCGAGCCGCAACCTCGGGAGGGTGAGCGCGTTCTCCTTGCCACCCACGTCGACCGTGGATTTTCCTTGCCTCCTCACCCTTTCTTTCGGGGATTTATGAATTTCTTTGGGGCACAACTCCACCACTTCACTCCCAACACAATCGTGTATCTCGCTGCTTTTGTGTCTTTGTGCGAGAATTTCTTGGGTTGTCGGCCTCACTGGGGTCTTTTCAAGCACATTTTCACCTGTCGTTCTCAGACGGTGAAAAAGGCCAATCCGAGTGACGAGAGAACACAAGTGATTCAGATGTGCGGGGTCTTGGTGTTCAGATGAGAGGAAAAGTTCCTTTCCAGCCATGATTCTTCCCGACTCGGTTCGCGGATGGTAGTCGACCTGGTTTTACTGCAAAGACCAGCCGACGCCAGGGCAGTCGACTGGCCTCCCTCCTTTTACCATGGATCGAGTGAGGAAACCCTCCTCTTTGAAGGTGCTCCCGGAGGAGAAGGCGCAGGTTAGGGTGCTAGTCGAACGAGTGGTCCAGCTTATCCATGACGGGGTCACCGGTATGGATCTCTTGGAGGTTTTCCTTCGGCGGCGCATCCAGCCTCTTCAAGCCCGAGACCATCCGATGTGGATGTATTCGGGTCTTGACGACACCACTCGGATTCACCCGAAGGAGGTCGATGACGACACACTGGAGAAGTGTCTGTCGGGCATCACCGGAAACAAGGACAACCCCAGGGGAGCCAGGAGAGTTCCTCCATTCGACCAGTCCCATGAACCAGAAAAGGTCCGATTCTGAGCTTTTGATTGTAATCTGAATTCACTCGCGCAGCTGTCTATACTACATCGACTGACTTTATTCTTCCTGCTTTCTTTCAGGCCCTTATCGAAATGTATTCAATGCTCAACGGAGAGCAAGAGCAGGACCTGGAAGGAGAGGCGAGCGGCGGCGACAGTGGCGAATGGTATTCTGACGGTGAAGGGGATGAAGAAAGCGACGACCCAAGTGACGAAGAAGAAGTCGAGTCGCCTCCTCGCAGGGAGAGGTGATCCAAGCTTGACCAAGAATGACCGAGCGCCCGTGAAAAGGCGATTTCTCAGGCTGGTCAATCTTCAAAGCGTCCTCGGACCTCTTCACCAACCCCAACTGAAAAAGCGTCAAAGCATCCCAAAGTTGCAGAGCAAAAGCCTCGTAAGGCATTGCCGAAGATTAAGATTGACATCCCCGTCGCTTCTGCGTGAGTGTCTCCCTTTGTATTCACTCGACGCCCCGTGCTGTTTGTTTTTTCTTGATTTAACCAGACGAACTTTGGAACTGGCAGCGCTGCTACTTCCGGGACCTCATCTTACAGGGATGAGGATGAGGTAATGGAGGATGCGGTCACTTCCAATCTGGGTATGATTTCTGACATTCTGTCTTTATTTGGTCGACTCAACTGCAATGTGTACCATTGGGTGATGTGATTTTGGCGATTGACTTTGAACAGCTCCTAACATTATTGACCTCCCCGATGATGATGATGAAGAGCCTGAGAGGCCTTTGACGAGGAAAAATAGGCAAGCTCCTGCAAGCAAGGTGCCACAGTCGACGCCGAGGGCGGAACCAGTCGTTCAGGACACTGGTGATGCCAATCGGGGTTCTGTTACCTTCGCCGTACCATTGTCGAGTGCCTTGCCTTCTTCGTCGACTGCTCAGGCCCCTACCGACCCACCTTCAGTTTTTGCGACCCATCATGTCCCAGAGGATGAAGTGAATGCTGGCAAGGAAGCCATACGCCAAGCGGGCATTATGATGGAGAAGATGAAGACGGTGCGGGACGCCAGTCAGGCCGCCTACGTCACCAGCTCGGCTCTTCAAAGCAACGTTCAGGTTAGTTGGTCACCGCTTGTTCTGTTAGGATATGCTATCTGAAGACTCTCTTTCTGAAAATCTTTGCACCTGTACACCCAGTGGGTGCGTCGATTGAATTTTTGAACTAGTGGGGGCACGCTGAGTGCACCCACTGGGTGTAGTCCCCGAGACTATGGTGGACTGCTGGCAGTTGACTGTAGTCTTTGTATTTTGATTCTTTCGCTCGATCTGGTCTGGCCGCGTCGAGTGTAAACCGAACCAGTAGTTTGTCTCTTCTACTCGGTCTAGGCGAGTGGGATCAGAACCGGTGGGGGCACGCCAAGTACACCCACTGGGTGTAGTCCCCGAGACCATGGTCGACTGCTGGCAGTCGACTGTGGTCTGAGTTCTATGGTCTGAGTTCTTCTTTTTCTCTTTTTTACTCCCTGCACTCGACTCAGGTGGGCCGGTCGAGTGGGATCAGAACCGGTGGGGGCACGCAAAGTGCACCCACTGGGTGTAGTCCCCGAGACTGTGGTGGACTGCGGGCAGTCGACCATAGTCTTAGTATTTATTGTCTTTGTTGTTTTTCGCTGTAAAATAACTTCTCCTCCCTGATTGCAGAAATCTTGTGATCTTGGAGCTCGTTTGCTGATTTGGAGAAATAGAAGATCCAACTAAACCTTGACATGGAATTGGCCAAGACAGAGCTACAAAAGGCCAAGGACGACGCCAATGGTAAGACGAGCTTGTCGACTGGTTTGTCTTAGGCTTGAGTACCCTTCTGCTCTTTCTGAATCAAGCACCATTTCTTTGCAGAAAAAACTGAGAGAAGCTCTGGCGAAGAAGGATCAGGATTTGGCTGCTGCTCAAAAGGAAGCTGACGATAGAACCGCTCTGGCTGAAGAGAAACTGGCTTCAGTCGGCCAATTGGAAGAAGAGAACACCAAGATGAAATATGCTCTGAACAAAGCCAACAAGGAGTGCACGCGCTTGAAGAAGGATAATCTCAACCTGTACGAGAAGATGGAAGGCATCGCTCGCAGGAGGGACGATCTGGAGAGCTATCTGAGGAGCCTTGCCTAGAAGTTGTTCATCAAGCTTGAAGGTATACATTTTTTTTGTTCTGTCGACTCAGCATACGAAAACTGACTTAACCTTGGATCGTGAATGCAGAGTTTTGCCAGAACTTCGAGGAGGAGACTGGGCGGATTGAGCCAGATTTGTACCCCATCAACTCTCCCGTGAAAGACGATACTGCCATGAATCTGCTCCGACTGGAATCCCGCATCGACGGTGTTGTGGACTACTTGGCTCGACTGAATGTCGCCACGTCACGGATTGACACGGCACTTTGGCCGGGGCCACGCTCCAGAGTGATCTCGAGTCCCTGATCACTCGACTTAACGAGATCCCTGGTCGAGTGCAGGAGTGGAAGAAATCTTCTGCCCGGTGTGGTGCTGATGTGGCTCTGTCTTTGGTTCATGTCCACTGCAAGGAGGTGCGACAAGATAAGCTGGCAGCAATCAAGGTCGCCAACACCCAAAGGCATGACTTCCGATCTTTTATGGAGACTTTTATTGCTGCAGCCACCCGGATTGCCGACGGCATCGACCTAGACGAGTTCGTCGAGCCTGCTAGTCCTCCTCCTACGGAGTGAACAAACTTTTATGCCCCACCTTAAATTTGCCTCGGAATGCCGAGTGGTTTTTGTAACTATTAAACTCTTTTGGGTTGAATGCCCGAGCCTGCCAGTCCTCCTCTTGCGGAGTGAACAAACTTTTATGCCCCACCTTAAATTTGCCTCAGAATGCCGAGTGGTTTTTGTAACCATTAAACTCTTTCGGGTTGAATGCCCGAGCACTTCGATCTGTGGTCTGGACCCTTTAGGATTTTATCTGAACTTGGTTTATCGTTGAATATCTTCATGAATTCTCCGTCGAGTGGAACTCGTTCTTCACTTGAGACAACTTTTTGTATTTGCGGCGCAGCTCCGAAGGAGAAGGTAGTAGTCGACCTGCACCTCGTCGTCCTTGCGGAGTAGGATGGAGCGCATGTTGTATTTGTGGCGAAGCTCCCAAGGAGAAGGTGGCAGTCGAGCTACACCTCGTCGTCCTTGTGGAGTAGGATGGAGCGCATGTTGTATTTGTGGCGAAGCTCCCAAGGAGAAGGTGGCAGTCGACCTGCACCTCGTCGTCCTTGCGGAGTAGGATGTGTTTCGTACATAGGCGAGTACTGGACTGCAGCTAAGCCTCCGAGTGGGAGGGTCGCTCTCCACTCGGTAGGATTTTTCAAACTTAGGCGAGTACTGGACTGCAGCTAAGCCCCCGAGTGGGAGGGTCGCTCTCCACTCGGTAGGATTTTTCAAACTTAGGCGAGTACTGGACTGCAGCTAAGCCCCCGAGTGGGAGGGTCGCTCTCCACTCGGTAGGATGTTTCAAACTTAGGCGAGTACTGGACTACAGCTAAACCCCCGAGTGGGAGGGTCGCTCTCCACTCGGTAGGATTTTTCAAACTTAGGCGAGTACTGGACTGCAGCTAAGCCCCCGAGTGGGAGGGTCGCTCTCCATTCGGTAGGATTTTTCAAACTTAGGCGAGTTCTGGACTGCAGCTAAGCCCCCAAGTGAGAGGCTGGCTCACCACTCGGTAGGATTTTCAAATACTTAGGCGGGTACTGGACTGCAGCTAAGCCCCCGAGTGAGAGGGTGGCTCACCACTCGGTAGGATTTGTCAAACTTAGGCGAGTACTGGACTGCAGCTAAGCCGCCGAGTGGGAGGGTCGCTCTCCACTCGGTAGGATTTTTCAAACTTAGGCGAGTTCTGGACTGCAGCTAAGCCCCCCGAGTGAGAGGCTGGCTCACCACTCGGTAGGATTTTCAAATACTTAGGTGAGTACTAGACTGCAGCTAAGCCCCCGAGTGAGAGGCAGGCTCACCACTCGGTAGGATTTTCAAATACTTAGGCGAGTACTGGAGTGCAGCTAAGCCCCCGAGTGAGAGGCTGGCTCGCCACTCGGTAGGATTTTCAAATACTTAGGCTTGTACTGGACTGCAGCTAAGCCCCCGAGTGAGAGGCTGGCTTGCCACTCGGTAGGATTTTCAAATACTTAGGCGAAACGGGTTCGCAGCTAAGCCCCCGAGTGGGAGGCTGGCTATCCACTCGGTAGGAAATTATTTTACAAACTTAGGCGAAATGGATTCGCAGCTAAGCCACCCACTTGGGGATTTCTCACGCAAACAAAAACGATAACAATCACTGGGAAAGTTACAACGCTCTTGCCTTTGATAAATAAACTACATGAGTTTTTCTTATTACATCCCATCCGAGTGAGAATTCAAGTATAAAAGGGGCGGAGCAGCTCCGCATTCTAGGCTCGTGGCTCATCAATCTGGCGATCGACATTATAAAGGTGATACGCTCCATTGTGGAGGACTCTGGTGACTATGAAGGGACCTTCCCAAGTAGGAGCGAGTTTGTGTGGTTTCTGCTGATCCACTCGGAGGACCAAGTCTCCTTCTTGGAAGGCTCGACTCTTCACATTTCTGGCATGGAATCGACGCAAGTCTTGCTGATAGATGGTCGATCGGATCATGGCCATTTCTCTTTCTTCTTCTAGGAGGTCGACTGCGTCCTGCCGGGCTAGTTCTGCTTCATCTTCAGAGTAGAGCTCAACTCGGGGTGCGTTGTGAAGCAGGTCACTCGGCAAAACTACTTCGGCTCCGTAGACCAGAAAGAATGGGGTTCTTCTAGTTGATCGGTTCGGGGTTGTCCTCAATCCCCAAAGAACTGATGGAAGCTCGTCGACCCATGCACCTGCTGCGTGCTTGAGATCGCGCATCAGTCGGGGTTTCAGTCCTTTGAGAATTAAGCCGTTTGATCTTTCCGCTTGTCCATTCGACTGGGGGTGAGCGACTAAAGTGTAGTCGACTCGTGTGCCTTGAGAGGCGCAAAAGGCTCCGAATTTTTCAGAATCGAAGTTTGACCCATTGTCAGTGATGATGCCGTGAGGAACTCCATATCTGAATATCAACTCTTTGAAGAAACTGATAGCAGTGCAAGCATCAAGATTCTTGATAGGCTTAGCTTCGATCCATTTGGTGAACTTGTCGACTGCCACTAGCACATGAGTGAAACCGCTTCTGCCCGTTCTCAGTGGTCCAACCATGTCCAGTCCCCAAACAGCAAAGGGCCAGACGAGTGGAATGGTTTTCAGGGCTGACGCGGGTTTGTGCGACATATTGGAGTAAAACTAACATCCTTCACATTTGTTGACTATCTCTTTCGCCATTTCATTCGCCCTTGGCCAGTAGAATCTCGCTCGGTATGCTTTAGCCACAATGGTCTGAGAGGACGCATGATGACCACCGGTCCCCGAGTGGATATCATCAAGGATTATCTGACCTTCTTCTGGTGTTATACACTTCTGACTGACTCCAGTCGCACTTTCTCTATACAATTGTCCCTTTATGACTGTAAAGGCCTTGGATCGACGGACGATCTGTCGAGCCTCTTCTTCGTCTTCTGGAGAGTTCTTTCCTTAGGATGTATGCGATGTACGGTACCGTCCAGTCGGGAGTGATGACCAAAACTTCCATGATCAGGTCGACCACAGCTGGAACTTCAACTTCAATCGGATCCGTGGCACTTTTTGGCTGCGGGGCTTCTTCAGTGAAGGGATCCTCCTGAACTGATGGTGTGTGGATGTGTTCCAAAAACACATTGCTGGGGATGACTTCTCTTTTGAAACCTATTTTCGCCAAATCATCAGCTGCTTGATTTTTCAGTCGGGGTATGTGATGAAGTTCTAACCCCTCAAATTTCTTCTCCAGCTTTCTCACTGCATTTGCAATAACCAGTCATGGCCGGACTTCTGACGTCCCACTCCTTCATCACTTGATTAACCACCAAATCTGAGTCACCATAGACCATGAGGCGACGGACGCCGAGTGAAATGGCCATGCGCAACCCATATAAAAGTGCTTCATATTCTGCTTCGTTATTGGAGGAATCAAAGTGGATTTGAAGAACATATCTGAGCTTATCTCCTCGGGGGGGGGGGGGTGACCAATACTACCCCGGCACCGGAACCATTCAACATTTTGGAACCGTCGAAGAACATGGTCCAATGCTCCGAGTAAACCTGAGTCGGCAGTTGTTGTTCAATCCACTCGGCAATGAAATCTGCTATTGCTTGGGACTTGATAGCTTTCTTTGCCTCAAACTTGATATCTAGAGGAAGGAGTTCAATTGCCCATTTGGCCACTCGACCAGTTGCATCTCTGTTGTGCAGAATCTCTGACAATGGAGCGTCGCTGACGACTGTAACGGAATGGTCAGAGAAGTAATGTGCAACCTTCTTCGTGGTCATATAAATCCCATATACAAGCTTCTGATAATGAGGATATCTTTGCTTCGATGGGGTCAAGACTTCAGAAATATAATATACTGGGCGCTGAACTTTGAAGGCTTTTCCTTCTTCTTCCCACTCGATTGTAAGTACTGTACCGACGACTTGTCAAGTGGCTGCGATGTAAAGCAGCAAAGGCTCTTTGCTGATCGGGGCAGCAAGCACCGGCTGGGTGGAGAGCAGAGCTTTGAGCTCTGCAAACGCTGCATCAGCTTCAGGAGTCCACTCGAACTTGTCTGACTTCTTCATCAATCGGTAAAGAGGCAATGCCTTTTCACCGAGACGAGAGATGAATCGACTTAAAGCGGCCAAGCAACCAGTAAGCTTCTGGACGTCGTGCACTCGCACAGGACTTTTCATTCAGAGTATAGTACCGACTTTTTCTGGATTGGCGTCGATTCCCCATTCGGAAACGAGAAAACCGAGTAACTTTCCGCCAGGAACTCCGAATGTGCACTTTGATGGATTAAGCTTGATATCATACCTCCTGAGGTTGCGAAGGTTTCAGCAAGGTCAGTCAGCAGGTCTGAACCTTTCGGTGACTTGACCACAGTATCATCCATGTATGCTTCCACATTCCGACTGATTTGAGTGAGCAAACACTTCTGAATCATCCTCATGAATGTGGCTCCGGCATTCTTGAGGCCGAACGGCATGGTAACATAACAGAAGCACCCGAATGGAGTGATGAAAGCTGTTTTGATCTCGTCAGGTCCATACAGACGGATCTGATGGTACCCGGAATAGGCGTCTAAAAAAGACAGTCGCTCACATCCCGCAGTCGAGTCGACTATCTGGTCGATGCGGGGGAGAGGAAAATGATCTTTTGGGCAGGCCCGATTGATATGTTTAAAGTCAATGCACATGCGAAGTGACTTGTCCTTCTTGGGGACCATGACAATGTTGGCGAGCCACTCGGAGTGGTAGATCTCTCGGATGAACTCCGCTGCTAAGAGCCGAGCCACCTCCTCACCAATATCCTTTCTCTTCTGGATGGCGGACCATCGGAGATGTTCTTTGATAGGTTTTACTTTTGAGTCGACTCGTAGGCGGTGCTCAGCCAGCCCCTGGGAACACCCGGCATGTCAGAAGGCTTCCATGCGAAAATGTCCCAGTTCTCACGGAGGAACTGGATGAGCACTTCTTCCTATTTGGAGTCGAGTGTTGTTGAGATATGAGTCGGAGCAGCACTGGGATCGGTCGGGTGAATGTGAGCCGGCTTCGTTTCGCCAGACGACTGAAAAGCTGATTCTGTAGCGGGCTTTTTGGCTCGCAACAAATCACTCGGGTCTGCAGTCTTTTGGTATTCCTGCAGCTCCACCACTGCCATCTGAGCATCAGCGATCTTTGAACCTTTCTGAAAACACTCTTCTGCTTTCTTCCGATTGCCCGTAACAGTGATCACACCTTTGGGACCAGTCATCTTCAATTTGAGATACACATAACATAGTCGAGCCATGAAGCGTGCATAAGCCGGCCTGCCCAAAATAGCGTGATAAGCACTCTGGAAATCCACAACCTCGAACGTCAACTTTTCTTTGCGGTAATTCTTGGAATCACCGAAAACCACATCAAGAGCAATTTGGCCGAGTGACTCAGCCTTCTTCCCAGGAATGACTCCATGGAAACTCATGTTGCTGGTACTGAGTCTGGACATCGGAATGCCCATCCCTTTCAGCGTCTCAGCATATAGTATGTTCAAACCACTGCCACCGTCCATCAAGACTTTGGTCAGTCGAGTGCCTTCAATAACTGGGTCGACCACCAAAGCTTGCCTCCCAGGGGTGGCAATGTGCGTTGGGTGATCGAACTGGTCGAATGTGATGGCAGTTTGAGACCACTTCAGATAACTGGGTGTCGCCGGAGCAACCATATTCACCTCACGGTTGATAACTTTCAGTCGACTTTTGCTTTCAATATCAGCAAAAATCATCAAGGTGGAATTGACCTGGGGGTATCCATCATCACTGTCTTCCTTGTCCTCAACTTTGTCCGACTCCTTTTCCTTATCTTTGTGCTGTTTGCCCTGGAACTGCTGGATCAAGAGCCGACACTGTCGAGTGGTATGTTTCGGATAAATGAACTTACCCTCTTCATCTTTCTTGGTGTGGATGTGACATGGCAAATCCAACACATCATTTCCGTCTTGGTCTTTAACTTTCTTGGGGTTCCAAGGCCCTTTGGGTTTCCCCTTAAAATTTCCTTGAGTCACAGCCAAGGCCTCCCCAGGAGCAGCTGGCTCAGCTTTCCGCTTCTGTTTCCGACTGGAATTTTCTCCTCCTGTTTCTTGGGCGACTGACTTGTGTTTGCCACTCTGGAGTCGATCCTCATCTTCACCATTAGCGTACTTGGTGGCAATCTCCATCATCCGATTCAGAGACATGTCTCCGGTTCGACCGAATTTCAGATTCAGTTCTCTGTACTTGACGCCTTCTTTGAAGGCACAGACTGCTTGGTGATCAGGTACATTCTCTACCGTGTGATGTAACGTGATCCATCTCTGGATGTAATCCCTCAAAGTTTCATTCGGCTTCTGCACGCAAGACCGCAGTTCCGTCAGCCCTGCCGGTCGCTTGCATGTTCCTTCAAACGTGGTGACAAACACTCGGGCGAGATCTTCCCAAGTGTAAATGCTGTTGGGTGCTAACTGATTCAGCCATGCTCTGGCCGAACCCTCCAACATGAGAGGCAGGTGCTTCATGGCCACTTCATCATTGCCACCGCCAATCTGGACAGCCACTCGGTAGTCTTCAAGCCAAGTATCGGGCTTGGACTCACCAGTGAACTTACTGACTCCAGTCGCCAACCTGAAGTTGGGAGGAATCACAGCGGCCCTGATGGCTCTACTAAAGCACTCTGGCCCCGAAACATGTACTCTGCTGCTGGTAGGTGCATCTCTGTCGTGACCTTCTCGGTGAGCTCTGTTCCTGTCGACCAAACCTTGAACGAGAATGGATCTCGCATCAAAGCCTGGTTCCCTGGGGTCGACTAGAAACCTTCGCCCAACACTATGAGGGCGCCTGTCATCCTGCTGTCGAGGCACATACGATCCACTCCTTGGGGGAGGGGTGGGCACTCGACATCGATCATCACGATCGAATCGGTGATCATACTGCTCGCGGTTCTCGTACTGATCACGCCGGTCCCCACGCCCCTCACGCCTCGGGGGCGATCTTGGGCTATGAGCCGACTGGACTATGTCTGTAGCAATGGATCTGCTATGAATCCTGTTTCGCGACTGAGAAACAGCGGAATTCTGGTCTCCTGCTGCCCGGAGTAATGCTCTGATCTGCATCAAGCCTCTGCCAGCCTCTGACTGGGAAGGCTGAATCGACTCTGCTATACGGGCTGCAATTGCTAAATTCTGAATCGGAGTTTGATATACCTGCGGGGGCAGAAAGAGCTGACGTCGACTGGATTCTGGAACCCGTTGTCGTGCACGCTCGTCGAGTGCTCGCTGGAGGTTCTCTAGTCGAGTGCGCTCGGCCAAGTTTGCCAGGCGCGCGTCCTCCAAGGCACGAGCCTCGGGGGTTTCTCCAACGATAGGAGTGTGCAGTGCATCCATGTCCCAGCGACGAAGTTCTTCTCTCTGCAGCGACGTGAGAGGCTCGGGGAGATATTCCTCATGGGGACGCGATGGGTCGCCTCCACCTGCGCCTCCGTCGGTGCGGGGAAAACTGGGAGGACTGGGCGGTCCATCGACCATCAGAACCTCCGCTGCCGGATCACTGCTGTCGCACTCAGATGCGGTCTCTGCGGAGCCAGTCGAACATGCCATAGAGGGATTCGTGGGGCTCGATCGCCGCGACTTGAGGGGTGGCCGACTGGCGTGCCACCGCGTGTCTCACCCACCGCTGAGGTCTCGACCGACCGGAGTGCTTGCGCCGGCGGGAAACAGGGAGGGAGGACAACACAGGGGCCGACCGATAATGGGTCGACGGTTGCCGCAAGAGGACGCCGCGGATGCACGCGCGAAAGTGTGTTGCCCCGCAGACAGGGAGTGCTTCCACATCGAGCGGAGCCTCCTGAAGCCAAGCGGAGTTGTCGGCGATGAACGTGAGCGCGCCGAGACGGATCTCGCGGCCCTCCACCAAAACTCCGTCAGAAACCATGATGATTTGGATCGGAAAATATCGCAACTCCTCCAACAAATCGCTAAAACACTTGCCCCACGGTGGGCGCCAACTGTCGTGGTTCTAAGTCTGACAGTAATGTAGGGGGGTAGGTATGGGGAGGCAAGATCTTAGCTATGGAGTAGTTGTAAGCACACGAGGTTTACGAGTTCAGGCCCTTCTCGGAGGAAGTAATAGCCCTACGTCTCGGAGCCCGGAGGCGGTCGACTGGATTATGTGTGTATGAATTACAGGGGTGCGAACCCTTTACACTGAGGAGGGGGGTGACTTATATAGAGTTCGCCGGACCCCTCCGGCCCTCAGTTATGCAGGGTTTTAAATACATTAAGGTCGGGCGTTACTGGTAACGCCCCTAATAAAGTGCTATGATGACCATAAAAGCTACTTAATGACCGACCGTTAGCATGCGGAGTGACTTTAGGTCTCCTGGCCGTCGAGTGGTTGGATCTTGGTCGAGTGATTGCTTCTTGGCCGAGAGCTTACCGGATTGGCAGGGCGCTTTGCGCTGAGTCCGCGATCCTCGGTAAGGGGAGGAGGAACCTCGACGGCCTTGAATAGCACCTTCTAGACGTCTTTGTGCGTCGTGTCGAAAAGCTCTCGCAGCGTCTGGTGCTCGGCCGGGTCGAACTTCCACATATTGAATACCCGTCTTTGACACGGAAGGATTCGGCGGAAGAGCATGACCTGGACCACGTTGACAAGCTTGATTTTCTTGCTTATCATATTTTAAACACAACTCTGGAGTCCAGTCAGCTCCACCGATGAACCCCCGGATAGGCCCTTCTCTTTCCAGGAGGTGAGCCGCGTGGGGATGCCGGATCGAAATTCGGGGGCCGCCACCCAGTTGGTGTCGCGCGGCTCGGTGATGTAGAACCACCCCGATTGCCACCCCTTCACGGTCTCCACATAGGAGCCTTCGAGCCAGGTGACGTTGGGCATTTTGCCCACCATGGCGCCTCCGCACTCCGCTTGCTGGCCTACCACCACCTTCGGTTTCACGTTGAAGGTCTTCAGCCACATGTCAAAGTGGGGCTTGATGCGGAGGAAGGCCTCGCACACGACGATAAACGCCGAGATGTTGAGGATGAAATTGGGGGCCAGATCATGGAAGTCCAGCCCGTAGTAGAACATGAGCTCACGGACAAATGGGTGGAGGGGAAATCCCAGTCCGCGGACGAAGTGGGTGAGGAATACAAGCCTCTCATGGGGTTCTGGAGTAGGGACGATCTGCCCCACGTCTGGGAGCCATTGCGCGATGTCTACGGCCAGGTATCCGGCTTCCCGGAGCTTCGTAATGTTATCCTCCGTAACGGAGGAGACCATCCACTTGCCTCCAGCTCTGGACATGTTCAGAATGGCTTTGCGGAGAAGAGGAGAACTTGGGCGCTGGAGCTCGAGTGCGCGAGAATGGATGGGCAGGGCAAGAAGAAGGCGTGGGTGAAAAAGATAAATCCTTGTCCCTTTATAAAGGCGGTAGAAACTGTGCGCCTCCCTACTTGCCCCATAAAATCGCTTATTCCCCAAGCGCCGCGATTGATGGCACGGTTGGGTTACCCATATCCGTATTGATGAGAATCCCGTGATAAGGGGAACACGATCTCTGCTTCGACAAGACGTGCCAATAAAACCGCCTCGCAACACGTGCAGTGGCAGGCAGGAAAAAAACGGTTCGTAATGACCGGGCCACGGCAGGACGTCACGTTATGAAAAGTTGTCAGCAGATTAAATTTGTGGAATAATATACTCTCTACGGTGGTATGTGGAATTTGTTTTGCAGAGCCGGACACGATCCTTGTGTTCAAAATCTTCTATGGAGTATTCGGAGAAGGAACCTGCCTTACAATGCCGAAGACAATCTACGCGTCGGACTCATCGTCATTGAAGCCTGGTTCAGGGGCTACTGAGGGAGTCCTGGATTAGGGGGTCCTCGGATAACCGGACTATATACTTTGGCCGGACTGTTGGACTATGAAGATACAAGATTGAAGGCCTCGTCCCGTGTCCGGGTGGGACTCTCCTTTGCGTGGAAGGCAAGCTTGGCGATTCGGATATGTAGATCTCCTTCTTTGTAACCGACTCTGTGTAACCCTAGCCCCCTCCGGTGTCTATATAAACCGGAGGGTTTAGTCCGTATGACAACAACAATCATAATCATAGGCTAGCTTCTAGGGTTTAGCCTCTACGGTCTCGTGGTAGATCAACTCTTGTAATACTCATATCATCAATATCAATCAAGCAGGAAGTATGGTATTACCTCTATCGAGAGGGCCTGAACCTGAATAAACATTATGTCCCCCGCCTCCTGTTACCATCAGCCTTAGACGCACAGTTCGGGACCCCCTACCCGAGATCCACCGGTTTTGACACCGACAAACCTCACATCGCCTCCATCGAGAAGCAGCCAGCGGTGAAGGAGGAGAAGCAGCAGCCAGAGCCCAAAGGGGAGCCTAAGAAACAGCAGCAGCCGCATCGTCAGGAGTCGATCAAAGCGACAGAGGAACAGAAAGGGAAGGCGCCCATGGTGGAGGTGACACCCTACGTCGAGGAGACGGAGGAGAAGGCGGCCATAGCGGCGAGGCCGGTGGTGCCGCGGGTCGTCACGCAGCTGACGCACGAGGAGAAAGAGGAGGACTGGCTGGCCATGACAGGCACCAAGCGGCTGCGGTTCCCACACAGGCGCCCGAGATAGTCCAGAAGCAAGTCAACGGATGCATGCATGCCCAAAGCTTTTATTATTATTATTATTATTATTATTATTATTATTATTATTATTATTATTATTATTATTATTATTATTTTCTTTGTTTCATGCATTCATCACTGACACGATCTGTTCGTGCGTGCAGAACATCTGCCCAGGGGAGTGGCTCTGGCAGGCCAACGGGACCAGATACAAAGTCAAGGAGATGAAGTCTGAGAAGGTACTGACTGGCTTGCCCACTGCTATTTGCACTTCACTTTGTCACCATGGTTTTATTATTCTTGATCATTATATATTTGATTGTGATTCACCTCGTTAGGATTATAATTATATTTAAATGATTAGTTGTTTAGATCCAACTGTGTATGCTATTTCTAAATTTCGCATTTAGATTTCTAGAGATTTTTTAGCGGAATTAGTGCCCATGAAAGTTCCTGCTCGATGCTCGTGAGCGTAAAAAACAAGCAGCCTTCGCTAAAGCTTGCGCACAAATTTGGCCAGCCCAGTTCGCAGGCGGCGAGCCAATTGCAAAAAGAAATGCGACTCCGAACTCGCGATGCTTACCAGCAGTGCTATCCAGCCGAGCTAGGGACTGAGTATGGCTGATATGGAGCACTATATATAAAAGTACTTTGTATTGAGGAAGTACTTTGTATTGGAGACAGTTAATTTTCCCAGTACCGTGTTGGGCCATAATCGTAGCCAAACCCATTGAATGTTTTGCTTTCAGTGTTTTTGGCTTTCAGTTTCTCTCTTTCCGCGAGGCAGTGACTTGGCATGTAGCCAAAATGGATGATCACCTTTTTGAGCTTTGTGTTATTTTGTAGCGCGTGGGGGCCTAAAGGGCATGGCGATGGATGACTCCAACTGAGTTCGAAGAGGAGCTCGGGCGTGACTCAAACAACGGCACGACGGGAGAAAGGATATTCTGGCGTTGCCGGTGAGGAGAAGCGTTAGAAAAATAGGTAGCAAGAGAAAGAGAGGTTGAAGATAGTGATCATGGATGGGCAATCCATGAGTTTGAGTCAAATCAAACAATCGGAAACTAACTTATGAGGTTGATTTTGTGCTACTCGATAATGGTTTAGGAATGTTGCATCTCTGCTACCAACTGCCACCATGCATCTCAAGTTCCTATTTTGGAGGAACTATTTGTTGCTTTGCTTCTCGGGTTTCTCTTTACAATAACTATTTGTTGCTTCACGTTGGCAAAAACACCAAGGGATCAGCTATTGATGTTATGTCTACCCTACTCAATGTAAACTTTCTATTGACTTAGCGACCGCTTTAACTAGGGCTAGTGCTAGTTAGTCGATATCAGTTTCGTTAAATTTCACGAGGCCCTAAACATGCGGATGCGGGAGCGGTGTAAGTTGGGGAGAAGGGCCTTTCTCTAAATATGCTCTAATCCGCTCGGCATTAACTGTAGTTTAGACCAGCCTCCCATTTAGGGGTATTCTTTGGGACTCTTCAGCCAACCGTTTGAAGCTGGGGCTACCGAGGGCCTATCATATTTTGGACCTACCAGATAAGTATGTTAGACACTCAAATATCAAATTTGGGACACAATCCCCATAACCTTTTTCTAAGGTATAGTTCACCCCCTAACCTAATTTAACCACAAGCTTTTTGTCTAGTTCTCCTAACCAGGGTTTTCGACCGGTTCTCCCGGCCTATTTCGCTGATTATTACTGACCATTTGCGATGTTGAGATTGGCTATGTTCAAGTCGAATCATGCGATCCGAAGATCTCGACATACCCTTCTCTCGAACTCCATCTCCTCAATAGCGATAGAGCTCCGTTATCATGGTGACTATGGTGTTGAGGCATTGGTCTCGGTGGAAAATCTGAACATGCAACTGGTGAAGTTTGATGGGGAACACATCACTTAAAGGTTTCTTTGTGGTAGAAGCGTTTACTTACTCATGGAGGGCATGATGGGTGATGGCTTTTCTACTGCTAATGCTAATGCAGACATGAGACATAGCGGTCTTAGTAGAAGAAAAAAGGCGTATCCTAAATTACTTAAATCTTGAGCCCCAATTCAAGTTAAATCGTGAACCATGGGTACGAAGGAAATATGCCCTAGAGGCAATAATAAAGTTATTATTTATTTCCTTATTTCATGATAAATGTTTATTATTCATGCTAGAATTGTATTAACCGGAAACATAATACACGTGTGAATACATAGACAAACAAAGTGTCACTAGTATGCCTCTACTTGACTAGCTCGTTAATCAAAGATGGTTATGTTTCCTAACCATAGACAAAGAGTTGTTATTTGATTAACGGGATCACATCATTAGGAGAATGATGTGATTGACTTGACCCATTCCGTTAGCTTAGCACTCGATCGTTTAGTATGTTGCTATTGCTTTCTTCATGACTTATACATGTTCCTATGACTATGAGATTATGCAACTCCCGTTTACCGGAGGAACACTTTGTGTGCTACCAAACGTCACAACGTAACTGGGTGATTATAAAGGAGCTCTACAGGTGTCTCCAAAGGTGCATGTTGGGTTGGCGTATTTCGAGATTATGATTTGTCACTTCGATTGTCGGAGAGGTATCTCTGGGCCCTCTCGGTAATGCACATCACATAAGCCTTGCAAGCATTGCAACTAATGAGTTAGTTGCGAGATGATGTATTACGAAACGAGTAAAGAGACTTGCCGGTAACGAGATTGAACTAGGTATTGAGATACCGACGATCGAATCTCGGGCAAGTAACATACCGATGACAAAGGGAACAACGTATGTTGTTATGTGGTCTGACCGATAAAGATCTTCGTAGAATATATGGGTGCCAATATGAGCATTCAGGTTCCGCTATTGGTTATTGACTGGAGACGTGTCTCGGTCATGTCTACATTGTTCTCGAACACGTAGGGTACGCACGCTTAAGGTTTCAATGACAGTTATATTATGAGTTTATGAGTTTTGATGTACCGAAGGAGTTCGGAGTCCCGGATGAGATCGGGGACATGACGAAGAGTCTCGAAATGGTCGAGACGTAAAGATCGATATATTGGACGACTATATTCGGACATCGGAAAGGTTCCGAGTGATTCGGGTATTTTTCGGAGTACCGGAGAGTTACGGGAATACGTATTGGGCCTTATTGGGCCATACGGGAAAGAAGAAAAAGGGCCTCAAGGGTGGCCGCACCCCTCCCCTTGGACTGGTCCGAATTGGACTAGGGAAGGGGGGCGCCCCCTTCCTTCCTTCTCCTTTTCCCTTCCTTTTTTCCTATTCCATATGGAAGGTGGAATCCTACTAGGACTAGGGAGTCCTAGTAGGACTCCACACTTGGCGCGCCCCCTCCTAGGGCCGGCCTCCTCCTCCCTTGCTCCTTTATATACGGGGGCAGGGGGGCACCTCTAGACAAGTTGATCCACGTGATCATATTCTTAGCCGTGTGTGGTGCTCCCTTCCACCATAATTCTCGATAATATTGTAGCGGTGCTTAGGCGAAGCCCTGCGACAGTAGTACATCAAGATCGTCACCACGCCGTCGTGCTAACGGAACTCTTCCCCGACACTTTGCTGGATCGGAGTCCGGGGATCGTCATCGAGCTGAACATGTGCTAGAACTCGGAGGTTCCGTAGTTTCGGTGCTTGATCGGTCGGGCCGTGAAGACGTACGACTACATCAACCGCGTTGTGCTAACGCTTCCGCTGTCGGTCTACAAGGGTATGTAGATCACACTCTCCCCTCTCGTTGATATGCATCACCATGATCTTGCGTGTGCGTAGATTTTTTTTTTTGAAATTACTACGTTGCCCAACAAGCTATCACCCGGGAACATGAAGAGTTGCATTTGCATCAAATCCTAAACCATGTTGTACATCTATAGGGAGCCACCGCGGCCTCGCCTTCCCGAGATGGACACAAACGCAATACAAACTTAAAAAGTTCCTAAAAATGGAGCAGGAGTCATACTGCCGCCAAAGGCCGAGATCCAGCACGCCTCCATGGCCTTAAGGCCAAAAGAGACAAAGCAGATTGGTGCCGGCGGGAGGCAGTAAATCCGACACCCGAGGAGTCACTCATGGAGGAGGAGTTGGAAATTGTTTCGTTGAATCAGAGTCGCATAATCTAATATATCAGTTCTTTTTTATTTGTACATCGAAACTTGGGCCATCCAAGTAAGAATTTAACAAAAAAAAATTGGACATAATTTCCAGGCTAGCCTTTCCACTTTGCAAGAGATAAAATTGTTCTACCGTACCAGACCGTGTTAGGAAGTTATGTTTGTAGCCCTAAAGAACAATGACCCATTAAGTACTCACAGAAAAAGCGGTAATACATTGTAGGTTAAATTGTCTGGATTACTTAATTGTTTGATACTAGCTATTCCACACGCTTGTTTATTCGGTATTTTCCAGAGCAACCAAATCCTGTTAGCAAAGTGGGAAACTATTTTCTGGAAAAACTAGAGGTGCCATTGTTTGTATCTCCTAAAGCTGGCTAGTTTTCTTGTATTGTTTTGCCTTTGCTTACAAATGAACATTTTGGTAGGCATTTGGATGGATCTGTTCAGTTAAGAGGTTGTTGTGCTTTTGCCATATTCTCTACTAAGTCATTAAATTAATCCTTACTTGTAGTATCATACAATAATTGTATGACATATTCATAACAGAAAGGGTGATCCTTTGGTAGCTTAGAAAGCGAAGCTTTCATGCACTTCAATAGAAAAAAAAGAAACTTTTTATTGGAGCACACGAAATGCCCCAAATATATGCTAGTTTCCGAATATATGCACTTCAATAAGAGTATCATTTAGTGAAGTGGAAGGCATTTTTACTTCTATATGAAAAGAGTGACAATAGTATATTACTCTCTTCGTCCTATAATATAAGAGCATTTACACTAGCGTAGTGTAAAAAAATGCTCTTATATTATGGGACGGAGGAAGTAAATTGTAAAACCTGCCATTTTATGTCACAAAAAGAAAATCAATTTTCTAATTTATAGGCATGATACCGATACCTATATTCGAACCTATACAGAAGTGGAAGGCATATATATCCATTTTAGATGTAGTAAGAAGGATGGTACTTTTAGCATAAAAATCAATCTTAATGGCTACCAACATTAGAGATGCTATTACATGTTTGCCTTTTTGGCTGGAAGCACATGTATAGATAGATAAGCATTTGTTTTTTGCTGGTATATAGATAGATAAGCATGCATTAATTAGTCTAAAACCAACGGCGCTTATCCACCCAGTGCGACGTCAAGTGTTGAACTGTTGATGGGTCACGTGAGCCCGGGGATCGTCACGCTCACGCCTCAGGAGAAGCATTGCGTGGGTGCGCATTAGCCGAGGCCTTAGCTAGCAGCATTCCATTAATCACATATCTGCAGAGACTAGGGAGCACGAGGACAAGGCGGAGAGTGGGAGAGGAAGAGAGTGTGTGTGTGGTGATCGGAGTGAAACGACAGCCAAGGAAATAAGGAGGAGGCTGAAACGCTGCTCCGATGCGAGGGTCCTCCTCAGTCGCGTCTTCGCCCAGCCCCGCCCAAACGGACGTGAATAGCATGACGAGGTAATCAAAATTCCCTTCTTGCCGCCGCAATTTTGCTCATGGAGTTCTTCCGGTGCGGTGTTCTGGGTTGTTCTTTCCTTCCTGCCGTGTTGTGGGTTTTGTTCTGTTCTAGGACTTCTGATCGTTGGTCTGTCTCTGCGGAGGCGAAGGATCTTGGCGGAAGATTCATTCTCTCGCCCGATTGTTTCTATGTTGTCGCTGCAGACAGTTCTGTGTGCTCTTTTGTGCGGATTTTCATCGAACAGATCTTCGAATGCTCGGGGTTCGCACTTCAGTTTTGCAGTTTGTAAACAAGTTTCTTTTCCTTGTATACTGATTTTGGTTTCCAAATCCTGGCCTCGCGTTTTCTTGCTCGGGGAACAAGTTTTTTTTGCTGTTCGTTTCGTGCTGCATCCAAATATTGGATAGTTCATTTGACTTTGTTTCGTGTGCAGGTCCCAGAGAATCAACCCGGATTCCCTCGCTGATGGCGGCGGCAGCGGCGCGAGCAGGAACCCAGCGGCGCCGGCGCCGGCCCCCAAACCGAGCAAGGAGGAGCGCGCCCCGGACGTCGTCGTCGACACCTCACGCCTCGCGCCCTACTTCCCCCGCACCTCGCTGGAGAATCGTCCGGCGTCCTCATCCGCTACCCTCCTGAGCCACCATCGCTACAACGTCGCCATGGACACGTCCCACTCCCATGGACCCAACCTCGGCAGTGACGGTGGCAGCGGCATCGCCTTGTCGGACTGTCCCTTGCCGCTCCAGTGGTGGGGCCACGGGAAGCGCTCGCGCAGCCGTCACCAGGCGCCGGTGCCCGAACCCGAGCTGACGCGCGCCGAGGTGCGCCGTCGGAAATCCCTCAAGTACAGGAGCCGCAAGGCGGCGAAGGCGCAGGCGCGAGCGGCGATGGCGCCGCCGCGCGCCCGCGGTCCCAACCTCAGAGCATCCCCATCGCCTCCTCCTCGCGCCGGCACCCTCTGGCTCCACGGGTACGACGCACGCCCCTCCCCTTGGCTATACTATCTGTTTTGTCGCCATTCTATCTGGTTCGTCTTGCATGCAGTTCTATCTTTCTTTACAGCATCACTCTATTGCACTTTTCTGGACTCATCCAACACCATGTTTTGTTTCCATGCTAGCACTGGCATCCATCACATTAATCATCCATGCATCACATTAAACAATAACATTAATAGTTTTCGTTGTCCTTGTTTGTGTCTACTAAGGATAGCCAGATACATGCACACTAACCCGCAAAAAAAAGATAGATACATGTACACATACATATATGATCTTCACAGCTATCTACTGGGGGCATGCATGCTAGATACTTACAAATATATTGTTCGGTTGCTAGTAACCCATAAAGAGGGGAAGTAGGTTTTTTTTATGTTCATTTCATGTTGTATCCAAATGTTTCACTTGGTTTTGTTGTGATCCAATAGCTCGCTAACATCGTCTCTCGAACGTTTGTTTGATTTTGTTTTCTGTGCAGGTACCCGGGAATCAACTCGGATTCCCTCCCTCTCGCTGATGACGGCAGTGGCAGCGTGATCCTTAGGCCAGTGGCACCGATGGCGGGCCCCACACAAAGCAAGGTCGAGCGCACCCCGCTCGTAGTCGCTGACACCTCATGCCTTGTGCCGTACTTTCCCCGCACCTCGCTGGAGCACCACATGATATGTGGGCGCATGACATCCTCATCCGTTGCCGTCACGAGCCACCATCCCTACAATATCAACATGCACACATATCAGGGACCCAATGTTGGTTATGGCGGCGCCAGCGACATTGCCCGCACCTCACTTGAGCAGCACATATTGTGGGGTCATGCTCCGCACCCGCCTCAACCGGCGTACTCACCAATTGCGCCCATGAGCCACCATCTCTTGAACAACGCCATGCACACCTCCCCAGGATCCAACTTCAGTGGCGGTGGCGGCAACGACATCGCCTCACCGAATGCCCATGTGCCGCTTCGGTGGGGCCAAAGGAAGCGCCCGCGTAGCCACCACGCGGCGCCTGGACCCACTCCCGCGCCTAAACCGGAGTTGACCCCCGCCAAGGCGCAGACGCAGGCGGTGAAGCCGATGGTGTCGTCAGGCGCTCGCGAGCCCAACCTCATCACCAACATGTCGCTCCCTCCTCGCGCTCTCACCCTCTCTCTCCGCAGGTACGCAAATCCCTCCGCCTCGCTATATTGTCCATACCCATCATCACTACTGGCATGTTTGTGGCAGTTCCCTACTCGTTTGTGTCGCATGCAGTTGTATCTTTCTTTACAACATCACTCTGTTATACTTTTTTGGACTCATCAAGCACATTAAAATGGAGCCCGCGTGTAAGAGAGAGAGAGAGAGAGAGAGAGAGAGAGAGAGAGAGAGAGAGAGAGAGAGAGTCACTCAGTTACAATTTTTTGGACTCATCCAGCACATTGAGCATGTATTGTTTTCATGCTAGTAGCACTTAATCCATCACATTAAAGCATCAACCCATCATAGAGGTATCTCGCAACAAAAAAAAGCATTAGTGACCCATTCACACCAATGCCATTAATAGTTACCATTGTTTGTGTGTACGCGGTGCTGGACGGATGAACCGGTGACATCATTGCTAAATTACTACTCTACTAAGGAAAGATAGATACACACACACAAATATGATCCTTTCAACACAACCAACGCGTAGTAATTGATGGATTGAATGAAGAGAAACATTTTCTAGCTGGTCGTGTGGTACTTGTTGCGTCATAGTACTATTTGTTGCTAACATGATGACAATGATGAGCAGCTCCGCGGAGGAGCTTCACAACACCGTTGGCGAGCAACAGCCAACATTGAAGGAGAAGAAGGTGATGCCGCCGCCGAGCGCCCTTGGTCCCATCCTCTCGACCATCTCTCCTCATGCTGCCACCCTCTCGCTCCACAGGTATGCACTCCCCGCCCAATAAGCGCATACTGTACTCGACATTCTCTGTAGACGCAGGCAGCACCCATGGGTCATGGACGACAGCGTCGCGTCTATTCTTCATTTGTTTGTGTTGTGTCGTCTCGGTCGGGTTTGAGCCGCTGGTCCATGGGATCGGGTTAGGTCCGGCCTAGTTTTTTTTTCTATTATTATGGGTTCACGTCCGCTCTGGTCTATTTTTTTTGTTTTGTTTTGAGGGGTAAAGCATTTATTCAATCAAAGGAAATCAAACAAAGTCTGAAATCTCATCTGCTACAGCCTGCAGAATACAGCCCGGTGGCACCTCAAGCCATTCTTTATTCATACGAATGCTAACCCTTTCCTTTGCTAACCTATGCGCCACTTCATTAGCCGATCTACGCACCCAGCTCACCTTAAACTCTTGCCGAGTCTGTACGTAGTAGCTGCTTGATCTCCTCCACCAACGGACCTACAGCCGACAGGTTCTTGCCCTTATCATTGATCATCGCCACCACTCCCTTGCTGTCCAGCTCAAGATGGATCCTCTCTACGTTCTGCTGCATTGCCAGTTTGACTGCTTGCCTGCTTGCCAAAACCTCAAGCATCTCCGGGTCGGAAGTGCTTGGGAGGAACGAGCACGCTCCTCCTCTATATGCACCACTCCTCCTCCACCGTAAACCTGCAGTTTTGAGGTTGCCCCGTCCGCGTTCACCTTGATCCAGCCAGCATCGGGTGGCTTCCATCTCTCCACCTGTTTTGGCTCCATGGTCCTGGCTGTTCTTTGGTGAACCTCAGTCGTCCACTCCCTCATATGATCATGAACCCGCTCCGCCACAGCTTTCGCGTCCGCAATTCTCTTCCCATCGCGATCGCGTGCCTCATTCCGAGCAAGCCACAGCCCGTAGAGGCCCTGCACCATTGTCTCACGTTCAGCGTCACTAGCACCGGCGGACCACTCCTGCAGCCACTGTGAAACGGCGGTGCGGGAACCATTTAACTCCGGCGGTGTGACTACAGGCGCAGCCTTCTCCTGTCGGAGCACTTTCCAGAACTGTTTCGAGTGTGGACTGCCCCAAAAGCGGTGAAAAATAGATTCCTCTCTCCCACGGGCAGCACAAAATACTCCGCCTTTGATCTGCCTCCGGTGAAGCTCTGGTCTCCTTTGTTTTGTTTGTGTTATTATGGGTTCATTCAAGCTCAGTCCGATCTAGTTAAGAGTGTGCTTGGATCCAAGGACTTATTTTAGTCTGACTAAAAATAGTCTTTTTAAGAGGCTAAAGTTCCAAGCACCCCTGACTAAAGAGGGGCTTAAACTAGTCTTGAGACTACCCCTACTAAAATGTGGATTAGTCCTCTCTCTTCTCATTTAACTTCTCTCCTTTAACACATGCGAGTCCTGGATTGGAGGGTTTGTAGGATAATAAATGCGCATTAACTTGATTTTAGTCTCTTTAGTATTTGGATCCAAGCATGGATGAAGCTAACAAGTTTTAGTCCCACTACTTTTAGTCATGAAACTAAAATGTATCCAATCACCCTCTAAGGCTGTCGGCATAGGGGGTCACTTTGTTGGTGCTCCATATTTAGGACCTGTGGTTCATTTATTTACTCATTTATGTCTCAGTTTTTTTTCTCATTTATACACCTTCTGTAGCCTTCCCATTTACAACATGCTTCGTTTCCATATAATATGCTAGCAGTACCAATGTCACATTAAGGATCATAATAGTATGTCCGGCAACAAATGAAAACTCAAGAAATATATCCATCCATCACCCCGCTGGGCTCGTCCCGGATCCACTCCAGATTCCTGGGTAGAAAATCATCACCTCCTCCATTTTTTTACAACAGACATGACATGCCAATGTACTAATTAATTTACCAATAGCAGAATAGAAATTGATCCATATTTTTCTCAAACAAGTCTTAATTTTGCATTTAAAAAGGCTACATACCTTGAAAAGTTCAAAGAAGACAATCTGCATGTGTTCATTCTTCCAAATTTGACCCAAAAAATGAGATGTACTGACTCAAAAAAATGAGAACCATTTATTAATTGTTTGACCCAAACTGAAAAAATTCGGTAGTACTCCCTCCGTTCCTAAATACTTGCTTTCTAAAGATTTCAAAAAGTGACTAGATACGAAGCAAAATGAGTGAATCTACACTCTAAAATATGTCTATATACATCCGTATGTGGTAGTTCATTTGCAATCTCTAAAAAGACAAATATTTAGGAACGGAGGAAGTAATTAGTAACATTCCTGCAAATTACAGCTCAAGATGCCACATAGATTAAAAATCTGACCCAGACTGAAACTGTTCAGTAACAAGCAGTAACATTCCTGGACAGCAGTACTACATTACGATTTACACAGGAGCACAACAAACCTAAACTCGTAATGAGCAGTTCTATCAGGTAGCAGCACGACGAGCAATCAGTAAGAGTAGACAAAAATTGGTAAACGAGCAGAAATCTCATCAAAGGATGGCTCAAGCTTAGCCACCGCCCTCGTCCTTGGCATCTGTCTCGCAAGCTCAGCCACATCGTGACCACAACTGCCGCCGCTCTCTGTCGTGTGTCCGCATGGTAGAAGCTTGGCAAAACAAGTCTCCTTCTCAGTCCTCACCACCGGACACCTTTTCCATCTCTACTCCATGTGACTCACCATCCATGCAGAACTCCAGGAGCCCGTTCTACTATGCCACACCGATGCTTGCATCCA
Source organism: Triticum aestivum (assembly GCF_018294505.1). Classification (NCBI taxonomy): domain Eukaryota; kingdom Viridiplantae; phylum Streptophyta; class Magnoliopsida; order Poales; family Poaceae; genus Triticum; species Triticum aestivum. The sequence continues at coordinate 557,542,323 of NC_057794.1, read as the reverse complement.
TGGTCAGTCTCTCCTTCCAAATATTGATGTGTGCCTTCAGCCCCTGGTTAAGAAAAGCCAGACCGCCAGTTTCTTCCAGCGACGGCGGCCTCCACAATGGAAACAGCTCCCGAGAAGTCAAAGTCAGGATCATGATGGCGTTCAGATGCACTCATTCTTCCACACACGAGCGAGATCCTCATTTTTCCACTTCTTCTCCGCATCCCTCTCCGACCTTTCACCATGGATCTCGCTGGAGCAGCCGCAGGCGGCGTGCGGCAACCCAGCAGCCGTCGACCCGCTGCACCTGCGTCATCTTGCAGCATCTGTGTCTTCCGTCGTTGTGGTCTATGTTGCCGAGCATCATTGGCGCAGTAGGCTGCTGTTGTGGTCGATGTTGCCGAGCACGTTGGTACAGCGCTGCCGGCGTTGCAGGTGATCGGATCTCGCCCGCCTATAGGGATGCTTCCGTGCAGCGCGCACGGTGTTGCGCCCTTGCAGATCTTGTCGGGGACGGCGGAGCTGCAGTGCAACACGCGGCGCTGCGACCGGCGGGGAGGAGTTGCAATACAATGTTCATGGTGTTGTAGCCGTCTCATCGGCGGCACGGCGGAGCTGGAATGCAACAAATGGTGCTATGACCGGTGGACCTCGCAGATGAGGGGGTGTGGTTGCTCCAGTGCAACGTTCATCGTGTTGGGACTGTCTTCATTGGCAGTGCGGCGGAGCTGCAGTGCACTATGTGGTGCTGCGACTGGCGGACCTCACTGGTTGCGGGAAGCTGTAGTGTAGCGTCATGGCGCGGTGCTTGTCTAGCACATCCGCTCATCCCGTGATGGCCATGCGTCGGCTTCTAGGACAACCGTCGACAGCCCTCCCTCGCGTGCCTGCACAACTTAGCGGGCAAGACTGTCTCGGCCCTGCCTCCCACGCCCTATGGTCAAAGGGTGCATCCTAGGCCATGGTGGGGGCTGGTTTCACTCAGCTACTGCACGACACTCTCAATGCTTCACCAATGGTGGGCCTGCTTCTGTGATGCCACAAGCTCTTATGTGGCGCATGGTACGCCACAGTGTGGGAAGCTATTATGCGCTTACCACTCACACATATGCATGACCCTACTACACCTACTCCGCTCCTGGGAACACCGCCGCCACTAGTGGCCTCTGCATCACCACTGATGGTTGAGTCCATGTCGGATCTCATGCACGAGCATGGGAACCCAGCCCCTAGATCCCACAATGTTGAGACCCCATCGGCCACGTTGTTCGTCATCCGACACTAGCCTCCGCTACTTCTCACTCTTCATTGCTATAGGCCGAGGCATCGACTTTGCAGCCCGACGTTGTGTCACTTCTTTGCAACAACGCTTGCCTCCAGTCCAAGATCAGGTCCATCCTAGTGGCGTGATTGCCAAGAAGATCCCGTACTGGCATATGGAGATTATCGTCGAGGGCGAGGATGTTACTCAGCTTCTATCTCCAAGTTTGATAGACTGTTCCAAGGGAAGCTTTCGTCGGTCGCCGTCAGCGCGCTCCATGCATGGGCTCTTTAGGCAGGACTGCGACCTGGCTACCACGATGGAGGATGTTCTAATCCTGCATGGGGGAGAGGAGAGCCTCGACTAGTAAATGCAGGAATCGATCAAAACCATGATTGTGGTCTAACTTTGTGTACAAGTTGTTGCTTGAGTTCTTTTAGTCCCAGATTCTAGCAAGCCTTTTGTTGTCTGTCTTTAGGGGAGGGCATTCTCCCAAACCTTGTTGTTCCTCTTTGTAGCATAATGTTGTGGTTAGCGATGGTCCGAACTTGTTTGTAGTCCATTGTTTCTTAAAGTGCAAGTGTTCCTTTGTGTGCTATGCTTGATTACCCTTTCTTACCAATGTTAGAAACACCCTTAGCATCATTAGTTGTAATCTCATGGGGCTAAACTATCATGATAGAATATCAATTTTCCTTGAGATGATTGTGACCTCCTCTCATAAACTCGTGCACATTCAAGAACCCAAGTTGGGAACGACTTATGCTGCTACTATCATTTATTTTGGCGACGTCAGGCTGAGGAACTTTCCAGTCACACCGGCCCTTGGTACTTGGGGTGGTATTTTGCTTTTCTAGAACAACGACATGCTCGATGCTTCTGGCATCACCAGCGAGGTGTTCCATCTATCAGCTATGATAGAGATCAAGCTGACTACGACCTATGGACCCATGACCTATCTTCGGAAAGATGGTTCTTTTGCGGAGCTCCTCGTCCACAAACTTTGTGTTGGTGTCATGTGGTTAGTAACAAGTGAATTTAACCGAATTTATAGAGCATGATGCAAAAACAGGAGGCACACTAATATTATGCTCGTCACTCGCTTATGCGGTACTCTTGATCCATGCGAGCTTAAAGAGATCCACGTGCAGAATAGGAAGTTCACTTGGTGTAATGAGCGGCGGGATCCGGCCCTATCCAAGCCGGATAGCTATTTCCGCAACAACTATTGGGATCTTCATTTTGAAAATCATGTGCTCGCTGCCTCCTCATCCGCCCTATCTGATCATCGTCCCTTGTTTCTTGCTAGTGACATGGTCTGAAGTAGCTGCGTGCATTCAAGTTCGAGAACTTTTGGGTCAAGCTTCTGGTTTTTGGAATTTTGTCGTGGAGGCTTGGGGGAAGCCCTCGCCACACAAGGAGCCGTCTAGGGTGCTCTTTGACAAATTAAATTGCACCAACATCCATCTTCAGTGATGGAGCAATGCCGTTTTCTCTACCTCAAGATTCGGTTGTACATGGCGCTTGAGGTCATCCTTAGATTCTATACAGACATAGATTCCCTACCGATTTCACTAGAGGAGAGTGATTTGAGATAAAGGATAAAGTGGAGGGTCGTCGATCTAACGAGTCTGGAAAGATCATTTAAAACCATAAGGAGGGTGATTCAAATACAAAATTTTTTACCTCTGCATCAATGCTTGAAGGCACAATAACTTCATCGACAAGATTCGGCAGGGAGCCGGCTAGCTTACTTTCGACAATGATAAAGCAAGGGTGGTGCAAGACCATTTCTCCACCATGTCGCATAAAGCATAGGGGTGTCAAAGAGACTTTAATTGGGAAATTCTATATTTCTCTGCGACCTCTCTGGCATCGGAGACCCTTTCACAGAGAAGGAAATGATTGTCGTCATTGCACAAATGCCTAAGGATAAGTCTCCATCTCCAGATCGCTTTGTCGGGGCTTTTTCCAAGGCTTGTTGTGCTACAATTAAGCATGGCATCATGGCTATGATCAATAAATTTTCCAGACTCATTATTGAGCACATTAAGCGGCTTAATTCGGCCAACATTGCGATCCTTCCAAAGAAGAATGGTGATGAATGCATCGCTGACTTTACGTGGATTAACCTTATTCACATGGAGTACTAATGGATGTTAATATCGCCTCATACATGATGAAGATGCTAATTGAAACACTCCTTCATATCTATGGTGAATTATTTTGTACTGGCCTTTATTAATCATGCTTACCAGTGACGAACTTGTGTTGTTACCTTGTTGAAGGTGTTGTCTACTTGTTGTGGTGCTGGTCTCGGCAACCATGATGCAAATCATGTCTGGTCCATCTTTGATAGGATGTGGCGACGACAAGCGAGGACGTTTATCCCTTCTTGAAGGCGTTGTTGCGGAAGAAGTTGATTTAGTCCTAGGTGTTTTTTCACAACCTATAATGTTTCGGCCCGAGATGCATTTGTTCAGTACTCTGCTTGACAATTAATATAAATGGTTTTGTGCATCACAATGATGCAGAGGCCGACGGTCTCCACCATACTTGTTGAACAAAGGTATCGCTTTTGTTGAAAAAATCATTTTGAGAAGTCATGTGCCACATGTTCCCTATATAGATGGTTTCATGTCACTTGTTGTTGGGAGATACATGGTACAAGGAGCACCGTGCTAAATATAATAGTCGCACCAACACATATCACATTAATGAGGGTCGGAAATATGGCTTCGTGCACGTGAAGGATGAGCCTTTTATTGCTTGGAGGAAAGAACACCTTGAGAAGATAAAAGATCACAAAGAAGCAGAAAAGAAGAAGGTCAAAGCTATTGAAATTCTATGGTCTCTGATCAATCTACAAGTTAAATATCTCTGAAGGGACTTACTCAAAACCAAGGTCAGTTTCGTCTCAAGGTCTAGAGGATGATACGATCATACATGTTCATGATATTCTTAGCGTTATTCCAGTCTGTGATTATAAAGCGCCAATGTACACATTGTACATAAGTCGTAGCCATGCATCTACTTTGTATGGGTTGGACATGAGTAATAATGTATTTGTCCAGGACTGGACAAAAATAACTTCAATTGGGAGCAAGAAGAAGCCAGGTATGGATGCATGTGGGCGGGCTCAGGAGAAGAGAAGTCCATGCTTCTATTTTGTCATTTCAAAGCCACCATATCAATCATATGAGTAAAAGGAAACAACAACTTAGTTATAATTTAAGAGTTGGAGATGACAAAATAGAGATTAGTTTCCTACTTTGAAGAAGAGATGGTCGAATTATTTACGGGAAATGGTAGAAAGTGAAAGGTGTATGACAAAAACAAAGAGATTGGCTTCCTACTTTGAAGAAGATATGGCCGGATTATTTAAGGGCCGCGGTATAAAGAGAAAGGTGCATGAACTTGCTATTTTTATTCGTTCCAATCAAGGAGAGATTTGGCTGAGAGGTTCACATGCATGGAATATATTGTGTTGGAAGACTTGCTGTTGGGGTCTACAATGCATAGTATACCACAGTGACGCACCAATTTAAAAGAAGTCGTATTTATTTATGATAGAAATCTAAGGTGTTTGATTTGGGTTGTAAAGATTGTCTTGCTAACCTATAAACTAAGAAATCTAATAGTTGGTAGATTTTAGGTAATTTTTTAGCATGTAAAGGAGATTTAGTTGGGCAATCAACTTTCTTTCCAAGCTAAGTTGGTTGGTTCATGTATTAAAGCCTATGTTGTGTGCCATGTAACAACAAGTTATTTTGAGGAAATAGACATATATTGCAGAAAAATACCCATATCGAGTTTTGAGGGAAGCTGTCTGAAAATCCTATGTTTTGGAGGAATCTTTGAAGACCTGTATATTGTGATTTCTGCATAGAAATCGTCTTGCGCGTGAGTTTCAATCTTCTAGATTGGTTATATTGTGTTCAACCGCAAGGTTCAAACCCTCTACTTCGTGTACACCACGTGCGGGGCAAGAGGCTACTGCACTGAAGGTGGACGGCCATGAAAGATAGGGTTGTGATGATAGATCAGATCTTGCCTCGAGGTTTGTTCCTCATCACACTCTCCACGACAATGCTTGGCTGAGGAGAATTGACATGTCCACGGGACTCATAATTTATCACATCAATCAAGTTTGCGCTCTTTGGGCTATGCTTGATCATGTTCATCTTCAGCAAGAGACCGCCAATAACATTGTTTGGAAGCTTGCGGCAAATGGCATCTACTCCGCTGCTTCCGCTGAGGGGTCCGTCACCATTTTGATTAAGCATGCAATGTTTTATAAGTGGGTGCCCCAAGTGGAAGTTTTTTTCATGACTTGTCATCAAGAATATGATTTTCGACCATCGGGTCTAGAGAGGAGAGGATGTCCAAACCATGGCTTCAGTCAACTTTTTAGGAGGAAGCTTGAGTCTGCTACACACATTTTGTTCAAGTGCAAACCCTCCATCTGTGTTTTCAAGGTTTTAAAGGCATGGCTTGCCTCCTTGGAGTGAACATCGCTCAATGGGGTGGACTACCACGGTACTCTTGGTCGTGGCCAAAGTAGGAAAGAGATGGCCTCCACCATCATGCTCGTTGTGGGGGAACTTTGGAACGAGAGGAATGCGAGGTTATTTTTAGAATGAAGATAAAAAAAAGTGTCCGGCTTAAACTTAATAAAGCCTACACACCGGCAATATACAAACAAGTCACACTACATAGAGGAAACTTGGTTTCCTGAGCATGAGATAAATCACTAGGGCATCAAACTAAGGCAGAGCCCGCAGACTCGGGGAGGATCCAAAAGGATGCCATGACCCTAACACACCGGCGGAGATGAACGAGCCATCGAGTAGACCCGTCATAGCTTGTTGGTCGCCAACACTATGCTATCAACGTCGCTTCGCTTCCCAAGCAGCATCCACTGCTGCATGTAAACATTGCACTAGAAAAAGCGGTCAGCAGGGTGAGGGAGGGCAACCTCAATCGTAATTTTGTTGTCGTTTTGCCGAATGGCCCATAACAATGGCTCTACATATGGCCACATTACGTGTTTGGACATGCCACATAACGAGTTCAATAGAAAGATCAACTCTGCACCAGAGGCTAGATCCCAATGCAGCCCCGAAGCTTCACGGACTGCACTCCACAGAAAGCGCGAAAAGGATATCTAAAGAAGACATGGTTGGCATCCTTCCGCACCACACACAAAGCACAATGGGCGTCCAAACGGTCATTGCGCTTAACTATATTGTTAGACGTCGGCAGGTGGTTTCTAAACATTTGCCACAAGAATATTTTATCTTTGAGCGGTAGTGGCCTTCCAAATATGGCACATGACAAAAAGTGAAGAAGTTTTAGATAGTTGTGCATAGAGCGATTTTACCGAAAACTGGCTAGAGCTAGTAAGGTGCCTCGTAACCACGTCCGCACCACTAGACATGAGCATGTATTGGAGCCTATCCCAAAGAGAGTTCCGACTAGCATTCTCGATAGTGGTTAGCTCACGATGAAAGGATACAACTAGGGGGGAAGAGAAATGCCTCGGCTACCGAGATATCCGGCTCCACTATTATGGAGTACAGAGCACATAATTCCATCCAAAGCAGCTGCAAATCCAGCCAATAGTCAAACAACAATGCGGATGGGCTTGCCATTCCTAGTCGAAAACTTTGCCCCCAAAGTGAAAGCCAGCTTAACCGCTTGGATCCCATTCCAAAATGGGTAGCCACAAACCTTAGATTCAAAACAAAAGAGCAGTCCAGGAAATACTTTGCTTTGAAAAGCTTAGCCCAAAGCCCACTAGCATTTTGGGAGAGCTTCCAAGCCCACTTGGATAAAAGGGAAATGTTCATAAGTTTCAAATTTATTATGCCCAAGCCTCCTGACTTTTTTGGACGGTAAACTGTCACTCACTTAACCTCATGGTATTTCCTCTTGGCTCCAGCTCCTTCCCAAAAGAACTTGGAGCGCGACATGTCCAGTTTGGTGTAAGCCCCATCATCTAGAAGGAACAAGCCCATTGTGGACATGGTAAGATAGGAGATGCTCAAATTTGTTAAGATCAGCCTGGCGCCCGAAGACATGACCTTGCATGCCACGCGCAAACCCTCTTAGCTACCGAACAACACAATGCCTCGCCATCAGAGATTTTAAGGTTCTTGTTACTAATTGGGAATCCTAAGTACGAGATTGGGAAGTCTCCTAACTTGGAACCTGATATTCCTCCCAGTGATCCATCCCCTTGGACTTATGGAAATTAACCTTCATCCCCGACATTGCCTCAAAGCATAGATGGATTGGTTTTACCGAGGCAATACTAAGTTGGTCTAGTTCGAACAACATCATTGTGTCATCTATGTATTGCAAGTGCACACACCCTGGGGATAAGGTGGCCACCCCCCTTCATATGCCCAGTAGCTCGATCCCTATCGAGCATTGCCGAGAGTGCCTCGACAACGAAGTTAAAGAGCAAGCTGTAGAGGATTGCCTTGTATCAACCCATGCTTGTTGAACCCACCTAGCCTCAAAACCATTGTGAAGAAAAACCTCGTGGAGAAATACCTAGCTGACACAATCATAAGATTTTTTGATATCTAACTTAAGTAGGGTCACCTATTGTCTACATCTCTTGACTCCGTGCATTATCTCATGCAATGCCACTAATCCTTCAAGGATGTAACAGTCTTTGATAAACGCGGATCGACATCTATTTATGACGCGATGGGCCACCGGAGAGGGACGTGAGGCATAGGCTTTTTACAATGGATTTTAAAAGGAACATTGATCAGCGCTATCAGGCGAAATTGGCAAATGTTTTGTCAGCCCCCTTGACTTCAGAATTAACGGAAGCATGCCAAATTTTAACCTACATATGTCAAGCATACCGACCGTGAAACCAGTGCAGATGGCAAGCAAAGGGCCCTTCAGAAAATTCAAGAACATGTGGAAGAAGGCAACCGACCAACCGTCTAGACCGCACACCTTATCCAGTTCCATGGAGAGAAGCTACGCGTCGATCTCTTGAGCCAGGAAGGAGCACAAAAGCTTAGAATTTTCCTCATGCGAAACACGTTGCGAGTGAACCCACAGATTAGAGTGCAGCACACCCAATTTGGGCTCAGCCGAGCCCGTCCAGCTAATGTTGAAAGTATAGATATGCCCTGCTCCGATTGCGGACGCTGGATGGAGCACTTACGCCTACGGCCATTCGCTTATGCATGAAAGTAGCATGTGTTTGCATCCCCTTTGGTAATCCACTTGACCCCACCTCTACGACGCGAGTACTCTTCCTCCGTGTGAAGGATAGCGAGGACCTTGTTCTCGGTGGCGTATCTATGTTCCCATTCGGGAAGAACACACAAAAAACATACGTAGAAACATGCTTAATTTTTCCGCAAGCGCAATCCATGTCTCAAACGGGTCACGCAAATTACCAGCAGACTATAAGGCTACGGCCTAGCGCTCCTGAACCAATGATTCATTTTTGCCATCTAACATGCTGATGATAGTCTTGGCGCTCAATAAGGCCGAAGCCAAGCTTTGGGTAACCACCCACTAGTGCAAGGCACCTGGGTTCCATTATGCCGTGAGAGTTTTTGTCCATTTGTGGAGGAGTAATTGCCTCCTCCTTTGAACCACTAGTAACCTTCTTCTTTATTGACAAGATTAGGCAAATATTTTGCGTTTGTTTCGAATTTCTTTAAACACTTTTTGTAGTCTTCTATTTTCATCTTTAGAAACGGAAGTTTATTTTAATCATGTTTTTCCACTACCAGTAGAGTAATAACGTCCCATTAAGCATCACCAGATTATCCCCAGGATAGATAATCTGATCAATCTCCAACATTATATATAGAGTATCTTTCCAGTGAGCTTGCATATCCGTCCACAAACACTCTGGTACTAATGCCACATTAATAGTTTCATGTGGCTCAAAATAGATTGATACTACTACGTACAACATACATAGTCATGCGTTAGTTCTGTTGCTCTATTTCATCTGGTCGATCGTTTTGATCGTGTCACCCAGACCCTCCCTTTCAACCCAACAACGCCGCAACGTTGCCGTAAGAGATAAACATTTTTGAGTTCAGGTTGTGTCGTCGATCGTTCTACTGATGTCAAAAATGATGTTGACCAGTTCTTCGGAGGAACCTCACACCGCCGCCAGCAAGAAGCAGCCAGGGGCGAAGGAGGAGAAGCAGCAGCCAGCCCCCAAAGGGAAGCCTAAGAAGCAGCCGCAGCCGCAGCGTCAGGAGTTGATCAAGGCGACAAAGGAGCAGAAAGGGAAGGCGCCCATGGTAGAGGTGCCTCCGACCGTCGAGGAGGAGGAGGAGAAGGCGGCCATGGCGAGGCCGGTGGTGCCGCGGGTCGTTACACAGCTGACGCACGAGGAGAAAGAGGAGGACTGGCTGGCCATGACGGGCACCAAGCTGCCGCAGTTCCCCCACAGGCGCCCCGAGATAGTCCAAAAGCAAGTCAACGTATGCATGCATGCCCAAAGCTTTTTTTTTAATTTTGCCTTTGAATCATGGATTCGTTTTGGTATCACTGACACCATCTGTTCGTGCGTGCAGAACATCTGCCCGGGGGAGTGGCTTTGGCAGGCCAACAGGAACAGGTACAAAGTCAAGGAGAAGAAGTCCGAGAAGGTACTCACTAGCTTTTCCACTGCTATTTGCACTTCACTTCATCGCCATGATTTTATTATTCTTGATGATTATATATTTGATTGTGATTCACCTCGTTAGGATTATAATTATATTAGTTGTTTAGATCCAACTGCGTATGTTATTTCTAAATTTCGCATTGTAATTAGATTTCTAGAGATTTATAACCGACTTAACCGACTTCAGTGTTTTTGGTTCTAGAAATTTATCACTAGAGTTTGAGTTAAATTTCTATCATAAATTCAACTTACAAAATATGAGTTATATGTTTAACAAAAAATATATTATTAGAAACTTCTTTCAAATACAAATCTGAAAATACAATTATTATAGTATATCACATATTTTGCAAGTGACATCTATATTGAAAATTGTTTTAAGATACGAGCGGGGCTGACAATTTGGATGGAGGAAGTACTTTGTATTGAAGACTTAATTTTCCTAGTACCGTCTTGGGGACAGAATCGCAGCCAAACCATTGAACGTTTTGCTTTCAGTGTTTTTGGCTTTCAGTTTCTCTCTGTTCGCATGACAGAGACTTGGCATGTAGCCAAAATGGATGATCACCTTGTTGAGCTTTCTGTTATTCTGCAGCGCGTGGGCGGCCTGAAGGGCATGGCGACGGATGACGAGGACTCCAACTCTGACTGAGCTCAAAGAGGAGCTCGGGCGTGACTCCAACAATGGCGCAACAACGGGAGAAAGGATATTTTGGAGTTATTGGTGAGGAGAAGCGTCGGGAAAAGCGGTAGCAAGAGAAAGAGAGGTTGAAGATAGTTAGTGATCATGGATGGGCATTCCATGAGTTTGAGTCAAATAAAAATCCGGAAAATAATTTATGAGGTTGATGTTGTGCTACCCAATAATGGTTTAGGAATGTTGCATCTCTGCTACCAATTGCCACCATGCATCTCAAGTTTCTGTTTTGCAAGAACTATTTATTGCTTTGCCTCTTGAGTTTCTATTTTCAGTAACTATTTGTTGCTTTGCGTTGGCAAAAGCACAAAGGGATGAGCTCTTGATGTTATGTCTACCCTACTCAATGTAAATTTTGTTGACCTAGTGACCGCTTTAACTAGGCCTAGTGCTAGTCAGTCGATATCAGTTTCATTAAGTTTCACAAGGCTCTATACATGTGGATGCGGGAGCAGTGTAAGTAGGCGAAAAGGGCCCTTCTCTAAATATGCTCTAGTACGCTCGGCATTAATTTTAGTTTAGACCAGCCTTCCATTTAGGGGTGTTCTTTGGGACTCTTTAGCCAACCCTTTGCCGCTGGGGCTACCGAGGACCTATTAGATTTTGTACCTACCAGATAAGTATGTTAGACACCCCAGACTATGGAATTTGGGACACAATTCTCCTAACCTTTTTCTGAGGTATAGTTAACCCCCTAACGTAATTTAACCACAAGATTTTTGTCTCGTTCTCCTGGCCTGGATTTTCGACCGGTTCTCCCGGCCTATTTCGCTGATTATTACTGACCATTTGCGATGCTGAGATTGGCTAAGTTCAAGTCAAATCGTGCAATCCAAAGATCTCGGCATACCCTTCTCTCGAACTCCATCTCCTCAATAGTGATAGAGCTCCGTTATCATGGCGACTATGGCGTTGAGGCATTGGTCTCGGTGGAAAATCTGAACATGCAACTGGTGAAGTTTGATGGGGAACACATCGCTTAAAGGTTTCTTCGTGGCAGAAGTGTTTACTTACTCTTGGAGGGCATGATGGGTGATGGCTTTATTTTGAGTTCATAAAATTCATCTTTTGTTGGGAAAAAGGGACCCTCGTATTAGTGAGTATTCTTTCTATCAAGTCAAAATTAAAGATGTGCATGGGTATTTTCTAGAAGGAAAAAGGCACATGTGTTGTTGGTGTGTAAATATAATAGAGATTAATTTGTGGAGCGGCAAATGTTGCTTGTTTGGTCATGGGACAATGAGAACGAGAAAGGTGTTTGCCACTCCACACACGGTGGAAATGTGTTCTATTGCTAGTCAATACTCCATCCGTTCACAAATATAAAACGTCCTAACATTTTTCTGAATTGGATGTATTCCTTGCATATAAGATTTATCTGAAGTAGAAGTATCTTTGATTTGACCAAACTTATAGAAACATTCACAATACAAAATCAATATTATTATATTTATTATGGAATGTAAGTTCATATTTTATATATTTGGTATTGTAGATTTTTATATTTTTTAATATAAATTTGGTCAAATCTTATACGCGGAATAAAAAAGACCAGAGTGTAAGTATCCTTCTAAACTCGAGCTCAAATGCTCCTACCATGAACAGTAAAATAGAAAACAAATTCAAAAAATTCTGAATCTTTTTTGTGGCAAACTTTAAGAAATGTTTGAAGTGCATGCAAAGTTTCACCACGAAATCACACTGGGGCAAGTCGTGGCAATAAAAACAAATTCAGACCTCCAAAATACATTTGAAAGTAACATTTTCATAGTATCGATTTTGGTTTTTTTACCAACACATTGCACCGATGTGATTTTGTGCTGAATTTTTTCATGCACCCAAAACATTCTTTAAAGTTTGCCAAAAAATCAGATTTTTTTTGATTTTTTCAAACTTACTGTCATTTGAGCTCGAGCTTAAAAACTCCACATCCGGACCAGAGGGATTATGTAGACATGTTTAGTGTATTTTTATATTTTTTAATATAAATTTGGTCAAACTTTGTAAAGTTTGACTTGATACAAATCTTATACGCGGAATAAAAAAGACCAGAGTGTAAGTATCCTTCTAAACTCGAGCTCAAATGCTCCTACCATATGAACAGTAAAATAGAAAACAAATTCAAAAAAATTCTGAATCTTTTTTGTGGCAAACTTTAAGAAATGTTTGAAGTGCATGCAAAGTTTCACCACGAAATCACACTGGGGCAAGTCGTGTCAATAAAAACAAATTCAGACCTCCAAAATACATTTGAAAGTAACATTTTCATAGTATCGATTTTGGTTTTTTTTACCAACACATTGCACCGATGTGATTTTGTGCTGAATTTTTTCATGCACCCCAAACATTCTTTAAAGTTTGCCAAAAAATCAGATTTTCTTTTATTTTTTCAAACTTACTGTCATTTGAGCTCGAGCTTAAAAACTCCACATCCGGATCAGAGGGATTATGTAGACATGTTTAGTGTATTTGTTCACCCATTTCAGTCCGTATGTCATCCGCATTGAAAATATCCAAAACGTCTCATATTTGTGAACGGATTGAGTACCTAGGAACCATCATATTTCCTCCCATGTCAAGTAAAAAAATAAAGATATGCATGTACTGCTGGTGTCTAAATAGAAGTGATGGTCCATACCAATAACCGATACCTCATGTACACACAGTATAAGGATAAGGAGCCATGACATGACAACAAGGGGGGAAAGGCCACACAGTTTCAGAGCAGGCCAGTTAGCTAGCTCGCTAACTAGGTAAACTGTTGCCAATTGATGCATTGCAGGAACAACGCAGGAAAAATTTACCATATCGATCTCAATAGAAGATATATATGGATGGTATGTCCCTGTTGATGGTACTACATTAATGTGCAAGTTTTTCACACACCCATGCAAGTGCAACATGCATCCATTCTGTGATAAATCCTGAAGAGAACATCACAAGCTAGCCAAGATACATGGCAGCGCACCAAACAAGCATTGGTCATGATCACCACGCCATTCTTGTCCCTTTGTAAGCAGTAAATATAATTCATTGACTAATCGAAGTAACATGAGTAGATGACACGTCTACAGTAAGAAATTTTCAGTTTCCATTGCATTTGTTGTAACGTACCCCCTGTGGCCGGCGCTGTCCCGTTTGCTTCAGACGGTTTCGCTTCCCGGCTCGCGGCTGCCGGCGGTGAGGCTCTTGTGCTCGCCGTCGTCATGGGCGCCCGGGAGGATGGTGTCGTCGTCCTGATCATCAGCGTCTTTCTTCTTGTTCTTGGTGTACTCGCCGTAGAGGTACGAGGAGAGGCCCCAGACGCAGAGCGCGGTGGCCACGGCCTTCTCGGCGCCGAAAGGATCGCCGAACACGACGACGCCGCCAATGACATTGGCCGTGAGCACCGCGGCCATGCACACGCCGCTGTGGAGCGACGACGTTAGGTAGATCACGCCGGCGGTGCCCATGAAGCACGCCTGCCACGTCACCACCAGCGTCGCAACCACCACCCAGTACACGGCGTGGGACCCCTTCCAGTGGGCCACATCGTTACTGAAACCGCCGGTCGCCGCGAGTCCGATCGCCGCCACGACGGACGCCATGGCCTGCATCACGGCCTGCACCTCCACCGCCAGGATGAACCCGCCGGAGACCGCCTCCCGGTACAGCAGCTCCATGACGGGGAGGTACGCGGAGAAGAGCCCCGCGGCGCCGAGCGTGACGACGAAACCGATGATGTATCCCTTCCTGTCCGGACTCTCGCCCGAGTCGCCGGACCGGAGCGCGAGGAGCACGGAGCAGAGCGTCATGAGCACAACGGCGTTGAGGTTGACGAAGGTGAGAGGGTGGCGGACGATGGCGACGGCGAGGACGAGCGTGAAGGCGAGCTGAGTGGACAGCAGCAGCGACGAGGTGGACACCGGCAGGAGCGACGAGCTGTAGGCGAAGAGCAGGTTGTTGACGCCCATGAGCGCGCCGATGAACAGGCACACGGCCAGGAAGCGCCGCGAGAACCAAAGAAACGGCCGAGGCGCGGAAACGGGCCGGCCGGCGAGGAACGCGGCGACCACGAGCGTCGGGAACCCCGCGGACTGCACAAGCGTGACCACCCACTTGTTCTGCCCGCCGTGCTCGAAGTAGAACCTGGAGAGCAGGCTGGAGACGACGGACCCGATCAGAAGCGCCGCGTAGTTGGCCATCAGGAGCACCGTCGACCTGCTCCTGCGGCGCGGGGCCGCCGTGGCTGCGCCCGCCGGCCCGGAGGAGATCGCCATTGCCGCGCGCGTCGCCGTCGTGGTCAAGGAGGAGTAGGAGGGATCGATGGATGGATGGCGAACTGGCGATGGGCGACGGGGATTGTACATAGGCGGCATGTATATATCGGGTTGGGGAAATTTTCTTGTTGGGGAAGATCAGAGATCACAAAAGGCCATGCAGGAATTGCGTAGAGTAAGGAGGATTTATAGAAGGTTTTTTACACTGCTGCGCCTTCCGTTTCTTGCTTTTCCGGGCGGCCGGATGTGAAAAAGCTAGGCGTCAGTTACAATACGTTACTAGTCTATTGTTTGGTCAGTATATATACTCGTGTATATTTGGGATCACATCAAAGCTGGAAATTAATGATCAGCAGAAAATTAGTACTCCTAAGATGAGGCATGAGAGGAAGCATTGCATGGAAGTAAGTGCAAAATTTGCATGAATATATGGATGTATTCATGCATTCATTGCTCAAATCCAAATATAGTACTAAGGAAGTAGTAGGAGCCAATTAATCGAGAATGTCCAGTAATGTAGTAGTAGTAGTAGTATATATATATATATATATATATATATATATATATATATATATATATATATATATATATATATATATATCCGAATTAAATTGATGGATTGGTTGTTGGGTGATGAACATATCGCAGAAGATCCCTGAATTAGTTGCTGAACAATTTGTGTGAAACTGCACATGTGTTTCTTCATTCCCACACCGGTTTGGTTGAGATGCATAGGGGTCGTTGAGATGCTGCTGGGGTTGTAAGCGGAAAACAACCGGATGCAATCGTATTGGAATTTGCCTTTCTCTGTTTGCTTATGTCCAGGATTGTCCCGTATCCATTTTGGGAGTGGGCCGGATTACTACATAGCACCAACAACGTACGGGAACTATTGACGGCTCGCCTAGCGTTCACATGCCGTGTTCTTGGGTCATGCATGTGTGTATGCAAAGCAAGCATGCATGCATCTTAAACCCAAGATCGGTTCACACCGTTCTTCCTTCTCTCAGAGATAGAGGACTGATCATATCTCATCTCAGTGGCTCAATCATGTGCATGATCCGCCATTGGCACACAAAATTGCAACCAAACCCAAAAATACTGATCTAGATGAGAATTCGCCAAGTCCTGTCTAAGTGACGTGACATTAGCGTGAAACAAGTAGTCATATCCCTCCACTAGAAGAAAACTTGTTGCGCCCACATCTTCAAAAAAAGGATCACACCCCCGTGGCGCTTCCATTAGGCGGCTCAGGCGGGCACTAGTCGCCACTGCGATGACATATCCTCCTCCCTCCCGCATGTCTCGCCGTCACTAGAGAAGCCGTTGGCGAAGCCCACACTGACTCCAAGGAAAGTGGCGGTGGAATTTTTCACCTACATCACACGTCCTTCCATCCCCCACCCCCATCGGGGTCCGTCATAGTAGCTGCTACTTCGGTCCTTCAGCACTCCCTTCCAATGCAGCAGGGCGGCCAAGCCCCCGCTGCTTGTCATGCTGGTCGGGGATCTCGTGCTGCTATGCGGTGGCATTGACGTCGGATCCGGCCTGATCAGGGCCCTGCTGGATGGGGCATAGGCAGTGACTGCTAGTAAGGGTCGGGCTGGTTGCTCCCTTTCTCACTGTTAGTCGCATCCAATAGCATCAGTAAACGTCTCAGTCTGGTGTTTGAGTTGGAAGGATTTCTCTACTATGGTAACACCTGTCAACAGATCGTTCGGGCGAGGTTCTATGAAGCAGCCAGGAGGCTTCACTGTGGGTGTGGGTGTGGGTTTTGGTGGCTCTCACTCTCGCTAGTTTTCCTTCGACGGTCTATGGCATTGTGTGGACGATGACTTGATTCAGAGGGTATGGTGGTCCATTGGCAATGGTGAGATTTCTAGAACACATGTAGTTGTTGGGATCTTCCAAAAATGGTGGGCAATGGTGAGATTTCTAGAACACATGTAGTTGTTGGGATCTTCCAAAAATGGTGGCGACAACTCATGATTGACTCCAATTCAGTGTTGCTCTTTGAGTACCCAGTCTTGAACTATTGGGTGTAAATCCTAAGTCTGGCCCGGGTAGGTTATACTTGGCAATGACGATGTTTTTGCGTCATGACCTTGCTAAAGGCATTGCTCGGATATGCTCGGACTCGTTGTTCAGGGTGAAGAATCCGACCTTTGGTGGTTCGATTCGGTGATAGTGGCAGTTCAGCATCGTTCCCTTCATGAAGGGGTTGTTCTTGAAGAACCTTGAAGTCCTTGTGGTGTCAATACATGGTTAATGCGGACATGGTCAAAGATGTAGCTTGTCAATCATTGTTTTGATCACTTTGATTTTTTTCCCATGTTGAGGCATAGTTTTTAGTCTTGTATGACTTTGCTATTTTTTAGTGTGTTCAACTGCATGCATGCATTTGTGTTGGTTGTGTGCATCCTAACTATGCAGAAGCCAGATGTGTGCTCACTGTGTTTGTATCCACTTGATACTTCATTGTGAGTCAACATAATTCATCCTTTGCCGAAAAAAGCATGAAAAAAGAAAATGAAAAATGAAAAAACCCGCAGGAACCTCCACGAAAGATCCAGATGGAATATGAGTTTCATGAGACTTTGGTACTTCTCAAATTTGTTAGAACATCGATGTGGTCTTCTACGTTACTACTACTGTTAGAGCCAAATCCCTCTGCATTTCAAAATACATGTTACATTCGTTCGGTGCGAAAAGCTTGAAACCAAATAGATCAATATATCCGGTGAACTGATTGTTGGTTTACGGTGTAGATCATCCGTATCGATCAGGACTACTTAGTGCCGAAAAATTGTGAAACTGTGTATGAATATATGGCCGATGGACCGGATCCATTCTAGGGCGTTAAAAATGATTTGTTTCAGATTAGGAACGTTGAGATCATGTGGGCGCTGTTTTTCAAGGAAATGGAAAGAATGCAGTGGGATTGGAATCCTCCTTTCCCGATTTGTTGCCTATCCAATTATTGTCTCGTATCAATTTTTGGAGTGGGTTACGTACCAAGGGGAATTATTGGCAGCTCCACGGCCTAACATCCACATGCTGTGTTCTACGGCCCTGTGCAGTGCAAAGCATGTGTTTAATCCCTAGACCTGAAAACTACAAGGTCTTTCTCAAAGAGGTGCTTACCTAAAGAAAGAAAACTCAAACCAACCTCAGCTAAATTTTTGCACATGTACATTGTCACATGCTGTATCATAATCAAGGGCATGCATCCATGGCCTAGTGTATATCTCCTGACCTGATCTTAAGGTGGGTCGTCAAACCAAAGATAAAATTAACTACCGCAACAGACTCTTGTTCTAATTCACTATAAGTGACGATATGCCATGGCGCAACATGTTTTGCAGCGAGTAAAATAATGTCGGGTGGCCAGTGGTGGAGTGGAATCATGGGGGGGGGGGGGCAAAGATAATTTCTTTTGAATGATTTTTGGTGGATAAATAGGCCTAATACTAAGGTATATACAAAAAAATTCATATGAGCTGGAGGGCCATGGCCCAGGTTGGCCCCCACCAAGCTCCGCCACTGCGGGTGGCTATATGTCACGTGCTTGCATAATATATTGTTTGTGATATATGTGAGCTCCTTTGCTCGGTTTTTCTCTTATACAGAACTGCTAAAGCCCTATGAATTTTGTGATGGTTCAGTTTTTTTTATGATAGTGTTACGTTACTTTATGAAGTTTCATAAAATTTTGTATATAATATTTTTCAGTTTCGTGTCTCTTTTAATGTATTTTTCTAAACTGCACTTCTTTTTTGATTTTACACATTATACTTTGGACCCCGATAACCACCTGACATCGGTAGGAGAGGCACTAGAATCAAACGATTCGTTCGAGCAGGATGGGGGGACGAGCGAACGTTTTTCGTTCGCTACAATCCCTCGCTAGCCTCTTTATTGGGCCTCAAGCGGCCCACACAAAATTGCCAAAACTTTTCGTGAAAACACACAGTGAACATTCCTTAAATTATCAATAGTTAGTACGGGAAAAATGAAAAAATCACAAAACTTGCCATGTTAAAACCTGCAGGACAAACATATTCATGGTAAAAAAAAATCACATATACGTTGAAAAAACTTAGGGTGATATTTTGCCATCGTATAGATGATAAAATTGCCATGAAGAATGAATGGTACAATCATTTTCAGAAAAACAAAATGTAAAAAAGGAAAAAAAAATCAGAAAATTTGCCATGATATGTAAGAAAAAGAAAAAAATCCACATGGCTGAATTAAAACTTTATCATGGATAAAAAACAAGTAAATCATGATATATATTTTTCTATCTAACACGCATGGAAAAAATGAAGCCATGTGATCAAAATTGCCATGGTCTACATTTGTTTACCATGCTCTATTCAACAAATGTTGTCAAAGTTGAATTTAAAAAAAACTCAATAAATTATGATGGTGTGTGCAATAAATGTTTCTATGGTTGTGTAGACATGAAGGGGTAAAGAAATAAATTTGCTATTGTTGAAGTAATAAATTTTCCCATTGTCTAAACAGAAACAAGTTGTCATGTTTAAAGTAATAAATTTGCCATGGTCCAAAATAAAATTTTGTTGTGGTGTCAAATACAGAACTAGTGATGGTCCAAACAGAGAAAAATTACCATGGTTGAAAAATGAAATATACCATGGTGCAAACAATAAAGTTGCCATGGTTTAAAAATTAAATAGTTGCCACGTAATGAATTATGAATCTTCCATGGTTCAGAAAATAAAAATGCCATGGTCAGGAAGATGCTTTTGCCATGGTTTAAAAAGTAAATTTGCCACAGCCAAAAAATAAATATTGACACGGTCTAACTTACAAAATTGCCATGTCCAAACAATAACGTTGGTATGGTTGAAGGAAAAAAAACAAAAATTAACAATAAGTTTGCCATGGTTAAAAACTAATTTGCCATCTTTCAAAGAATACATCACTACTACACTCGACCACTAGTAAGACCCCTAAATCGCACACAGCAGGGAAAATTGTGTGTTAAAGTAGCATCAAGAGGCGCTTCAAAAAAAGAACCGTTTGCAGAAAAAAATAATTGTGTGTGATCGTAGGTCCATCATACATGACCAAAAAAAAGTAACTATATGTGACAAAGTTCATACAGTTCTTCGCAACGAAGCATAAGCGATGACCTAATCTATTGCACAAGGGCTCTTCTGAATGATCGTGGGCTAAGACTGGCAAACGGGCCGAGTTTTGGAATTGTGTGTGATGACAACTACACATCTCATACAACTTCAATAGTTAATCTGTGTCCAATAGAGTTCACACAATTATTACAAAGCAATTGTGTGTGATGCTTCAAGTTTCACAAACAACAATTTTCAGTAGAACGTCTGTAAAGATTGCGACAACTCATGTGTTTTATAGCCCAAATTGCATACAGTTAACTCTTTTGAAACGTGATTGACATCAGTATAAATATATTCTCAGAAGCTAGTTTGACTAAAAAAATGAGGCATTCAGTAGAAAATAAAATAAATATAAATTAACTAAATCCAATAATCTCTCTTGAGGGCCCTTTCTCTTGCTACGGATTCTCTGGTGCGCACCGGCTTCCCAACGCGCAGGGAGTTGGCCTCCTCCTCTGCCTCGCACTCCGCGACGTGCTTTGTGGCGGCTTCTCGGCAGATGTAGGCATCCGACATGGCCAGTGCACACGGCGCATACAGTAACTCCTTATTGGTGGCCTGCTCGACACGATCCTCCCACCTCTATGACGTGAGGAGGTGGCTCCCGCCTTTGGCCCTCTTGGCAAGGAAGTAACCGTCTTCGTCGATCTCCTTCACGCGTGGGTGCATCTCCCGCCAAAGCTCCAGCTCATTCACCTTCCAGGCAGCCTTAGCCACCTCTTCCTCCCCGCGCTTATTCTCGTCTGCCTTCACGACCGTCAATTACATGGCTTTTTCATCTGGAGGCAAGGTCTTCCAGAGAACAAGGTCGTACTAACTCCAAAACTACTCCTCGGTGGGTGGATCAGGCGCGACCAAGTCCGGTGGTGCGCAGGGGTCCTCCTCGTCACTGCTTGGTGCCTCATCGTTGTTGCAGAGCGGCGCCTTAAGCTTCTTGTGGACGCATGGGCTCACCGACGGCGTCTTTGCACAGATTGAGATCGAGAGGGCCAGGGAGACATAATGCATAGATGAGAATACTGGTGGAACGAGAGGCGCAATACTTATAGGATCTGGATGACCGCCAGGGGGAGGAAGCGATTGCCTTGGGAGAGAAGACGTGGTGGTCGGCCGAATTCAATGGCTTTGCTTACATTTGCAAACGATTTCCAATAGGAAGTCGTGTGTGAATGCTTATCACCAACTGTTACTACCCTAGAACCGCGTGTGATTTATAACCCGGGCATGCTCAAACCTTCCCGCCTTGGGACGCGAAGCAAGCTTGCCAATCATTTGGGACCCATTTGTCTTATATTTTTATCTCAAAAATTGTTAAACTTTCATTTTCTTTGAAAAATGAATGTAATACATATACTCTGATACAAACCATCAAAACTATGGGGCGGGAAAGCTATGTGAAATTTCTGTCCATTCCTTGGACGTGTCACCCACATTTCAAATAGACATCAGGTGTAAGAATCCAATTATGGTAGTAGTGCCTGCACATAACTTCACCTTCTCCAGTTTATACTTAAACACTAGCGTAGAAGATATTAAGGCAATCGGAGAAAGATGAAGAAACAAAGACAATGAAAAGAACATACTTTCTCATTATGCTTTGAGATATATGTATTGAAATCATCTTCCATTGAGATCTTCTATTAGATGTTTAAAACATGATGCACTTAGTTCAAAGAATGTCGGAGTTCTTATGTGATGATGAAAAAAATATGCACCTCAACACTAGATGTTACATGATATGTCACTCCAACAAAAGCCCAAGTCAAGATGGAAATGTGAAGTGTAAACCAGTTATCTAATTCTTTGATAACTGTTACAATCACACGTGTGACAGTCAAGCGTTCTTATATTTTAAGAGGTATATGATAGTTAGATTAGATGCAAGGTTGTGTGACATATGTTTGAAGGTGCAACTAAATTGACTATTCGTCTATTATTCAACATGCATATTCAGTTATCATGAGCCTATATACCACATCATGTAATAAATTCGGCACCTCTATCATCTTGCTTAATTATGTCTTCTAATACAAACTTGATTCATAGATGGTAAGCAAAAAAGATCATAATAGGAGCTATCCATGCATATTATTTCAATATTAAGAGAGCTCTAGACTGTAGAAAATAAGGAAACGTGTAAACAAGTTGGAGTGAACTCTTTGTCGCAATTAGAAGAACAAGCAACTAGTAACAAACGTAATCCTATTTTTTCCTTGGTTCCCTGATAAATGTAAACTCCGAATCCTTTCAAGACCATCAATCTTTTGTCAAGAAGGGAGCAGCAACAGCCCCAATGAACCAAACACCCAATTGATTATCAGCTCTCCTCCAACCCCTAGGGAGCTTATTGAATTAAGGGATATTTCAACTAATAGGCATCTAAGTGTGGAAAGGTGGAGATGTATTGTGTGTGTTTCGTGGAGCACATGAAACTATCGATCACTCACTCTTTATGTGTCATGTTGCGAGATATAGCTTGTGGCGCACACATTTTTTCAAGGATGATTCTGAAAGTTTAGGGATTGCTGGAATGCCGATGGCCACAACGTGTGTTCTGTTTTCTGCAAGCGTGTTTCCTTCTTTCAAGTTTCAGTTCTTTACTTTCCTTCTGGTAAGAATCTTTAATAGTTCCCCGCAAAATAAAAAGAATCTTCAATAGAAATGGTGGGAGGAGCCTTGCTAAAAAATGTGTATGTATACCCCCAATGGAGTAGATGCCTTGATTAGTTCCACAAAAAGATATACTACAAGTAACGTGCTGGCCGAAACCCAAGCCGGTACCTCTGCTACTATCAGCCTATACTTTTTTTGTGGGAGCCTGTATACTCGGTTGATTGATCGCCATTGTCACTTGTATAGCTACATACTCCCTCCGTTCGCGAATAAGTGTACTTCTAGGTTTTGTCTTAAGTCAAGGTTTGAAAATTTTGATCAACTTTATACTAGAAAATAGAGGGAGTATATATATACAGCCTAAGTCAAGGTTTTGTCCTAAGTCAAGGACGGAATGTACAGCTAGCTAGACACATGCTATGTCTACATGATTATGGGTAGGTACATCGTACATGCCATATATGAGTTGCTCTACTTGCCATGACAAGTGTGGGCTGACCCACCACTTCCCTCGACAAGTGTCGACCGGGTACGAACCCACATGTATGTACGTACACACAACTGGTGATGATGCACGCTCCCTAGGCATGCGGTTCCCCACTTAAGACGACGCGTACAAAGCTGGTGATGTCAACACAGTCAAGTGAAGTACACGTAGTAGTAAGTGCATCCATTCATCCATCCGATGATCCGGCTCGACGTAAGCGCACCGCCCTCCTTATCCTCGGCATGTCTCCCTCCCGTCTCCTTCCCAACGAACGCAGCAAGATCAAACAAATATGGTGTTTATCAGCACAACCGTTGCCTGTCCTACTTTGGAAGCTGTGGCGTATTCCCTTGCAAGCAATGGGTGGCTGGCTGGCATATCGTTACCCTGCCCGCTGCTTCTAACGTGCACATCTTCTTCTTCATCCTACAGTTTCCAAATCTGTGTGTGTTTCCTTTTTTTTTGCAATAACTTGTAAACAAAATTAGACAATTGTTGTCAAGAACATGACAATGCTCATCCCTTGATTCCAGTAGCCCCATGGTCTTTAGTTCTTACGTTTCTTGCCACTTCTTACACACAAGCATAGGCTGCATAGTTCCAAATCAACCTTTATTGATGCAAGAATGTAGCGTCTATCTACATCCGCAAATACAAACGTAAATCACGTGACATATAGACAATAGTAATGAACAAGTCTCTTTAGTTGAACACTTCATTTTCTTCCCTTTCCTTTTGTTTGGTTGCACTTTTGTGTGCCAACACACACACACACACACACACACACACACATGCATGCATGATTGAGCCGAGGTATGATAAGTACCATTAGAGTCATCATGAAATGCATGTATGATATTACATTTTTTTACTTGGTATTTTGGTCAAACATATGAAAGTTTGAGTTCTAGAACAAGAACATACATTAGATTTTGAAACGGAGGGGTATATATTTTGAAACATATGTTGGGTTCTGGTTTAATAGTCCCTAATATATTTGGGTCAAAGTTTGACCATATATTTGACTAGCAAAATATTAATGCATGTCATAAAATATTATATTGTTGGTTTAATAGTCCCTAACATATTTGAACATACTACCTTTGTCCTGGTTTACTAGTCCCTAAAGATTTTGGGTCAAAGTAACCATATATTTGACTAGCAAAATAGTAATGCATGCCATAAAAAAATATATTGTTGGATCTGTATCTGAATATAATTTTCAATTGCATTATTTTTTCTACATATGACATATATTTTATTAGATAAAAATAATGGTCAAAATATGATCCAGAATACAATGAGGACTAGTAAATCAGAAGCGGAGGTATCCACATTCAGAGATATGCTTGGATTCATAATGAATGTACGAATACATCCGTATCTACTCGGCATGTAATCGAGCGCATTGCCGCATTTACTATTTGCATGCAATCCTTAGTCATGGCTTAGCAAGGAAACTTTGTATTTCTGCTAATTATTAATTTTCCAGCTTTGCTGTGATCAAATACACTAGCTGGCCTTTTTTCACATCCAGCCATTCGGAAAACCTTCCATAAATCCTCCTTTACTCTACGCAATCTCTAGCTAGCTGGCCTTTTCTCTCCTTGCCAATATAAACGTGCCCTCGTCGCCAATTCACCATTACAATCCATCGTTCCCTACTACTCATCGACCACGATGGCGCGTGCGGCAATGGCTATCTCCTCCGGCGCGGCGGGCCCGGCCTCGGTGGCGCCGCGCCGCCGCAGGTCGACGGTGCTCCTGATGGCCAACTACGCGGCGCTGCTGGTCGGGTCGGTGGCGTCGAGCCTGCTGTCCCGGTTCTACTTCGACCACGGCGGCAAGAACAAGTGGGTGGTCACGCTGGTGCAGTCTGCGGGGTTCCCGACCCTGGTGGTCGCCGTGTTCCTCGCCGGCCGCCCCCGCCCCGCCTCCGCGCCGCGGCCATTCATGTGGTTCTCGCGCCGGTTCCTGGCCGTGTGCCTGGTCATCGGCGCGCTCATGGGCGTCAGCAACCTGCTCTTCGCCTACAGCACATCGCTCCTGCCGGTGTCCACTTCGTCGCTGCTGCTGTCCATGCAGCTCGCCTTCACGCTCGTCCTCGCCGTCGTCATCGTCCGCCACCCACTCACCTTCAACAACCTCAACGCGGTCGTCCTCATGACGCTCTGCTCCGTGCTCCTCGCGCTCCGGTCAGGGGACGCCGGCGAGAGCCCGAACCGGAGGGGGTACATCATCGGCTACATCGTCACGCTTTGCGCGGCGGGGCTCTTCTCGGCGTACCTCCCCGTCATGGAGCTTGTGTACCGGGAGGCGGTCTCCGGCGGGTTCATCCTCGCGGTGGAGGTGCAGGCGGTGATGCAGGCTATGGCTTCCGTGGAGGCAGCGGTGGGGCTGGCGGTTTCGCGCGGCTTCAGCGACGACGTGGCCCACTGGAAGGGGTCGCACGCCGTGTACTGGGTCGTGGTGGCGACGCTGGTGGTGACGTGGCAGGCGTGCTTCATGGGCACCGCCGGCGTGATCTACCTGACGTCGTCGCTGCACAGCGGCGTGTGCATGGCGGCGGTGCTCACGGCCAACGTGATCGGCGGCGTCGTGGTGTTTGGCGACCCGTTCGGCCCCGAGAAGGCCGTCGCCACCGCGCTCTGCGTCTGGGGCCTCTCCTCGTACCTCTACGGCGAGTACACCAAGAGCAAGAAGAAAGCCGCCGATGGTCAGGACGATGGCACTACCCTCCCCAGCGCCGGCGACGACGGCGAGAGCGTGCACAAGAGCCTCACGGCCGCCGCCTCCGGCGAGACCGTTTGAACCAAACGAGGCAGTGCCGGCCACAGGGGGTACGCACGAACCATGTGAACGATAGCAATGGATGCTGAAAATGTCTTGGTGTGTAGTACCCCGAGAAAGCAAAGTGGCAGCATAGATGATGCATTAGGTGTAGACGTGTCGTGTTGCATCTATTAGGCAATGTATTATATTTACAGCTCACAAAATGACAAGGATGGATGCTTGTTTGGTGGCACTGCCTTGTGAGTTTCTCTTCACGGTTATTCGCAAAAAAAGAAAAAAGTTCTCTTCAGAGTTTAGCAGAGCATGGATGCATGCATATGTTGCACGGGCGTGCCAAAAACTTGCACGTTAATGTAGTACCATCAAGGCATCAGCAGGGACTTGTGTTTTTGGTCAAGTATTTTATTTGTATTATTGGCTTTTCGTGGTAATTTGACCTCGATGAGATCCTGACATCGTGTTGTTGCAGAGTGTGGGCGTATGCATTTGATATTATCTTGGTATTAACAGTTCGCCCACATCTGTATTCAAATGCATATTTATTTCTATGTTGGTAGGAAGGTTGCTCGCTAACACATGGGTCCGCAACGGCCCAAGCCCGCATTGTTACTGCTAGTGATATCGAGTAGCAAAGGAACACACTAGTACTATCTGAAGCGGCAGACGCTCAAGTCCATTTGTTTCCAACGCTACCTTTTTTTTAGAAAAGGAGAATGACTCCGGCCTCTGCATCTGGGCGATGCATACAACCACTTTATTAATTATTCTCACAAGATCTTATAAAGTCATACAACAGTAAGACTAAAGCCGCTGTCTAAGCAACAAACTGTCGGTACATCTATCCAATTGATGAAGGGGCGCAGATAGTCTGGATCTAATACCAAACAGACATCGTAGCCAAGCCTAACATCTAAGACCTGAGACACCAACCTAGCCACTTGATGGGTCTGGGACACACACTGGTCCGGCGTGCTCTTAGAGGCCGCCGCCACCAACTGCCACCGCTCCATCTTTAGAACTGTACTGATGCATCAACCTTACTCGGTCCAGCTATCGTCGACGTCACCATGGCGCCCAACGGCACCTCCTCCCTCGCGCAAACAGTTGTACACGCCGCGGTTGCCACTGATACACCTCAGCGCCATGCTGCTACGTACCACCAGCCGACACAGCTTGAAGCCCTTGGAGGATCTGTCGTGCGTAGCACCCGTCGGTCAGGCATGACTTGACATCTCCACCGAAGCTCCGTGCAAGACGAAGCCGCTCCACTTCCTGCCTCTGACTTCCAGCGCTGCTCCACAAAACGACGCTCCCAAGAGAGAAACGACACCGCAATGCCGCCATCGTCCGGTCTGGAACACCAGATCCTAGGGTTTCCCCCAGAGCAATACGAGTTGGTCGACGAAAGTCACATGACGATGCCTTCATCAAGGTAACGACGTGGAACGCCGCCATCGCCCTCCGTCGGCTTGGTTTTCACCGGCAACTACGTCTCCCCGACTCGCAGCTGGTTCCATATGACGGATCCCGAGATCCGAACACCCAGCCTCAGGCCGACCACCTCTGACGGAAGAGATGACCACCACCGCCGGCTGCACCAGTCATAACAGATCTGATCGAAGGTGCCGCCGACGAGACCACCAGGCCCTCCACGCCGCCGTCGCCGATCTGAAGACAGCATGCACGCCACCGCAGCCAAGCCGGCCGCCGCCAACCGCAGCCGCCGCCGCCGCCCGAAGGGCCATCCGCAGCGCCCGCAGCCCTGGCCTCCGCCGCGCGAAGCCGTCGCCGTCCGAGGACAGGCCGGCCTCCCGCCGCCTACCGCCATCCACCGTGCCACAGATCCCAGATCGGTCGCGCCACCACACGCCTTGGGGTCGGCCCCACACCGGAGATGCGCAAGACAGGAGATCCCCCGCCACCGCCGTCGGCCCCCGGGATTAGCCCGATGGCGTCTTCCGACGGCGGCGGAGGGAGGGGAGGAGGGAGTTTGCGGCGGCGGCGGCTAGGTTTCTGGCCGCCCGAGTCGCCCTGGGGGAGGACGGCCACCAATGCTACTTGTTAGATATCCAGTTATCAAAACTGACATATGACCTTCATAGATAGGACATATTCTCGAAAAAGCTCTTTCAGGAGGCCTCTTGTTTTAGTCACGAAATAAAGGAGGCCTCTTGTTTTAGTCGCGAAATAAAGGAGGCCTCTTGATTTGTTTTTGGCATATCACCCTTTCTTTGTGGGGATTTATAATTGTTAGCCCTTAGGAATGTGATGGTACTAACTTGGTTGCCTAGTTTTTACTTATGCACAATGTATATTTGAATATTTAGATAACAAAATTCTAAATGTTTTTTTTTATTTCAGTGCTTTTCAAAATTATTCACTATGGATTACCTCGCAAATCACTTGTATGGTCATGACGGAAGGGAGGTATTCAATATTCCGAAAACACCCATTGTATAATGTTTAAATCTTCCACAATAGGCTGAATACAGAGAGCGGTCATCCATTGGCGTTGGACTGAATTTGTGCGGACCTTCAACGTCCAGGAAGAAATAATATAGGTCTTTGTCTTCTACAACCTACCGAATCAGCTTCATATTTTTGTTCACCGTTTGTGATGCTACTTTTTGAAGGTTTTAGACGTCCAGTGTGAAGTGCTATTGTGGTGCTTGTTTAATTTAGTCCTTGTATAGTTTTGTACTAATTCATATGGTTCTACTGTGATGTCACTTATGCAATGGTGGTTGAACATATTTTGGATATGAAATATGTTCTGGTGTCTATGTCGAAATTCAAATTCTGACGAATTTACTTGCAGGGATAAATTATGAGAAAACAAACCTGCTATATTGATGATCAGTTACCTTGTACATTGTTCAGGGCAACAAACTGTGTGCAATGAACACCTACACCACACACGATTATACCATAGGCAGATTCTGTGTGATGGCAAACCAACACACACGTTCCATCTTAAGAAACCATTTGCGATGGGTACCAACAACGCACGCGTTTTCTCGTTAGCAACTGTGTACAAGTAGAACAACAAACTTACACGTTTTTGTTGTTACTAATTGTGTGGGATGGATGCACCATCTCCCACGCTCCATTGTACCCAATTATATACTCCCTCCTTGTACTAAAATTGTACTAAGTCAGTGACACTTAATTTGAAATGGTGAGAGTATGTGCTATGGAAATCACGAATGCACACGTTTCATTATTACTAATCGTGTGAGATGGATGCACGTTTCAATGTATCAAATTGTGTGTGATGGCACCCTCCTTCACACATGCTTCTTTCCACCCATCTTACATGTTTTCCCGCAATCTTGTGCAATGCGCACTGAGGTGCGGTGATGGTTTGACAATCCGTGTGTCGGTGTGTGTGGGATGACGGATCAGCACTAGTCAATGAACACTTTTTATTATTCTCAAAAAGTGGGGGGGGGGGGGGGGGGGGACCCGACATGTTTATCATGAAAATGTTATCAGGAGACAAAGCTCATCACTCCGAAAGAAATACAAGAACAGTGATGTCCAGCACGTATGTCAGCCTCAATGACAGCAGCGCACGTATGTCAGCCCTGCTAGCCGCGTCGTGTGCCACTTGATCGATCAGTTTCTATTTTTAGCCGCCTACCTAGTGCATAGTAGCTTCGTTGACAAACTTTGCTTACATATACTTACTGTGTAATCCGTCACCGATCCTCACGTCGCTGTTGCATCATATGGCGCTCATGCATTTTTCTGTAGATAAACACAGTACAGTCTGATCCATGGATCGATGCCAGCCCAATGTGTGCAACTGTGCATGCATATAGAAACTGCATGCTTGTTTTGCACGCGCATAATCCGGAGAAACAGCATCAAATTCAAGGTCGCTTCCTACTGAGTGGTTCCAACTTAATGTGAACAAGTAAAAGTTCTGTGATGGGTGAAATGTATCTGGAGTTGATATATCAATATCCACTGCTAGTTTAGGTATTAATCCCTCTGTTCACAAATATAAGATGTTTTGCGTATTTTAATATGAATTATATATGGATAGAAATGAGTGAACAAACACACTAAAACGTGTATATATACATTCAGTTTAGAAAAAGTTAGAACATCTTATATTTGTGAACGGAGAGTGTAGTACCGTATGGTTGTTGTGTTTCTGTCTTGAGTTTGATCGAGCTGATATATCAACCTGACACGGTCAATGGACTGTGAGCTAATGCGACGACAGGACCAAGAAGAGTCCTTGTCGAGTGGTTTTGGGTTGCGAGGTGGAGCCATCCAATGACATAATAGTTGTGACACTAGTGGAGTCGAGAAAAGAAACCTCGGAGCCATACAATATTGTTGTCATAAGAGCGGCAACAGTTGACAACCAGAGTTGGGTGTTCATCCAAGGACGAGAAAACAAAACAAAATTTTAATAGAAGAGAACACAACGTGATTATCATGTAAAGAAGAAATCATGAGAAATTAAAAGCGTGAACCAATGTATTAAGAAGATCCGACAATTAAAAGGATCAACCGTGATTTGAATAAGAAAAGCAGACGCTTAACTGGTCAAATCCTTATTTGTCCACACACACACGCACCCATATGACCCACACAACAAGAAGACCTACAACCATACACCAACCATACATGTACATGCATGTCGTGAGCATCCAAAGGATAGTCCTAGACACACGCATTGAAGTCCTCAATGGATATACACATGACATCCACGATAGCCAGGCTATAGCCCTGCCGTGCAGGGGTCACATCGGTCGTCTACCCCATGCATGCCGATCTAATCCGGTTTCAAGCAAGCCACGTACTTGGAACACCAAGTGTCGACCACCGACCCCTTGCCCCGGGGCCGTTTCCTCCTAGGTGCCAGGACAAGTGTCGGGCGGCCGGCCGGCCGGGCACACTCCCCGGCCGCCTTGGCAGCTCCCCAACGTAACAAAACTGCTGATGTCAACGTAGCGCCAAGTGTAGTACGTACGTGGCGGTAGGTGCTTCTCTTCCTTCCGTCCATGCATACCTGCATTTCTGGCTCTATCTTTTCTCAGGGTACGCACTTCCTGCTTATCCTCGGCATGTCTCCCTCCCTCCCGTCCTGTCCCCTTCCCAACACACTCAGGGTGAAACAAATGCGCATGATGTCAGTCCGTCTTCCTTGTCATCTCAAGTATGTATGTATACATATACTCCCTTCGATCATTTTTAGTCTGCATATAAATTTTGTTTGAAGTCAAACCATCTCTACTTTGACCAAAATTATTGAAAAAAGTATGAACATTTACAATACCAAATCAATATTGTTAGATTTATTATGAAATGTAGTTTCATGGAATATATATTCGGTATGATAGATGTTGATACTTTTTAATATATATTTGGTCAAACTTTGCAAAGTTTGACTTGACCCAAATCTAATACGCAGAGTAAAAAAGACCGGAAAGTATGTATGTATGTATGTATGTATGTATGTATGTATGGACTCCATTTCCTAATTTATATGCACACATAGTGTATATGTGTATATCTACTCCCTCCGTTTTTAAATAGGATTTTTAATAAAAATTACATACATATATATATAGACATATTTTAAAATATAGATTCATTCATTTTTGCTTTATATATGGTTTATATTAAAATCTCTAAAAAAACTTGTATGAGTATTTAAGACGGAGGGAGTACCCTACCCACCGGCCGGCCGGCCGGGAGCCTAGGACTGTGCATGGTCCGGACTCACGTAGAATCACATGCTGCGTGGTGGCCCGTCCGGCCGGCCGGGTGCCCGGGCTCCTCCAGACCGTGCGACGGGACAACCAACCGTCCGGATCACCATGGCTTCCAAATCTTCGTACACGCGCAGCACTTACACCGACGTCGACGTGTGCGTGCGTGCGCGCGCCCAAGGCCCAGGCTCCCATGGAGGCGATGCTACGTGGAGGCGCTTGCATCCTCCACAGTATGCACGAGTTTGCCCGTCTTTCTTTCTAGCCATTTGATTAGCTGCATCTATAATACATAAATAATTCATCCCTACTAACCTACTTCCTCCGTTCCGAATTATTTGTCTTAGATTTGTCTAGATACAGAGGTATCTAACACTAAAATGAGTCTAGATACATCCGTATCTAGACAAATCCAAAACAAGTAATTCGGAATGGAGGGAGTATTTCTTTTGACATGCTGCCTATTCACATCACTAATCAACATGCAGCCATCTACCTCAATACACCTCAGCAGTCAGCCACGTCATCAATTCCAGCCGCGTCCGGCGCTTTAGCTCTCGCTATTGACTGATTTCTTCTGGCTGGGCTGTACGAAGCCACTTCTCAAGGAAGTTCTGCTGGGCTGTAAGACGTTGGCAGCCCATGGAAGGATATTGAATAGTCCGTGTTGTATCTTTTTCCCCGAAGCGTCGTCGTCTCCACACTATTCCCCTTCTCTTCGTCTCCTCCAATTCCACTCAGATACAGCAAATCAATAGCCATTGATAGTTTTGTTCCGTCCCGTCCCTTCATCTTATTCTATGATTGAACATATAGTGGATCGGTTGCCTGGATGCTTCACTTCATCTCCACTGAACTTGCCTTCACGTCATCAAAACTAACAGTTTCCCTTCACATCCCCGCCTCGCTATACCGATCCAGGATTTCTGCTACGGCGCGGCGGCTTCTTTGATCTACTTCAAACCTTTCACCACCATGCCAACACCTGCATCATCTACATCTATTCGCCGCATGCATACAGACCACCTGAGATAGGAATAGTTGATCGGTCGTCATGCTCGCTTGAAGGTACTACGATGGGACCCATGGCGGAGGAGATCCCGCTAATGCCGTCGACGGGACCTCGATGGCCGCGACCACTGTATCTCCATCCAACGACGCGTCAACTACACCGACCCCTTCCTCCTCGACGTCTACGCCCATGCCGCCCGGTATGCATGGATAGCCTGTTCCCCTTTCACTTTCACTTATGTTCCCCTTTCACTTTCACTTCTTTAAAAATCCAAATCTGTCACCAATGCGAGACGCCGCCTCCGCGCTCTCCAGCCCATGCCAAATCGGTCGTCGCCACAAACACACGCCTCCACCGAGGGGAATCAGTGCCCAGCGGACTGATATCTTTGCCGATGTCCTCTTCCTTTCTTAAACGCAATGTAGCTTCTTGACAGGACAGGTCGGCAGCGCCAGTTATCGAACTGCAGTCCTTGGGCGGAGAGGAAGGGGTCTCCACCCATGCCAGATGTCGTCCGCCGCTCGGGAACACCATGGGGGAAGGGCGCTGTCCGGCTCCATTGACCATGCCTTAGGAGGCGCACTGTTGGGGATCAGGAGGAACACCTTCAGTCCAGGCTCTTCCTCGCTTCTTTATTTGACTCTCTCTTTTTTCAATGCCTGAATGTGTGTTTGTTTATGTGTAGAGATTCAAGTAGTAAGATGATATACAAATATTTGGGGTGAGGCATGGATCAGATTGTCAATTATGTGAACCAGAGATAAGAGAATACACATGTGAGTGGCGAGGACATCGATTGATCAAAAATTCAGAATGCTTTTATTATGAGATTCAGACAAGAGAAGTTAATCATTGTTGTTATCTTGGTCTTATACTTCATTCAGAAAGAACGTAACAACAGGGTGTTCGAGGGTTTGTTACCTTTTTTTTATTAGAACGAAGGCTCAAGAAGAGCCCGGCTTTGAATTAACAAAGCCAACAACCGGCCAGGAGATACAAACACCCGCAATTACAACGAAGCATAGCAAACAAGCAAAAAAAGGAAAACAAAAAAAAGACGGCAGATACAAGGTGATGCCCGAAACAACCTACTAGCCCCAACACGAACAAGCAAACAGGAAATAAACAGTACAGACTAGCTTGATATTGCCGAAGCCCTTCAATGCGCGAGTGGAGCACCATAACCCTGACAGAGAGCAAACTTCAGGGGGAGTTACAGCCCAGCAAAGATGGACATGCCCTCATCTACTTCGATAGGTGAACGCCGTTCTCGTATTGACCCTCTCCACTTCCGAAGGGGACCCCTGCCCCTCGCCCTGGATCGAAGGGCGCCGTACCGTTGGCAAGTGGCAATGCTCCCCTGAGCAAGGATTGGTACAAGCTTCCAGGTCACCATGGGAGATTCTCAGCACGACCCACCTGCTGCGCTAAGAACACCAAACGAAGAGTCTCTTCAAGACACAGTAATCCACACCCAAGGAAGAGAAGCTGCTGTTGAGCGAGGTTGAAGAAGAACTTGCAAGCAGGGGAGCCAAGGCAGCCAATGCAGATAGCAGGACAGCACCCGCTGGAATCAGCACCAAGTTCAAGCCTTCCATGCCCTGTTGCTGCCAACGGGGAAAGAACCCTATCTTCACCCTGTCCATGCCATGGCACTGAGAGCCAGCGAACAAACAGCCACAAGACAGGCAACGAACAACCAAATAGCAGAGCATTGCCCCAACAAGAAGACCATGGCGCCAACTCCTCCTGCAAAGCCGCCACACACTTGACACCACACCCATCGCCCCTGCACACCCCCAACTCACCCAAGGCGGCACCTTCAAGAAGATGACGACGCATGAAACGCCGCTGCCGCCCAGCCTGAAGAGACTAGAGTTTTCACCCGGGCATGAGAGTGGGAGGGAAGGGGGTAAACGCACCTCGACGGCGCCTCCAAGGAGGAAGACGACACCAGGAGGTGTCGCCGTCGTCGTGGCCGGGAATCCAGCCAGGGATTTCTCCCGGTCCGCTACCACCCCTCCAGCAGCCCCGTCGACAGTGGATCCGGCGACCAGCGGCCGCCAGGGGCCAGGTCTGATGGGGGGAGAGGATGAGAAGAAGAGGAGAGTGCAACCTGCGCCCAACGCCCGCCGCCACGCCGTCCACACGGCCGAGGAGGAGGGAGAGCACCACCAATCGAGCATTGGTTGCCGCCAAACCAACACCGCCGCACCATCCGAGGCCGCCGCCTCGTGAGCCGAAGCCCTCCTAGCAGAGCCGGAGCGGCCAGATCCTCGCCGCCACCATCATTGGTAGGCGCGCGGGCTTCGCCGGAGACCTCCTCTGGCAGCGGCGAGGGGGGAGGAGCAGGGGAGGGGAACGCGGCGGTTAGGGTTCGCCGCCTCCCGAGTCGCCCCGAGAGGAGCGACGCGGGGGCAGGGATGGGGGTAGGGTTTGTTACCTTGAGTGGTCGTTTGGATGAGTCTGTTATCTGAAGGTATGCTACCTTTAGTTAACCATCGTTGGCCGTTACACTGTTCCACACTAATTATTGCTGCCTGGGAGGTATGTACTTTGTAGGGTTCTGATTATTTGTATTTTGGTATTCCATAACTGAATAAATTGCAATTCAATTGAAAAAAACTACTGTATTTTGCCTCATAATACCTTGCTTCATCTCATGCTGGTTTAAGTGTTGAACATACTGCTTTCCTTAATGGCGGGCTAGCTTCTCTTCCCAAGAATGGCTCATATATATTTTGCCTCATAATACCTTGCTTCATCTCATGCTGGTTTAAGTGTTGAACATACTGCTTTCCTTAATGGCGGGCTAGCTTCTCTTCCCAAGAATGGCTCATATATATCACACCGCTGAAGATTGTAATTCTTTCTCTAGGAATGTCGGGTGTAGTTTGTTTTAAAATTGTAGACTGAACAAAGGTGTTTGTAAGGGAATTGATAGCTTTGATTATCTGCCCAATACTCTTTACTTGCTGATGGTTCTTTTGGTTAATGTTCTGCAAGTTCTAACTCTGTAGTGTGAATGTGTGATTATGATATTTTAATTGCTCTGTGGCATGTTGCTTTCTGAAATACTAGGCTAGCTTCCTTTCTGAACAACACACAGAATTGAAGATTGGTTCTAGGCTTCTAGCCTACTATAACATTGTAGATTGAATGAAGGTGTCTGCAATGGAATGACAGCGATTATCTGCCCAATACTATTTTCTTCCTGATGATTATTTTGGTTAATGTTCCGCAAGTTCTATGCTACAAGATATTCTAGAAGTGTTATTCTCAAAAGAATCTGACAAAATATATACCGCCAATAGTTTTAATTGTTTTTATGGTGAGGATTCTATTATAAAACCACATGCTCACTTTCACATCAATATGCCTTTTCCTTTCTATGAAATAAAAACAACGAGTCATTATTATTCATAGCAAATGATTCATTTGCTTAATTGTCCCATATGTTCTTAATCGTATTTCAAGAAACTTTGAGCTACTAATTCCCGCTGCAAAGGGGAATCATCTAGTTTTATAAAAGAGTATCTTCAGCGTCGACCTCAAACCTTCTGCATCCCTCTGGACCACGGTTCTATATCTGTCTGCAGCGCGGTCTAGACGTATTTTCTCCCGCATACTAGAGACAAACGTGGGGGCTTTGCGGAAGTCCGGACCGCTCCCACGCCCGCTTCTGACTGAGCTGGCCCACCCAAAACCCCTCACCTGCCCCTCCCACGCTTTCAATCCGATGCGCCGCACCGCTTGCCGTGTCGTATTCATGCCGGCCCAGGGCATGTAGCGGCCGACATTGATGTCGCGATTTGACCGGACGGGAGGACGGCGCTGACGGACGTGACCTCTCGGGTGTCGCCGATTAAATGTGGACGGCGCGTCTAGAGGAACCACCTCTGACCGCTGCGCCGCATTGAAGTGGGCTGACCGCCCCTTCACCTGGGCCTTGCCACGGCTATTTAAGTCGTGCGCCGACGACGCATAGAGCTGCACTCCCCCTCCCGGAGCACCGGTCCCCTCCCCTCCCCCGCATCCATGCCCGAGCCCATCCTCCTCTTCGACCCCAGCTGAGGTGATGCTGAAGTCGTGGTGCTCCGTGCCGGCAGGCGGAGTAAACGAAACCTCCTCCTTTGGCGGTTCTTGGCACCGTCGCCCACACTCTCCCGGTCTGTCTGTGTCCATGGCAGCCGGCTCCTCCACCAAGGAGGAGGTCCTCATCTCCTCCGGTGACGAGGACGGTCGGGCGCTGCCGCAGCAGCCGTCCTGACTCCTCAAGGAGGCCGCTCTAACAGACAGAGATTTCATTCGTCAGATCGAGATGATGGCGGAGTGGTCGCTCCATTACATGGGCCCATCGCCACCATCGTCGGCGTGCGTGAAGGAGGAGCCGTCGGCCCCACCGCACCACCCCGTGAAGCGCGAGCCGACGTCCCCTCCTCGTTCTGTGAAGGAGGAGCCGGCCTCGCCCCAGCACAACCGCGACATCCAAATCGGAGGCCGCGTGAAGGAGGAGCCGACCTCGGCCCTACACCACCGCGGTGTCCAGATCGGATGTCGGGTCAAGGAGGAGCCGTCGTTCCCGCCAAGGAGACGATACGATCGCATGGACATGCCATCATCATTGCCGCACTGCCACTGCCTCGCCGTCAAATAGGAGTTGCCGCCCGCGATCAAGAAGGCACAGGGCCTCCTCCTCCACTACCGCGGAGGAGGCGGTTACAGCGTTGCCTCGGGCTCGCGGGCCGTCGTCTCATAGGCGGAGCGCGCAGCCCGATAGCAGGCGAGGTATGACCGACACAATGTCGGTTGCCGCTTCGCGTTCGCCAAGAACGACGTGCCGCCGGACTGGGTCCGCAATGATCCTGACCTCGCCGCCGCGTGGGGATCGACAGCTCCGTGACCACTGCGGAGGCCGCCAGGCGCCACCGTTGCCTTGATGGCGAGCTCGCCAAGATCGGCGAGGAGGGGTCGCTTAGCGACTGCTCCGCCAAAGCCAGTCGCGGCAAGGCCACCGAAGGCCACGTCAGAAGTGGCCGCGGCGGCACTCCGCACGGCGCAGCAGGAGGCAGAGCGGCTCCTCCGCGAGCGGCAGGCAGCAGCCGAACAAGGCTTCCGTGGCCCTCCGGCGTCGTTCCACCGCTGGAGGGACCACCACTACGACAGCTGCGATGACGACGAGGGCATCTAGAAGACGACGCGCGTGGAAGGGCAGGGCGGCCACGCGTATGACGTGGTCGTCTGGTGTAGGGTTTAGGCTATTTTTTATTTTTTTGTTAAACGGTCAAAATATCGACATTTTATGTAAATTATGTCCAAACTTCAATGAAATTCGCCCGGTTTGATCAAATTTCATCCAATTAGTTTGAATTGTTGACCTGATGTATGCGAGCAATGTTGGATGACGGCCTTCCACGTCCATGTCCGCGAACTGGTCCCCATATTCACGGACGGATGCGGGAGAAAATTTGTGAATTGCCGTTAAAAACACCCTTACGTAATATATATTATTTACTAGCAAATGTGCTCGTGCGTTGCAACAGGAGAAAATAATATTTCTTGAACGGACCAAGCAATCCATCTGTTATGATCCGTTTGACACCATTGCTGATGGTGGTTACGTTGCCCATCTATTCACAATCAATGTGATCAATTCCAAAGTGAGGAGCTTGATCGTCAGCATCCCTGTCTCATTAAACTTGATGCATGCACACATAAAGAAATGCATCAACCTTGTAAGAACATCTTCAACCACATATCTTTAATTCGAACACTCAAACGCCGGACGTGCCTGATCACGTTTTGAGCCTTTATTTTTTCGTTCGCGCAGTCACATTTCTCATATGTCCAGTCACTTGCAGTGATTGATGAAGAAGAGAGAAGAAAAGAATGAATAAAGAAAGAGAAAAAGTTGTCCGGGGTGGGGTCGTGTCATACGTGGCGGACTGACCAGGCATGCCCGGGCGTGTCCGCGAGTCCTCATATCGTCCTCATATTTGAGATGGATATGAGGGGTGTCGGTCAGTCCGGGCGTTTAAGACGAATATGAGGGGTCTAATTGGGTCGCGTTTTTGTGAATGGTCACTAACGAACGGCCTACTCAGGCGTTTGAGATGGATATAAGGGATTCGATTGTAGATACTCTAAGGAAGAGAAATTGGCGTGTCCATCAAAACGTCCATCAGCGCAGCACGACAACATCCAAATGACGATAGGGAGACGAACACGGAGGTATAGAAGAATGCATATCATCAAAAGCTGATCAATTGGCGCATTTTTTTTCTCTTTAAAAGATCAACTGACCAAGCACTTGCGTTTTTCTCTTCTTATAAAACCGGACTAATAATTTGTACTATCAGAAGGATTAAATTACTGCAGTGCAGCCTATTTTTCTCATTCTATTTTATAGGCATGCGCATCTTTCTTTCATTAGCATGACGCAGCCCGCACCCAAGCGGTGTGTGTTTCACCTGGAACCACCCAACAGGCTCAGCAATGTCGCTAGAAATTTGAGCCGTCATCGCCTGCCTCTGCCCGTAGATTTTCTTTGCATGTCTCACAAATAAGTGCCCACCATGCTCATCTAGTCTCCCACCACACACCATCCTCGTTTTCCATCACTGCCAAAGCATGCTTCGTAGATTTTCTTTGCATGTCTTATAAATAAGTGCCCACCATCCTCATCTAGTCTCCCACGGCACAAACATACTGTCTCACACTCAATGCCTTTACGTTCAATCAACGCTTCACCATCTGTTTGTTGATGCCTGAGCTTGTTGATTATCGCACGTCGAGCGTATATAAGTTGGTGCGATTTGATGTAAAAAAGTAATGTGGCATTATTAATAAACGACTTGCAAACATGCCCTTGCGTGCAACGGAAGAAAGAATATCCCGGCATGACGATACCCTTCTAGTTAAAGAATACACTCGAGGGTCGAGCTATAGAAATATGGTAGGCATAAAGGAAAATATTAAACATATGTGATGATGAGATACGTGCTTTTAAAAGGCATTCAGAAAATAATAAATTTGAAGGTCTAATTTCCTAAGAACATTCACGTTGTTGTTATTTTTTTGTCTAAAGTTGCTTCTAAGCTACATGTTCTAACTCCTAAACAAATTGACATTGGAATGACATACCAATGACCGCGGCAAGGTGATGCCGAAATTGCCAACATCTAATTCACGTCCACAGGTGGCGCGGATCATGTGACACAACCAACAACAACAATATGAAAAGGAACAATGTCTAGGAGATTGGCGACATCTAGGTGAATATATGGGTGCTAAAAAACATCACCGATCACAATGTAGGATTGTAGTAGTCGATGTAGATTAAATGGCAAAATTTGTCCTTCAAGATGCACTCTTCGAGATTTTCTTCATTTGAATAGATTTTCCTTGCCAATGCAATCCTGGTGGCATGTGGATTCGACCGAGGAAGCTCTAATGCGTTGCTGATGATAACAACGACTAGATGCTCCGAGATGATGACGGCGGCATCAGGTTCTCGTGGCAGCTGAGGCCAATGGCTATATGCCTGAGAAAGAAGAATAGGAGGAATACAGGGAAGCAAACGATCGATTGATCACACGTGGAGGCCCGTGCACTCGGACGATCGTTGAGCCGTTTGGCCGAGTCTTCCTCAATGGTCACGTCTGTTCCTATTCGGCGCGTAGGTCGCTGTCTAGCAACGTAGCTAGTGCATGCGCTCCAGCGCGCCTGTCGACAGTATAGGCCGACCCAGTTTGGTTTTTCCCCACCCCGTTTTAGAAGGTTCTAGAATGCTTCCATGGATTGGTTTTCTTTTTAATTTTCCTTTGTTTTTTTCTGATTTTTCATTGTTTCTATATTTCTTATTTTTTTCCCTTTAACCCTTTTTTATTTTCATATTTTGCTCCATTTACGTATTTTTCATTTTCTTTTTTCAAGTTCATTTTTTATTTATTTATATTTTTTCTTTTAAATTTTTGCGAAGATCTTTTTCCAATTCAAGAACTTTTTCAGATCCTGAACATTTTTTAAAATCA
This sequence comes from Triticum aestivum, assembly GCF_018294505.1. Taxonomy (NCBI): domain Eukaryota; kingdom Viridiplantae; phylum Streptophyta; class Magnoliopsida; order Poales; family Poaceae; genus Triticum; species Triticum aestivum. The sequence continues at coordinate 557,501,627 of NC_057794.1, read as the reverse complement.
TGAACATATTTTGAATTCATGAATATTATTTATGAAACCATGAACATTTTTAAATTTGCGAACATTGTTTTTGAAACTTCTGAACATTGTTATGAATCGCCGAACATTTTTTGAGTCAATGAAGATTTTTTGAATGGTTGCAATTTTTATAAAACTTGTGAAAATTTTATTTAAATCGGCAAATATTCTTAGAATAGCTGAACAATTTTTGAAATAATTAACATTTTTTGAAATTTCTGAATATTTTTTATTTGATGAATGTTTTTGAAATGCATGAACCTTTTTTAATTCACAATAATTTTACTTCCGTGAATATTGTTTTAAAATTGATGAACATGCTTTGGATTCGTGATATTTTTTCAAATTCACGAACATTTTTTCATTATCATGAAAATTATTTTTAATCTACGAATATATTTTTCTATAACAATTTTCAAAATTCACATTTTGTTTGGAAGTTTTGATTTTTTCTAAATTATTTTAAAGATGAAAAACAAAAACAAAAAAGAAGCCCGAAAAGGCAAAAAGTAGGGGGCGTCCTTCCCCGCTTATGGGCTGGCCCAATAGGCGGGCGGGTGGGACGGACTCAATATGGCGAAGTTCTACTTTTGTGCATCAATTTGGTCGTAAGTCAGTTGGTTGTTGTGGACTCTCTCCAGCCAATAGACCGTGGATCGATTCCTGTTTGCCTCCCAATTTTTTATTTCAGGCTTGAACGGACTAAAATCTGAGAAGCCCGCGTAGAGGCCCAATCTATCAATTCACCACTACGCGCCTGTTGGGACCGCCCACTAACGTCGCGTATTAGCCTAAAAAGAACACTAACGTCGAGTATTTTCTCCACACAAAAAAAACTAACGTACGCGTGCTGCTAGCCACTGCAGCTATCGACCTCTAGTGACAAATGTAAAGCGCAGGGCATAAAAGAACTAAATGCACACGCTCACAAATCCTAGCCGCTCCTCCTCCTCCCAACCCTAACCGCTCCTCCTCCTCTTCCCTTCCTCGCCGCGGCCTGAGGCAGCCGCCGGTCAAGCCTGTGGCACCAAGGATGGTGGCGACCGAGCCTCGGTTGCCCTGCTTCTGCGTGGGGAACCCCGGATTTGGAGCGACGGCTCCAGTGGCAAGGCACGGCCGTCTGGTGTCCCGGCCGTGGGCGGCGGGATTCGGTGGTCGTTGGCGGCCGGCGACGGCTTCTGCGACGAAAGGTGCACGCGATCTGGCGCCTCCCCTCCTCCCCTGTTTGGCGTGCGGGCCAACCTGGTTGGGCCGCGATTCCTTCTTCTAACATTTTGGCATTTTGGCACAATTTTCCTTTCCATCATACTCACGAAAGATATTAAAAAGGTGAAAGACAAACTCAATTTCATTTTTTATAGTTTTCTTTTATAAACTAAACTAGTGATAAAATAAGAAATTAAAAGACTCGATTGCAAGATCTAAAGATATACCTTCAAGCGCTAACCTCCCCGGCAACGGCGCCAGAAAAGAGCTTGATGTCTACTACACAACCTTCTTCTTGTAGACGTTGTTGGGCCTCCAAATGCAGAGGTTTGTAGGACAGTAGCAAATTTCCCTCAAGTGGATGACCTAAGGTTTATCAATCCGTAGGAGGCGTAGGATTAAGATGGTCTCTCTCAAGCAAGCATGCAACCAAATAACAAAGAATCTCTTGTGTCCCCAACACACCCAATACAATAGTAAATTGTATAGGTGCACTAGTTCAACGAAAAGATGGTGATACAAGTGGTATATGGATGGTGTATAAAGGTATTTGTAATGTGAAATTATAAAAACAACAAGGTAACTAATGATAAAAGTGAGCGTAAACGGTATTGCAATGCGTTGAAACAAGGCCTAGGGTTCATATTTTCGCTAGTGCAAGTCCTCTCAACAATAATAACATAATTGGGTCACATAACTATCCCCCAACATGCAACAAAGAGTTACTCCAAAGTCACTAATGCCGGAGAACAAACGAAGAGATTATGATAGGATACGAAACCACCTCAAAGTTATTCTTTCCAATCAATCCGTTGGGCTATTCCTATAAGTGTCACAAACAGCCCTAGAGTTCGTACTAGAATAACACCTTAAGACACAAATCAACCAAAACCCTAATGTCACCTAGATACTCCAATGTCACCTCAAGTATCCATGGGTATGATTATACGATATGCATCACACAATCTTAGATTCATCTATTCAACCAACACATAGGACCTCAAAGAGTGCCCCAAAGTTTCTACCAGAGAATCACGACGAAAACGTGTGCCAACCCCTATGCATAGGTTCATGGGCGGAACCCGCAAGTTGATCACCAAAACATACATCAAATGAATCACGTGATATCCCATTGTCACCACAGATATCCACGGCAAGACATACATCAAGTGTTCTCAAATCTTTAAAGACTCAACCCGATAAGATAAGTTCAAAGGGAAAACTCAATTCATTACAAGAGAGTAGAGGGGGAGGAGAAACATAAGATCCAACTATAATAGCAAAGCTCGCGATAGATCAAGATCGTGCCAAATCAAGAACACGAGAGAGAGAGAGAGATCAAACACATAGCTACTGGTACATACCCTCAGCCCCGAGGTAGAACTACTCCCTCCTCGTCATGGAGAGCACCGGGATGATGAAGATGGCCACAGGAGAAGGATTGCCCCCTCCGACAGGGTGCCGGAACAGGTCTAGATTGGTTTTCGGTGGCTACGGAGGCTTCTGGCAGCGGAACTCCCGATCTATTGTCTGTTCTGGAAGTTTTAGGGTACGTGAGTATATATGGGTGCAGGAAGTACGTCGGTGGAGCTTCGGGGGCCCCACGAGGCAGGGGGGCGCGCCCTAGGGGGGGCGCCCCCCACCCTCGTGAGCACCTCCCTTGGCTCCTGACGTGGGGTCCAAGTCTATCTGGTAGCTTTCCTTCCAAAAATAACTTCTCTAGTTGATTTCGTTCCGTTTCGACTCCGTTTGATATTCCTTTTCTTCGAAACACTGAAATAGGCAAAAAACAACAATTCTGGGCTGGGCCTCCGGTTAATAGGTTAGTCCCAAAAATAATATAAAAGTGGATAATAAAGCCCAATATTGCCCAAAACAGTAGATAACATAGCATGGAGCAATCAAAATTTATAGATACGTTGGAGACGTATCAATGCACTGATACAACATATAGGATGGCTAAAGGTCCAAAATAAATTTCACTGTGAGAATTACCATAGCCTTACAGATCAATCGTGATTATGCAGCCAAATTGAACACCACATAAACAAACATTAGATGACACAAAGATGTCACGACCGCATATGCAAGTGCGTGAATGAGAAAGTCATGATGACATTGTGGTTGAAACAATCCAACCAGTATGACAGGGCAGCTTCAAAACAATCACATCACATGAGAAACACTCAAATATCACAGTAACATACTTGATTCAAATGATAACAAATACCAGTAGATAACATAAGATAAATTACCATTGGTTCATTGATGGCTAACTTGATAATCTCATAAGTGACCATGCATATAGGCAAATTGGACAAACTACAAATATACTACCTCCATCCTGAATTACTTGTCGTGGAAATTGGATGTATCTAGACATATTTTTAGTTCTAGATACATCCATTTCTAGCCACAAGTAATTCGAGATGTAGGGATTAGAAAGATAACATTGGTGGCCTCCTTCGTCTCTCTGCTTCTGAGACCACCACGGGAACCTCCTCCTGCTGCCTCTTGAGCTCCTTCTCCCTCTTGTATTCCTCCTGCCTCTTTGGGATAGAGGCATCGGACTCGAATGTGAGCAAGGGTAGGACAACAACCATCTCCTGTGTGCGTCACTCAAACCTCTCACATATCTCACCTTTGGGTCTTCATCCTAGTCAAACTCCCCGTCCAATGAGTACTCCACCTCGTCCGCCTTCGTGATACGTCCATTTTGCATCATGCTTTTATATCGATATTTATTGCATTATGGGCTGTTATTACACATTATGTCACAATACTTATGCCTTTTCTCTCTTATTTTACAAGGTTTACATGAAGAGGGAGAATGCCGGCAGCTGGAATCCTGGACTGGAAAAGAAGCAAATATTAGAGACCTATTCAGCACAACTCCAAAAGTCATGAAACTCCTCGAAAGTCAGTTTTGGAATATATTAAAAATATTGGGCGAAGAAAGCACCAGAGGGGGGCCACCCACTGTCCACGAGGGTCGAGGGCGCGCCCCTGCCTCGTGGGCCACCTGGAAGCCCCCCGATGCCCATCTTCTGGGATAAGGTGTCTTTTGCCCTGGAAAAAATCATAAGGAAGCTTTCGGGACGAAGCACCACCGTCTCGAGGCGGAACCTTGGCGGAACAAATCTAGGGCTCCGGTGGAGCTGTTCTGCCGAGGAAACATTCCTCTGGGAGGGGGGAATCGTCACCATCGTCTTCACCATCGATCCTCTCATCGGGAGGGGGTCAATCTCCATCAACATCTTCACCAGAACCATCTCCTCTCAAACCCTAGTTCATCTCTTGTATCTGATCTTTGTCTCAAAACCTCAGATTGGTACTTGTGGGTTGCTAGTAGTCTTGATTACTCCTTGTAGTTGATGCTAGTTGGTTTATTCGGTGGAAGATTATATGTTCAGATCCTTTATGCACATTAATACTGAAGGAAATATGCCCTAGAGGCAATAATAAAGTTATTGTTTATTTCCTTATATCATGATAAATGTTTATTATTCATGCTAGAATTGTATTAACCGGAAACATGATATATGTGTGAATACATAGACAAACAGAGTGTCACTAGTATGCCTCTACTTGACTAGCTCATTGATCAAAGATGGTTATGTTTCCTAGCCATAGACAAAGAGTTGTCATTTGATTAACTGGATCACATCATTAGTGATTGACTTGACCCATTCCGTTAGCATATCACTTGATCGTTTAGTTTATTGCTATTGCTTTCTTCATGACTTATACATGTTCCTATGACTATGAGATTATGCAACTCCCGTTTACCGGAGGAACACTTTGTGTGCTACCAAACGTCACAACGTAACTGGGTGATTATAAAGGTGCTCTATAGGTGTCCCCGAAGGTACTTGTTGGGTTGGCGTATTTCGAGATTAGGATTTGTCACTCCGATTGTCGAAGAGGTATCTCTAGGCCCACTCGGTAATGCACATCACTATAAGCCTTGAAAGCATTGCAAGTAATGAGTTAGTTGCGGGATGATGTATTACGGAACGAGTAAAGAGACTTGCCGGTAACGAGATTGAACTAGGTATTGAGATACCGACGATCGAATCTCGGGCAAGTAACATACCGATGACAAAGGGAACAACGTATGTTGTTATGCGGTCTGACCGATAAAGATCTTCGTAGAATAAGTGGGAGCCAATATGAGCATCCAGGTTCCGCTATTGGTTATTGACCGGAGACATGTATCGGTCATGTATACATAGTTCTCGAACCCGTAGGGTCCGCACGCTTAAAGTTTCGGTGACGATTGTATTATGAGTTTATGTGATTTGATGTACCGAAGGTAGTTCGGAGTCTCGGATGAGATCGGGGACATGACGAGGAGTCTCGAAATGGTCGAGACGTAAAGATCGATATATTGGACGACTATATTCGGACATCAGAAAGGTTCCGAGTGATTCGGGTATTTTCAGGGGTACCGGGAAGTTACGGGAATACGAAGAAGAAGTAATGGGCCTCATGGGCCAAGTGGTGGAAGAGAGGAGGCAGGGCGCGCGCCCCCTAGCCCAAACTGAATTGGACTAGGGGGCCGGCCCCCTTTCCTCCTTTTTCTCCTTATCCTTCCTTCTCCTTCTCCTCCTTCCTTTCCTCCTCCTAGTAGGAGTATGAAAGGGGAGTCCTACTCCTACTAGGAGGAGGACTCCTCCTCCTGGCGCGCCCATAGAGGGCCGGCCGGCCTCCCCCCTTTCTCCTTTATATACGGGGGCAGGGGGGCACCACATAGAGAACACAAGTTGATCAGTTGATCTCTCCCAGCCATGTGTGGTGCCCCCTCCACCATATTCCACCTCGATCATATTATAGCGGTGCTTAGGTGAAGCCCTGCGTCGGTAGCAACATCATCACCATCACCACGCCGTCGTGCTGACGGAACTCTCCCGTGAAGCTCTGCTGGATCGGAGTTCGCGGGACGTCATCGAGCTAAACGTGTGCTGAACTCGGAGGTGCCGTGCCTTCGGTACTTGAATCGGTCGGATCATGAAGACGTACGACTACGTCAACCGCATTGTGCTAACGCTTCCGCTTTCGGTCTACAAGGGTACATGGACAACACTCTCCCCTCTCATTGCTATGCATCATCATGATCTTGCGTGTGCGTATGAATTTTTTTGAAATGACTACGTTCCCCAACAGTGGTATCAGAGCCTGGTTTTATGCGTTGCTGTTATATGCACGAGTAGAACACAAGTGAGTTGTGGGCGATATAAGTCATACTGCTTACCAGCATGTCATACTTTGGTTCGGCGGTATTGTTGGATGAAGCGGCCCGGATCGACATTACGCTTACGCTTACGCGAGACTGGTTCTACCAACGTGCTTTGCACACAGGTGGCTGGCGGGTGTCAGTTTCTCCAACTTTAGTTGAATCGAGTGTGGCTACGCCCGGTCCTTGCGAAGGTTAAAACAACACCAACTTGACAAACTATCGTTGTGGTTTTGATGCGTAGGTAAGAACGGTTCTTGCTAAGCCCGTAGCAGCCACGTAAAACTTGCAACAACAAAGTAGAGGACGTCTAACTTGTTTTTGCAGGGCATGTTCTGATGTGATATGGTCAAGACGTGATATAAGTTGTTGTATGAGATGATCATGTTTTGTTGAAGTTATCGGCAACTGGCAAAATCATTATGGTTGTCTCTCTATTGCATAAGATGCAAGCGCCAAATACTTGCTTTACTTTATCACTATGCGATAGTAATAGTTGCAAGAGCAATAATTGGCAAGACAGCCATGTGACGACACATCGATATAGATCAAGATGATGGAGATCATGGTGTCATGCCGGTGACGAAGGAAATCATGACGATGCTTTGGAGATGGAGATCAAAGGCACAAGATGACGATGGCCATATCATGTTACATATTTTGATTGCATGTGATGTTTATCTTTTATGCATCTTATTTTGCTTAGTTCGACGGTAGCTTTATAAGATGATCTCTCACTAAATTTCAAGATAAAAGTGTTCTCCCTAAGTACGCACCGTTGCCAAAGTTCGTCGTGCCCAGACACCACGTGATGATCGGGTGTGATAAGCTCTACGTCCATCTACAACGGGTGCAAGCCAGTTTTTGCACACGCAGAATACTCAGGTTAAACTTGACGAGCCTAGCATATGCAGATATGGCCTCGGAACACTAAGACCGAAAGGTCGAGCGTGAATCATATAGTAGATATGATCAACATATTGATGTTCACCATTGAAAGCTACTCCATTTCACGTGATGATCGGTTATGGTTTAGTTGATTTGGATCACGTGATCACTTAGAAGATTAGAGGGATGTCTTTCTAAGTGGGAGTTCTTAAGTAATATGATTAATTGAACTTTAATTTATCATGAACTTAGTCCTGGTAGTATTAGCATATCTATGTTGTAGATCAATAGCTCGCGTTTAGCTCCCCTGTTTTATTTTTGATATGTTCCTAGAGAAAATTAAGTTGAAAGATGTGAGTAGCAATGATGCGGATTGGATCCGTGATGTGAGGATTATCCTCATTGCTGCACAGAAGAATTATGTCCTTAATGCACCGCTAGGTGACAAACCTATTGCAGGAGAAGATGTAGATGTTATGAACGTTTGGCTAGCTCAATATGATGACTACTTGATAGTTTAGTGAACCATGCTTAAACGGCTTAGAATCGGGACTTCAAAGACATTTTGAACGTCATGGACCATATGAGATGTTCCAGGAGTTGAAGTTAATATTTCAAGCAAATACCCGAGTTGAGAGATATGAAGGCTCCAACAAGTTCTATAGCTAAAATATGGAGGAGAATAGCTCAGGCAGTGAGCATGTGCTCAGATTGTCTGGGTACTACAATCGCTTGAATCAAGTGGAAGTTAATCTTCCAGATAAAATAGTGATTGACAGAATTCTCTAGTCACCATCACCAAGCTAGTAGAACTTCGTGATGAACTATAGTATGCAAGGGATGATGAAAATGATTCCCGAGCTTTTCATGATGATGAAATCGATGAAGGTAGAAATTAAGAAAGAGCATCAAGTGTTGATGATTAACAAGACCACTAGTTTCAAGAAAAGGGCAGAGGGAAAGAAAGGGAACTTTAAGAAGAACGGCAAGCAAGTTGCTGCTCAAGTGAAGAAGCCCAAGTCTGGTCCTAAGCCTGAGACTAAGTGCTTCTACTGCAAAGGGACTGGTCATTGGAAGAGGAACTGCCCCAAGTATTTGGCGGATAAGAAGGATGGCAAAGTGAACAAAGGTATATTTGATATACAGATTATTGATGTGTATTTTACTAGTGTTCGTAGCAACCCCTCGGTATTTGATACTGGTTCAGTTGCTAAGAGTAGTAACTCGAAACGGGAGTTGCAGAATGAAGAGAGACTAGTTAAGGGTGAAGTGACGATGTGTGTTGGAATTGGTTCCAAGATTGATATGATCATCATCGCACACTCCCGATACTTTCGGGATTAGTGTTGAACCTAAATAAGTGTTACTTAGTGTTTGTGTTGAGCATGAATTTGATTTGATCATGTTTATTGCAATATAGTTATTCATTTAAGTAAGAGAATAAATTGTTGTTCTGTTTACATGAATAAAACCTTCTATGGTCATACACCCAATGAAAATGGTTTGTTGGATCTCGATTGTGGTGATACACATTCTCATAATATTGAAGCCAAAAAGATGCAAAGTTAATAATGATAGTGCAACTTATTTGTGGCACTGCCGTTTAGGTCATATTGGTGTAAAGCACATGAAGAAAATCCATGCTGATGGGCTTTTGGAATCACTTGATTATGAATCAATTGATGCTTGCGAACCATGTCTCATAGGCAAGATGACTAAGACTCTGTTCTCTGGAACAATGGAGCAAGCAACTGACTTATTGGAAATAATACATACTGATGTATGCAGTCCGATGAATGTTGAGGCTCGCGGCGGGTATCGTTATTTTCTGACCTTCACAGATGATTTGAGCAGATATGGGTATATCTACTTGATGAAACACAAGTCTGAAACATTTGAAAAGTTCAAAGAATTTCAGAGTGAAGTGGAGAATCATCGTAACAAAATAAAAGTTTCTACGATATGATCGCAGAAGTAAAATATTTGAGTTATGAGTTTGGCCTTCAGTTAAAACAATGTGAAATAGTTTAACTACTCACGCCACCTGGAACACCACAGTGTAATGGTGTGTCAGAACATCGTAACCGTGCTTTATTAGATATGGTGCGATCTATGATGTCTCTTACCGATTACCGCTATCGTTTTGGGGTTATGCATTAGAGACAACTGCATTCATGTTAAATAGGGCACCATCTAAATACGTTGAGACGACACCGTATGAACTATGGTTTGGCAAGAAACCTAAGCTGTCGTTTCTTAAAGTTTGAGGTTGCAATGCTTATGTGAAAAAGTTTCAACCTGATAAGCTCTAACCCAAATCGGAGAAGTGCGTCTTCATAGGATACCCAAAAGAAAATGTTGGGTACACCTTCTATCACATATCTAAAGGCAATATATTCGTTGCTTTGAATGGATCCTTTCTAGAGAAGGAGTTTCTCTCAAAAGAAGTGAGTGGGAGGAAAGTAGAACTTGATGAGGTAACTGTACCTGCTCCCTTATTGGAAAGTAGTTCATCATAGAAATCTGTTCCTGTGACTACTACACCAATTAGTGAGGAAGCTAATGATGATGATCATGTAACTTCAGATCAAGTTACTACCGAACCTCGTAGGTAAACCAGAGTGAGATCCGCACCAGAGTGGTACGGTAACCCTGTTTTGGAGGTCATGTTACTTAACCATGACGAGCCTACGAACTATGAGGAAGCGATGATGAGCCCAGATTCCGCGAAATGGCTTGAGGCTATGAAATCTGAGATGAGATCCATGTATGAGAACAAAGTATGGACTTTGATTGACTTGCCCATTGATCGGTGAGCCATTGAGATTAAATGGATCTTCAAGAGGAGGACGGACGCTGATAGTAGTGTTACTATCTAAAAAGCTAGAATTGTCGCAAAAATGTTTTCGACAAGTTCAAGGTGTTGACTACGATGAGAGTTTCTCACTCGTATCTATGCTTAAGTCTGTCCGAATCATGTTAGCAATTGCCGCATTTTATGATATCTGGCAAATGGATAGAAAAACTACATTCCTTAGTGGATTTATTAAAGAAAAGTTGTATATGATGCAACCAGAAGGTTTTGTCAATCCTAAAGGTGCTAACAAAATATGCAAGCTCCAGCGATCCATCTATGGACTGGTGCAAGCATCTCGGAGTTGGAATATACGCTTTGATAAGTTGATCAAAGCATATAGTTTTATACAGACTTGCGGTGAAGCCTGTATTTACAAGAAAGTGAGTGGGAGCACTACATCATTTCTGATAAGTATATGTATGACATATTGTTGATCGAAGATGATGGAGAATTATTCTGCAAAGCATAAAGGAATATTTGAAAGGAGTTTTTTCAAAGAAAGACCTCGGTGAAGCTTCTTACATATTGAGCATCAAGATCTATAGAGATAGATCAAGACGCTTGATAAGTTTTTCAATGAGTACATACCTTGACAAGATTTTGAAGTAGTTCAAAATGCAACAGTCAAAGAAGGAGTTATTGCCTGTGTTACAAGGTGTGAAGTTGAGTAAGACTCAAAAACCCGACCACGGCAGAAGATAGAGAGAGAATGAAAGTCATTCACTATGCCTCAGCTATAGGTTCTATAAAGTATGCCATGCTGTGTACCAGACCTATTGTATACCCTGCCCTGAGTTTGGCAAAGGAGTACAATAGTGATCTAGGAGTAGATCACTGGACATTGGTCAAAATTATCCTTAGTGGAATAAGGATATGTTTCTCGATTATGGAGGTGACAAAAAGGTTCGTCATAAAGGGTTACGTCGATGCAAATTTTTACACCAGTCCAGATGACTCTAAATCTCAATCTGGATACATATTGAAAGTAGGAGCAATTAGCTAGAGTAGCTCTGTGCAGAGCATTGTTGACATAGAAATTTGCAAAATACTTACGGATCTGAATGTGGCAGACCCGTTGACTAAACTTCTCTCACAAGCAAAACATGATCACACCTTAGTACTCTTTGGGTGTTAATCACATAGCGATGTGAACTAGATTGGGTGTTGGTCACATGTCGATGTGAACTATGGGTGTTAACCACATGGTGATGTGAACTATTGGTGTTAAATCACATGGCGATGTGAACTAGATTATTGACTCTAGTGCAAGTGGGAGACTGAAGGAAATATGCCCTAGAGGCAATAATAAAGTTATTATTTATTTCCTTATATCATGATAAATGTTTATTATTCATGCTAGAATTGTATTAGCCGGAAACATGATACATGTGTGAATACATAGACAAACAGAGTGTCACTAGTATGCCTCTACTTGACTAGCTCGTTGATCAAAGATGGTTATGTTTCCTAGCCATAGACAAAGAGTTGTCATTTGATTAACGGGATCACATCATTAGGAGAATGATGTGATTGACTTGACCCATTCCGTTAGCATAGCACTTGATCGTTTAGTTTATTGCTATTGCTTTCTTCATGACTTATACATGTTCCTATGACTATGAGATTATGCAACTCCCGTTTGTCGGAGGAACACTTTGTGTGCTACCAAACGTCATAATGTAACTGGGTGATTATAAAGGTGCTCTACAGGTGTCTCCGAAGGTACTTGTTGGGTTGGCATATTTCGAGATTAGGATTTGTCACTCCGATTGTCGGAGAGGTATTTCTAGGCCCACTCGGTAATGCACATCACTATAAGCCTTGCAAGCATTGCAACTAATGAGTTAGTTGCGGGATGATGTATTACGGAACGAGTAAAGAGACTTGCCGGTAACGAGATTGAACTAGGTATTGAGATACCACGATTGAATCTCGAGCAAGTAACATACCGATGACAAAGGGAACAACGTATGTTGTTATGCGGTCTGACCGATAAAGATCTTCGTAGAATATGTGGGAGCCAATATGAGCATCCAGGTTCCGCTATTGGTTATTGACCGGAGACATGTCTCGGTCATGTCTACATAGTTCTCGAACCCGTAGGGTCCGCACGCTTAAAGTTTCGGTGACGATTGTATTATGAGTTTATGTGATTTGATGTACCGAAGGTAGTTCGGAGTCCTGGATGAGATCGGGGACATGACGACGAGTCTCGAAATGGTCGAGTCGTAAAGATCGATATATTGGACGACTATATTCGGACATCAGAAAGGTTCCGAGTGATTCGGATATTTTCGGGGGTACCAGGAAGTTATGGGAATACGAAGAAGAAGTAATGGGCCTCATGGGCCAACTGGTGGAAGATAGGAGGCAGGGCGCGCGGCCCCCCTAGCCCAAACCGAATTGGACTAGGGGGCCGGCCCCCCTTTCCTCCTTTTTCTCCTTCTCCTTCCTTCTGCTTCTCCTCCTTCCTTTCCTCCTCCTAGTAGGAGTAGGAAAGGGGAGTCCTACTCCTACTAGGAGGAGGACTCCTCCTCCTGGCGCGCCCATAGAGGGCCGGCCGGCCTCCCCCTTGCTCCTTTATATATGGGGGCAGGGGGCACCACATAGAGAACACAAGTTGATCAGTTGATCTCTCCCAGCCGTGTGCGGTGCCCCCTCCACCATATTCCACCTCGGTCATATCGTAGCGGTGCTTAGGCGAAGCCCTGCGTTGGTAGCAACATCATCACTGTCACCACGCCATCGTGCTGACGGAACTCTCCCGTGAAGCTCTGCTGGATCGGAGTTCGCGGGACGTCATTGAGCTGAACGTGTGCTGAACTCGGAGGTGCAATGCGTTCGGTACTTGGATCGGTCGGATCGTGAAGACATATGACTACATCAACCACGTTGTGCTAACGCTTCCGCTTTTGGTCTATGAGGGTACGTGGACAACACTCTCCCCTCTCGTTGCTATGCATTACCATGATCTTGCGTGTGCCTAGAATTTTTTTTGAAATTACTATGTTCCCAAACAAATACCCCTCTGATTATGAACATGAATATGATTTGTGAGTAGTTACGTTTGTTCCTAAGGACATGGGAGAAGTCTTGTTATAAGTAGTCACGTGAATTTGGTATTCATTCGATATTTTGATGAGATATATGTTGTCTTTCCTCTAGTGGTGTTATGTGAACGTCGACTACATGACACTTCACCATTGTTTGGGCCTAGGGGAATGCATTGGGAAGTAATAAGTACATGATGGGTTGCTAGAGTGACAGAAGCTTAAACCCTAGTTTATGCGTTGCTTCGTAAGGGCTGATTTGGATTCATATGTTTCTTGCTATGGTTAGGTTTATCTTAATTCTTCTTTCTTAGTTGCGGACGCTTGCGAGGGGGGTTAATCATAAGTGGGATGCTTGTCCAAGGAAGGGCAGTACCCAAGCACCGGTCCACCCACATATCAAATTATCAAAGTAATGAACGCGAATCATATGAGCATGATGAAAATTAGCTTAACGATAATTTCCATGTGTCCTCGGGAGCGCTTTCCTTTATATAAGAGTTTGTCCAGGCTTATCCTTTGTTACAAAAAGGATTGGGCCACCTTGCTGCACCTTGTTTACTTTTGTTACTTGTTACCCGTTATGAATTACCTTATTACAAAACTATCTGTTACCGACAATTTCAGTGCTTGCAGAGAATACCTTACTGAAAACTGCTTGTTATTTCCTTCTGCTCCTCGTTGGGTTCGACACTCTTACTTATCGAAAGGACTAAGATAGATCCCCTATACTTGTGGGTCATCACTTCGCCATACCGGTACCCTCCGTCCTGCCATCACCATGAATGACAACTCATACAAAGCCTTGGTCTTGGAGCCACACCCCTCCTTGACGGAGGACAAACTCTCCTTCGCCTTGCCCTTCTTCACCTTAGACATGAGGGTGAACACCTCCAGCTCCGCCTCCCCAACATGGGCAATGTTGAAGAGGAAATCCTCATAGCCGATGGCCATCGACATGGAGAACTGCATCTTCTCGACAGCCATCGCTGGCGTATGTATGTCCAAGCCAGCCCTAGCTTAGCCGCCTCAGATCGGACTCGGCTCCAGTCTGGACTCTCGAAAGAAACGATCTATTAGAGTTTTTCCAGCACCTATTTTTAGGCTAGATATTGTTATTTCGAAAGGTTACTATCAAAATACATTAAGAAAGAGATCTAAGAACATTAGAACTTTGTAAATTTTACAAAATATTCATTAATTTAGAAAAACAATCAAAAGTTTCTAAAAATATTTGTGAATTAAAAATCAAGAGTTTTTTTAGAAAAATACGAACTGAAAATTTTGAATTTGATTTTTTTGTGTTTTGTTAAGAATTTAACTTTTCCCTCGAATTTCAAAAAGTTTTCCAGACATGAAAAAAGTTCATGAATTCTGAAAAGTATTCTCGAATTTTTCTAAAAACCTATGCTAATTGAAATAATTTCAGAATTAAAAATGTTTGTGAATTTGAAAAAATGTTCATGAGATTGAAAAATATTCATCAATCTGACAAATCTATGCAAATTCAAAACATATTCAGGAATTTACAACAAGAAAGAATGGAAAAATTATTACGAGAAAATAAAAAACCAGGAGAAAACTTATAACAGCAGTCTGAAAAGACATGAGAACGGAATTTTCGGTTTCGCGAATATGAAATTTCCATTTTTATTACGGGCCTATGGTTGCTTCCTATCACAACCACCAAAGAACACGTAATGCTACAGTGAGCAGAATGGCCCACGTGGGGCCTAGCTTCTACTACCACACATGTATTTAATTACATCCTATACACAAATGCTGGGTACTAGTAATTCTCAAAAAAAAATGCGGAGTACTACTACAAACTATACAAAGTCGCTAACCTAACCATATCATTTTGTACCCATGTTAAGAATTGATTAAGTTTGTTGGTTTGCTTGTATTTTTCTCTATGGTTCAGGGAGTTTTTAAGTTCCGAGCAACACTTGCTTCTGTTGCCGTGTCCGCCCTATATTTGCTATGTGTTCGCATCTAGTATCTATATTAATATTTTCATTTTTAGGGTTTATATATTCGTTTCCACATTTAAAGAAATTTTTTGATAGCACACAATTTTGCTCATTTTCGCTCTTTTTTCATTCCTACTTGGACGTACGGATACAAAAAAGGTATATCTCATCGACTTACACGAGTTCTATGGTCAAAGATGAGTGAAATATCAAATGTCCATAGGAGTGCACTCGGATGGAATGTTTATAAAATGTTAAATTGTTTTCATAATTTTAAGAAATATGTTATACGCTTCAGAAAAAAGTTTCGTGCCTTTTGAAAACAAATTCACAGGTTTCAAGAATATGTTCGTGATATTTTTTGAGAAGTATTTTGTACAATGTAAACACAAGTTCACGTAGTTTAAAAATTGTTTCATTTCATTCAAAGAAATGTTCAATTCATGTTTTTAATTTTTAAAATGCACGTGTAATTCTAAATTTTTTTTACCATTTTAAAAAATGAACATGACATTAGAAACATTGTTCACGCATTTCAAAAATATGTTCATGAAATTACAACAAAAATGTCCGTACAATGTAAAAAGGTTGGCATAGTTAAAAATGTTTTTTGTATCATTCAAAACATGTTCAATGTTTATTTGAAAAAAATGTTTAACACGTATTCGAAAATATGTTCATAAAATCTATTTGAAAAAAATGTTCATCATGTATTTGACAACGGCAACGTGCATCAAAAATATGTTTCAGGCATACACAAAAAGGTAGAACATGTATTAGAAAATGTAGACTTGTACTAAAAAGGAAAAAGGAATGAAAAGGAAAAGAAAAAAAAAACTAAAAACCCCCAAATAAAACCGGTAAAGAAACAAAAAAAAATTGAAAAATGATAAAAACCAACATAGAAAACACACAGAACAAAAAGAAAGAAAAAGAAACAAGCACAAAAGCTTCTAAGATTGGACTGAGCCGACACAACTGGCGATCTCCTAGGGCGAGACGGAGTACCATCTCGTGGCAGGCGAAATATAGCCCCCATGGAGGGGAAAGGGGAATGAGAGAGACGACAGGTGCTCATGGGCTTCGTGAGGTTGAAGTTTCTATGAGTGGTCCAAGTTAGCTCCTAACAGCAACTCTAGCAGACCCCGCATCCGCCCCGACCCGCAAAATAACTGCCAAAGTGCGGATACGGGCCGGAAAGTCTGCCCGACCAGACCTCGTATCCCGCCCCGGCCCGTAAAATTTTTTGGGGGGCGCGGCAAATTCCCGACCCCAACCCGGGAAAACGCGGGTTTCCCCCTCACGGCTGCGGTGCCCTGCATCACAGAGAAGCAGTTAGCGGGAGGGACATTTCAGCCCCGCACTCTTTCCCCCTCCTTCCGCCGCCGCCCGCCCTTGCTTCCGCCCGCCCGCCGCCGGCGATTCCGGCCATATCTACGGGCGGAATCGCTCCGCGGGGCCGCCCCGCAACCTCCCGCGCCGAGCCGCTGCACCGCCCTTCCGGATCCGGCGAGAAGAGCTACCCCCCGTCGCCGCCGCAGCTGGGGATCGACCACCGCCGAGCGCACCCCCCTTGTCGCCGCCCGGGATCACTCGCCACCGGCTAGTCCCTTTTTTGTGATTTTTG
Source organism: Triticum aestivum (assembly GCF_018294505.1). Lineage (NCBI taxonomy): Eukaryota > Viridiplantae > Streptophyta > Magnoliopsida > Poales > Poaceae > Triticum > Triticum aestivum. The sequence continues at coordinate 557,484,772 of NC_057794.1, read as the reverse complement.
CGAGCTGTGTAGTAGATTGACGCGCCGGTGTGCGTGTAGATGGAGTTGACCCCGTGCGAGAAGTTCTTGCTGTCTGATTCGTCCGATTCGAACGACTCGGATGTGGAGACCATGCTTGTGACCTTTCGGCAGCAAACATTAGTCATGGCGCTTGCCGTGAAGGATCATGAAGACGAGTACCGGAAGAGGAGGCGAGGATCTACTGTCGGGCGTCTGTGCATTCCTCGGAATCACCATCTTGGGAACGAGAGGTTGATGCAAGATTACTTTGCGGAGAATCCTACATATCCTGCACACCTCTTCCGCAGAAGGTATCGAATGCGCCGATCCCTCTTTGTGAAACTTGTTGAAGCTTGCGAGGCAAATTGCTAGTATTTTACTCAAAGAAGGAATGCCACAGGCTTAAAGGGATTTAGTGCATATCAAAAAATCTCCGTAGCTATGCGGGTGATTGCATATGGCGTTCCGGATGACTATGCCGATGAGTAACTTCGCATTGGTGAAGATAGCACAATTGAGTCTGTGCGTAGATTTGCGAAAGTGATCGTCCGTGTCTTTGGTCCCGAGTATCTCCGGGCACCAAATGAAGATTACACAAAGAAATTGATGGCAGCTAATGAGAGGAGAGGTTGGCCTGGCATGCTAGGTAGCATTGATTGTATGCATTGGAATTGGAAAAATTACCCCAAGGCTTGGCAAGGAATGTACTGTGGCAAGTCTCGTGATGCAACAATTGTGCTAGAGCCCGTAGCATCCGAGGATTTATGGATTTGGCATTGCCTTTTTGGTATGCCCGACACTCTCAATGATATCAATGTGTTGCAACACTCTCATTTGTTTGCTAGGCTTGCTAGTGGTGATGCTCCTGCTTGCAACTACGCTATCAATGGGCATGAATACACAAAGGGGTACTATCTTGCAGATGGTATATACCCTCCTTGGTGCACATTTGTCAAGAGCATCAAAGAACCCCTAACAAAAAAATAATGTGAATTTGCAAGGGTGCAAGAGGCAGTCTGAAAAGACATTAAAAGAGCATTCGGTGTTTTGCAATCTAGGTTTTCCATTGTCCGTGGTCCTGCTCGTTTTTGGGATAAGAAAACACTGAGGAACATCATGACTTGCTGTGTTATCCTGCACAATATGATTCTTGAAGATGAGAGAGAAATGAATTTAGAATTCTTTTACGACAATGTGGGTAGCCGCGTAAAACCAGCTAGAGACCCAAACCGCATTAGAGCTTTTCTTCAGACATACAAGGAGATTGAAAATGCAGACACACACTTTCAACTTCAGGAAGATCTCATTGAGCATCATTGGCAAAGGGCTGGACGGTGACTAATTTTTGTATTCATTTGTATTTGTATTCACGACAAATTTTGTATTGCATTATTTAAGTTTGCTACGGTGATTTGATTAATTATTTATAATGCGGATGATTATTGTTTTATGTTTGATTTGAATAATTCAGTTTGTTTTTGATTGTTGAATTATGTTGGATTTGATATTTGCGGGCTGATGATATGCAGGGATGCAGCGGCGCAAAGAGCAGAACCCGCATAGCCGACCCGTAAAAAAGTATATTCCATGAATATACTTTTTTACGAATCCATTGGGGGGGGGGGGTCTGCATCTGTGCCAGCCTGCACCGGCCCGCAAAAGCTGTTTTGCGCGAACTGCAAACGAGTTTTGCGGGCCGGCGGGATGCGGGGTCTGCTAGAGTTGCTTTAATGATGATCAAACGGCCAGGAACACTAAACTTGTGATCTAACGGTCAATATCACTAGTAATGTGAGGGGGCTGAAAAGGTCACCAGTTAAACTGTCCTAAATGAAAAAGAGAAGCATTGCTTAAAAATTCCCATCCACATTTTTCCTTCATTATAGAGCAATTACAAAAGCCAATTGCATAAAATGGTTTAACCAAAAAATGCAAAATATTCAAAAAGGAGGTGCCATTTAGAACAGAATACAAAACTAAACTATATATACAACTACAAATTCAAAAATTAAACTTCAGAAAAGTAACTGGGATAGTATTGAACAAAAAGGACTAAAGCTTCAGAAAAGTGAAGAGCTTTAATAGTTATGTCTAACGAACAACTGAAATATTATGCAAGCACGTGACATATAGCCACAGGGCGTCATTGTACTCCCACCAAAACGTGTTGCGACATTGCATACTGTCAATTAGTGTGAACTAAAAGGAGAGTCCATTGCAAAATGAGCGTAGCTCACATGGTTAGATTCCTTGTGTTGGAATCAACCCACCATGATTCAAGTCCTAGACTTGACGTTGGTGCTCGCATTTTTCTGAATTTATTTCAAGCTTTTTGATGATGTTTGTTTAGTGGAAGGAAACATCCCATCGACTACGAGGCGTCTGTAGCACCTTTGTCAATCTCAAGATGTGATGTCGGCTTCGTATCTCGAAGGTGGTTATAGGAGTAGGGTGTACGTGAGTGCGTTCATAGGCGTGAGGATATGTGCTTTTATGTGGGCATATGTGGTTGTACTGTGTTAAAAAAGAAGAGTTCATTTAATTCCTCATTTGTTTTATGTTTGGCATGAGGGCCCACCATAAGACCAAGGTTGGGATATAAGGGCATCTCCAATGGCACTCACCGAACGGACACGTCCAGATGTCCACGGAAATGTTTGACATCCAACCAGATGCCCGCCACAACTATATCACTCAAACTTCCCCTCATTTCAAATAGTTCACACAAAAAATATGGACGGAATTTAAAACTAGTAAGATATATAACATGAAAATTCAACAAGTTCCATCCAAACTTGAAGTTTAACTAAACTATACTAAAATTGGGGCATGGGTGTGCTGGGCATGTTGAAACTCGTCGTCGGTCGCCGCGGCTATGGTGTACTGGGCGTCTTCTCCTCCTGCTTCGAGTTCTCGGCGGCAAGCTTGGCCTAGTCGATGTCGTCGAACTCGAGCAGCTCCTCCTTCACGGCGAATGAATCGATGGAGGACGACAGAAGTAGCAGCTTGGGATGGCGGCACCGACTGGGTCTGCAGCTCCTCCCCCCGATATGCTGTCTTGGTGTGGCAGAGCCACATCTAAGCGGTACCTACCGAGCAAGCACCACGCCTGGTTGCGCTCCTTCTCCTCCTCCGTCTTCTTGCCCGCCGCAACGGCCGGTGAAGGGGTGGTGTGCTGCTTCTGCGATTGGGGGGGGGGGGGGGGTGCATAGGGATTGGGGAGGGGAGGTTGGCGCTTTAAAACCAGAGTAGACTTCTCATGTAGTGTGCCAGTTGGCCGGGCATCAATGTGGGAGGTCTAAAAGTGTGCAGACTGTCCTGACATACATAGGCGATTTGATGAGGAGTGCTGGAGATGCCCTAAGTATACACTATGTCAGTATGGATACCCTTATATATAGCACTAGTAAATGCGCACGTGCGACGCACGTTAAATATTTAGGTAATATATTAATTGCATGTGGATTTTAGGTATGCTATTATTTGTGTGTTAATTCTGTAATTAGTGCAATATTTGGTATGATATTAATTGCACGTTAAACATGTTTAATGCTCGCCATTGGAGCAGTCTAGATCGTTGGATTAACTTAGTTCGATGGCTGAGATCAGTTGGATCTGCCCCTTTGGGTCTTTTTATATTGATATAGATATGACTTATGTGTGACAGGGCAGATAATTGAGATGAGGTTTGAGTTCTCTCTCTCTTTTTTTTGAGAATGGAGTTCTCCATCTTTAGGCACCTCTTTGAGAGAAAGGAATTGTAGTTTTCCGGCCTAGTGTGTAAGCACATGCACACAAACCGCAGAACACAGCATGTGGATGTTAGGCCATCGAGCCGCCAATAATTCCCCTTTGTATGTTAACCCATAACCACAACTCTATAAATGGATACGGGGCAATTCTGGATAGGTAACAAACCGAGAAAGTAGGATTCCAATCCCATTGCATTCGTTTTATTTCCTTAAACGGCCCAAGCACATTCTCAACGATCCCAATCTGAAACAAACCGTTTTTCACGCCGTAGAATGGATCCGATCGATCAGCCACATATATATTCTTGCACAGTTTCACACGATTGTTCTGCATTAACTGATTCATGCACGATCAATCATATGGATTTTCTGCCCCCATGGACCAACAATCAATCCATCAATCAAATAAGTTAAAAGGCTAAGTTACACACTGCAAGATATCCATCGATTTGGTTCCAAGCTAACTTAAAAAAAAGGATTTGGTTCCAAGCTTTGATCACTGAATGAATGCATCATGCATTTCGAAATGCACAAGGGTTTGGCTCTAAGAAAACTATACAGGCAGAAGAGCACATAAAAAAAATATTTTTTTTTGAAAAATAAGAGCACATTAATTATTTCCTGGTCTTCTCGAAAAAATATACTGTATATCTGTAGGTGATGGTTACCTCTTCATGATCTAGATATCTCTGTCTAGCAAATAAATGTTGACATGAGTAATTTCCAAGTTTTGCCGTGATCAGTTAGTGCCAAAATAAGACTAGTAACGTATGATAACTGACGCCTATCTTTTTCACATCCAGCCACCAAGAAAAGCAGAGAAACGGAAGAGGCCGCGCCGTGTAAAACCTTCCATGAATTCTCCACACTCTACGCAATTAGCATCCTTTATCTCCTTGCCTCCGGTCGCCAACCACAAAATCGCCCCCCTGCTACCCGATATACATACATGCCGCCTACATACAAACCGCGACGCCCATCTCCATCTCCATCTCCATCTCCATCGCCATCGCCATCGCCATCGATTGTTTCCTTGACGACGGCATCGAGAGAGCGCGCGGCAATGGCGATCTCCTCGGCCCCGGTGGCGCCGCGGCGCCGCAGGTCGGCGGTGCTCCTGATGGTGAACTACGCGGCGCTGCTGGTCGGGTCGGTGGCCTCGAGCCTGCTGTCCCGGTTCTACTTCGAGCACGGCGGGCAGAACAAGTGGGTGGTCACGCTGGTGCAGTCGGCGGGGTTCCCCACGCTGGTGGTCGCGGTGTTCCTCGCCGGCCGCCCCGCCTCCGTGCCGCGGCCGTTTCTTTGGTTCTCGCGGCGGTTCCTGGCCGTGTGCCTCGTCATCGGCGGTCTCATGGGCGTCAACAACCTTCTCTTCTCCTACAGCTCCTCGCTCCTGCCCGTGTCCACCTCGTCGCTGCTGCTCTCCACGCAGCTTGCCTTCACGCTCGTCCTCGCCGTCGCCATCGTCCGTCACCCGCTCACCTTCGTCAATCTCAACGCCGTCGTGCTCATGACGCTCTGCTCCGTGCTCCTCGCCCTCCGGTCAGGCGACGCCGGCGAGAGCCCGGACAGGAAGGGGTACATCATCGGCTTCGTCGTCACGCTCGGTGCCGCAGGGCTCTTCTCTGCATACCTGCCGGTGATGGAGCTGTTGTATAGGGAGGTGGTCTCCGGCGGGTTCATCCTGGCGGTGGAGGTGCAGGCAGTGATGCAGGCCATGGCGTCCGTCGTGGCAGCGATCGGGCTCGCGGCGACCGGCGGCTTCGCCAACGACGTGGCCCCCTGGAAGGGGTCCCACGCCGTTTACTGGGTCGTGGTGGCAACGTTGGTCGTGACATGGCAGGCGTGCTTCATGGGCACCGCCGGCGTGATCTACTTGACGTCGTCGCTCCACAGCGGCGTGTGCATGGCGGCGGTGCTCACGGCCAATGTCATTGGCGGCGTCGTCGTGTTCGGCGACCCGTTTGGCGCCGAGAAGGCCGTCGCCACCGCGCTCTGCGTCTGGGGCCTGTCCTCCTACCTCTACGGCGAGTACACCAAGAGCAAGAAGAAAGCCGCCGATGATCAGGACGAGGACAGAATCCTCTCCGCCGCCCGTGACGACGGCGAGAGCGTGCACAAGAGCCTCACGGCCGCCGTTCTCGAGGCCGTCGAAACCGTTTGAAGCAAACGAGGCAGCGCCGGCCACAGGGGGTACGCACGAACCATGTGATCGACAAGTGCATTGCAACAAGAGCAATGGAAACTGAAATTTTCTTGGTGTGTAGTACCACCAGAAAGCAAAGTGGCAGGATAGATGATGCATTAGGTGTAGACGTGGCATGTTACATCGATTAGGCCATGAGTTGTGTTTACAGCATACAAAGAGACAAGAATGATGTGGTGATGATGATGGATGCTTGTTTGGTGGGCTGCTCTGTATCTTATGCATGTTGCACTTGCATGGGTGTGTGTGAAAAACTTGCACAATAATGTAGTACCATCAACAGGGACATGCCATTCATATATATATCTTTTCTTGAGATCGATATGGTATTTTTTATCCTGATTTCTTCCTGCAATGCATCAATTGGCAACAGTTTACCTAGTTAGCGAGGTAGCTAACTGGCCTGCTCTGGAACTGTGTGGCCTTTCCCCCCTTGTTGTCATGCCATGGCTCGTTATCCTTATACTGTGTGTATATTCCTGCATTACATTTCCCCATGATGTATCTATTATTGGTATGCACCATCACTTATCTTAGACATCTGTAGCATATTTGCTTCTAGTCTAGAAATAAGTATATATTTGCATATCTTTAGTTTCTTACTTTATAGAAATTACGAAGAACTATGCGGGTTCCTATAGGTGGTATCTTCAGAGCAGCAACAGAAGGCATTACCGCCGTTTCGAGTTGCTATGACCGGAATTCACTTGTTTCTCATGCTCGTCGTTAGATGACCAAAGACGAACATTTGTCGCTCTGTAAACTAACATCGCTTATATTTAGACAACAGTTGTGCATCTCCATATTTGTTTCTACAGAAATACACCTGCATATCTTCTTTCTTGAATTAATCAGAATAATACCCACTAATATGAGGGTCCCTAGGTCTTACCATCAATGATATACGTGTCAAACACTACATGAATTCACTTGTTTCTCATGATCGTTGTAACATAACAAAATAACCTACATTAGCATCTCTGCAAATTAATCTCTAGTTACAATCATTGGATTTGACATTTGGCTATGAGGGATGATTTACTCAATCTGGTCTTGTTAAATGGCTTCGTTGTTTCTTTTTTGGCATGACACCCTTTCTTTTGAAGGACATGTGGCAATCAGTTGTTTGAAATGTGATGGGGTCGATAAACCTCTCAAAAACCATATAATGATGGCACACACATTTTCATGTAATTACTACACATAAATCATGAATAACTGAATAAGTAAATCTGATTTATGCCATGTGAAAAATGTTTGAAAAGATTCTTGTGCATTTGATTTTTTACTATACAAACATGTTTTTTTTACTTAGATAATAAGATTTATTAGTCTCGCTCTTTGCATAATAGATGCACGATCACTGTCGTAACTTATTTGTGGGTAATTACAGTGTCATAACTAAGGTAGGGCAGTGCTAGGCAGCAAATTGTTACAATATAATAACAACATGAGTGACAAGCTAAAACATATGAATGCCACATAAGAAACTACATCAAACAACATATAACCTTTTACATGTTGGCCAACATATAACCTTTTCCATCGGCTCCATGTCTTGGGACTATTGTCGTGAAACCAGGATTGCAACTGGTTAATACACGAGTACGTTAACAACAGTAAATTACATAATGTCATGCAATGAATAATAATATGTATGCAATGAGACTTATGAGAACAGATCTCTCCTCATAAACCAACAGCACCCTACCATATGTGACATGATCTCAAAAAAATTAATGATAAAAATAAGTGCACAATATGCAAAGTCACGCATGCAATTGAGCATGCTACCACATATGCATCATAATAACTACGTGAATTGTTAATATTGTTGTAGAGAAGAGAGTGGTAAATATTTTTCCTTCCAAAATTTCCCTTCTTGTACCTTCTTAATATGTTTCATTGTTGTTATTTATGTAGAAATATCAATATAAATGGTTCAAAGTTATACTGATCGTGCCATACGTATCTACCTTTTCAACCTCTTTTGACATTGTTTTACCCTCTAATTTGCATGATTTGAATGAATCCAAGCTAGACTAACACTGTTTACAGCAGAATTGCCATCGTGATATTAGAAATAGAAGTGCTCCAAATTGACTGGGGATTTTAAAGGAATTTTTATGGAAGATAAGAAGATGGGAGGACCGAAGAAGTGCTAGTGGGGAGCCATGAGGCCTCCATGCGGCCTAGCCACGCATGCCCCCCCTGTCCGCATGGGGTGGCGTTATGGGCCCATCAAGCACAGCTACTTGTGAAATGCGTTAAGATTTCCCTGAAGAGGAAGGATGAAGTAGTAGAGTAGCAGAAAGTATTTCCCTCAGTAAAGAACCAAGGTTTATCGAACCAATAGGATATTCACGCAAATGACCTTTAGCAGTACCTACATACACAAGAGCAAATCCTTGCACCCTACGTCGGCAAGAGGGCTGTCAATCCCCTTGGAGTCGTTAATTGCAAGGATTTATTCTGATAGTAGGAGATATATAAATTGCAAAACTAAATAAAAGTAAATAAATTCCAGCAAGGTATTTAGGGTTTTAGTCATATGATTTAAATGGACCCAGGGGCCGTAGCTTTCACTAGAGGGATCTCTCTCAAGAACATACCAAACGGTGGGTGAGCAAATTACTATTGCAAAATTGATAAAAAGGTGCATAGTTATGTTGTTATTCATGGCATGATCAGTACATAGGCATTCTGCCCATGACAAGTAGAGCGACATCCATTTGCATCTTACTACTATTACTCCACTTCGAGAGCACTTCTATGCTTGCCTATCTGATACGTCCATTTTGCATCATGCTTTTATGTTGATATTTATTGCATTATGGCTATTATTACATTATATCACAATACTTATGCCTATTCTCTCTTATTTTATAAGTTTTACATGAAGAGGGAGAATGCCGGCGGCTGGAATTTTGGACTGGAAAGGAGCAAATATTAGAGACCTATTCTGCACATCTCCAAAAGTCCTGAAACTTCACGGAGCATGTTTTTGGAATATATAAAAAATAATGGGCGAAGAAAGTACCAGAGGGGGGCCACCAGCCAGCCACAAGGGTGGAGGGCGCGCCCTACCCCCCAGGGCGCACCCCCGACCTTGTGGGCCCCCTGGCAGGCCTCCGGTGCCCATCTTTGGCTATATGGTGTGTTTTGACCTGGAAAAACTCAGAAGGAACTTTTGGGACGAAGCGCCGCCGTCTCGAGGCGGAACCTGAGAACCAATCTAGGGCTCCGGCGGAGCTGTTCTGCGGGGGAAACATCCCTCTGGGAGAAATCGTCGCCATCGTCATCACCATCGATCCTCTCATTGAGAGGGGGTCAATCTCCATCAAAATCTTCACCAGCACCATCTCCTCTCAAACCCTAGTTCATCTCTTGTATTCGATCTTGGTCCCAAAACCTCAGATTGGTACCCGTGGGTTGCTAGAAGTGTTGATTACTCCTTGTAGTTGATGCTAGTTGGTTTATCTAGTGGAAGATTATATTTTCAGATCCTTAATGATAATTAATACTCCTATGATCTTGATTATAAATATATTTTGTGAGTAGTTACGTTTGTTCCTGAGGACATGGGAGAAGTCTTGTTATAAGTAATCATGTGAATTTGGTATTCGTTCGATATTTTGATAAGATGTACGTTGTCTCTCCTCTAGTGGTGTTATGTGAACGTCAACTACATGACATTTCACCATTATTTGGGCCTAGGGAAAGGAATTGGGAAGTAATAAGTAGATGATGGGTTGCTAGAGTGACAGAAGCTTAAACCCTAGTTTATGTGTTGCTTCATAAGGGGCTGATTTGGATCCATATGTTTCATGATATGGTTAGGTTTACCTTAATACTTCTTTCATTGTTGCGGATTCTTGCGAGAGGGGTTAATCATAAGTGGGAGGCTTGTCCAAGGAAGGGCAACACCCAAGCACCGGTCCACCCACATATCAAATTATCAAAGTAACGAACGCGAATCATATGAGCATGATGAAAACTAGCTTGACAACAATTCCCATATGTCCTCGGGAGCACCTTGCTTTATATAAGAGTTTGTCCAGGCTTGTCATTACTACTAGGGAAAAATCCTAGTAGTAGCGCGGGTGCCCGCGCTACTACTACGACGCTATAGCTAACTTGTAGTAGTGGCGCGGGTGCACCCGCGCTACTACTATTAATTTCAAAAACAAAAAATTCTCGATCTCGTGCATGCTGTCAATGGCAGCAATTGTTTGATCTAGCGATGGCAGGGGTCGCCGGAGGTGCGGAAGGGCAGCGGCAGACCAGATCCGACGACGCCTTCTGCAAAGGGCTCGGATCCATGGCCGAGTAAGGCGGTAGTGTGGGGCTCCTCTTCGCAGCAAAGGCAGCGAGCTTCCATGGATATGACCTACATGGGCAAGGACATGCGAGGGTGAGTCAAACCAGAGGGAAAGAGATAAAAAGAAAAATGAGGGAGAGAGGAAGGAGATGGAGGTAGCACCGGGGTTGGTCGTCGGTGGTGAGGTCCTCTGGCGTAGTGGCATGGAGATGCGGGGAAGACCGACAAGCTCTGGGACGCTGGTGGCCTCTTTTGCCGCCATGGAGGAGGAGGCGCGCCTAGGTAGGAGGTCCATGTGAGAGCCTAGGGAGAGAGGGGGGAGAGTGACGGGGGAGATGAAGGATTTGGGGGACGAGATGGGGGTTTCAGGGCTCTTCAAAAACCATGTACTTAGTAGTAGCGAGGGGTATAAACGCGCGCTACTACTATCAACTTAGTAGTAGCGCGGGTTTATACCCCTCGCTACTACTATGGCATGTCCCCGGGGGGCACGGTAGACACCACTTAGTAGAAGTGAGGGTTATAAACCCGCGCTACTACTATCAACTTAGTAGTAGCGAGGGGTATAAACCCGCGCTACTAGTAAGTAGCAGTAGCGAGGGGTATAAACCCGTGCTACTAGTAAGCGTCTGCCTATAAGCTTTTCCCTAATAGTGCCCACTATTAGAAAAAGGGCCTAATGTGAAGCTCATTAGTCCTGGTTTGTAATTGAAGTTGCACTAATGTGACCATTAGTGCCGGTTCCAATGGTTAGGCAGGCGGCGCTCATTAGCCCCAGTTCGTGGCGAACATTTAGTACCAGTTCATGCCACGAACCGAGACTAAAGAGGTGGTGGCAGGCTGGTGTCACGCTGCGGCCCCACCAACACCTTTAGTCCCGGTTCGTGGCACAAACTGGGACTAGAGATATACCTTTAGTCCCGGTTCGTATAACCAATTGGGACTAAAGGTCATCCTATATAAACCCTTCGTCGAGCCCGAGCTCTCCATTCTTCCCCTTTCATGTCCTCTGTTTTCTTCCTCTTCCTCTCGAGCTCACATTCCATTTTTACCAAAATTTGTGAAGATTTGAAGGCACCCCATCCATCCAAGTGATCACAAAGGTTAGCAACTTTGTCCTTTCATATCTCATTGCTAGATTAGCTCTTGTAATGCTATATAAGTATAGTGATTTGTGGGTTTTATTTTGGGAGGAATTATATGTGGTAGTATTTGATTTATATGCAATTTGAGGTCAAAGTAACTCTTATTTTGCATATGTAGGTGTGGTTTACTTAGTGCCTTCCCGTCTCCGTCCTAACCACCATCGATCGCCCACACCGTCCCGTCGCCGGCACCACCTTGTGGTGAGCCTCCCGTTATTATCCTTTTTATATAAAATAACCATGTTTGTGTGATTTAGATACCCGTATGTTGTTTGTTATACATAGTGCCATGGTTCTGATATCCGTCTCCGTCGGCCCTCGTCCGGTTTATGATTCGGATGTGGTATATTCTCTTTTAAAACTATTTGTTGCATTTCGTGTTTATGACAAATTATGCCCATCAAGTTGACATAGATATTTTTATCTAGGAGGTATGTGAACCGGAAATTCCAACCGACCCTATTGTCTAGAGGTTAAATTTAGCTGGAAAAAAATGAGTATTTGAAAGAAAAATTGAAAAGAATTGAGGGGGAGAAGGTGGAATTGGAGTTTCATGTTGCCGATGTCGTCGATGATCACAAGATCAAGATGGAGAAAATGTGCTTGAAGATTAGAAAGATTAGCAAATATGCCATCAATAGTGAGGCTTGGTATCATTATGCTATTGGATCAATTATTACCTTTGTTGCGATCTTGATCGCATTTGTTGTTGCATTTAAATGCTTTAGCTAGAGAGTTATTTGTATGTTGTTTTATGAGAAATAAGTGTTGTATGCAATTGCATTAATTTGGTCTATTCGGTGCTATGTAATGAAGATGAACCGGCAATGGATGTATGATGACCGATGCTCACCCCAGTTCGTTAAAGGTGTGCATACTTTTCTGCTTGTGGCTGAGGAAAACAAGCGGGCAGATGATTTTATGTCTTGTCCATGTGCTAGATGTAAGAATGATCACAATTACTCTAACTCAAGAACCATTCACTGGCACCTGTTTCAGTCCGGTTTCATGCCCCACTATAATGTTTGGACCAAGCACGGAGAAAGAGGAGTTATGATGGAAGAAAATGAAGAAGAAGAGGAGGACGACGGCTATCCTAGCCATGGGTTCCCTGAATACGATGGTACAACAATGGGGGAAGAAGCTGAGCTGGCAATGCGGGAAGAAGCTAAAGTAGAGGCATCAGATGAGCCTGCTGATGATCTAAGTTGGGCCATTGCCGACGCAAAGAGAAACTGCGCAAGTGAGAAGGAGAGGCTGGAGTTGCAGCGCATGTTAGAGGATCACAAGAAATTGTTGTACCCGAATTGCGAAGCTGACAAGAAAAAGCTGGGCACCACACTAGAATTGCTACAATGGAAGCCAGAGAATGGTGTATCTGACAAGGTATTTGGAAAGTTGCTGATAATTGCTATCTCTTGAGCATGCGTTGGTTTTCCCTTGAAGAGGAAAGGGTGATGCAGCAAAGTACCCTAAGTATTTCCCTCAGTTTTTGAGAACCAAGGTATCAATCCAGTAGGAGACAACGCACAAGTCACCTAGTACCTGCATGAACAATCAAGAACCTTGCAACCAACACGATAAAGGGGTTGTCAATCCCTTCATGGTCACTCGCAAAAGTGAGATCTGATAAAGATTGTAAAATAAATATTTTTGGTATTTTTGTTGTATAGATTGGAAAGTAAAGATTGCAAAATAGTAAATGAGATGCGATGTAAATAAAAGAGATGCAATATAATAAGAAATAGACCCAGGGGCCATAGGTTTCACTAGTGGCTTTTCTCAAGATAGCATGTATTACGGTGGGTGAACAAGTTACTGCCGAGAAATTGATAGAAAAGTGCATAGTTATGAAGATATCTAAGGCAATGATCATGAATATAGGCATCACGTCCAAGTCAAGTAGATTGAAATGATTCTGCATCTACTACTATTACTCCACATATCGACCGCAATCCAGGATGCATCTAGAGTATTAAGTTCATAAGAACAGAGTAATGCTTTAAGCAAGATGACATGATGTAGAGGGATAAAGTCAAACAATATGATATAAACCCCATATTTTTATCCTCGATGGCAAGAATACAATACGTGCCTTGCTGCCCCTACTGTCACTGGGAAAGGACACCGCAAGATTGAACCCAAAGCTAAGCACTTCTCCCATTGCAAGAAAGATCAATCTAGTAGGCCAAACTAAACCGATAATTCGAAGAGACTTGTAAAGAAATAAAATCATGCATATAAGAATTCAGGGAAGAACCAAATAATATTCATAGATAATCTTGTTAATAAACCCACAATTCATTGGATCTCGGCAAACACACCGCAAAAGAGTATTACATCGAATAGATCTTCAAGAACATCGAGGAGAACTTTGTATTGAGATTCAAACACAAAGAAGAAGCCATGTAGCTAATAACTATGGACCCGAAGGTCTGTGGTAAACTACTCACGCTTCATCGGAGAGGCTATGGTGTTGATGTAGAAGCCCTCCGTGATCGATTCCCCCTCCGGCAGATTGCCGGAAAAGGCCCCAAGATGGGATCTCACGTGTACAGAAGGTTTCTGCGGTTGAAAAGTGGTTTCGTTGCTCTCTGTGATCGATCTAGGGTATAAGAGTATATATAGGCGAAAGAAGTACGTCGGTGGAGCTACATGGGCCCCACGAGGGTGGGGGGCGTGCCTACCCCCCTGGGGGCGCCCTCCTGCCTCGTGGCCGCCTCGCGGAGTTCCTGACTTCAACTCCAAGTCGTCCGGTTTGCTTTCGGTCCAAGAAAGATCATCACGAAGGTTTAATTCCGTTTGGATTCCGTTTGGTATTCCTTTTCTGCGAAACTCTAAAATAGGAAAAAAAAACTGGCACTGGGCCTGTAGTTAATAGGTTAGTCCCAAAAATAATATTAAAGAGCATATTAAAGCCCATTAAACATCCAAAATAGATAATATAATAGCATGGAACAATAAAAAATTATAGATACATTGGAGACGTATCAAGCATCCCCAAGCTTAATTCCTGCTCGTCCTCGAGTAGGTAAATGATAAAAACAGAATTTTTGATGTGGAATGCTACCTAACATAATTATCAATGTAATTTTCTTTATCGTGGCATGAATGTTCAGACCCGAAAGATTCAAGACAAAATTTTAATATTGACATAAAAATAATAATACTTCAAGCATACTAACAAAGTAATCATGTCTTCTCAAAATAACATGACCAAAGAAAGCTATCCCTACAAAATCATATAGTGTAGCTATGCTCTATCTTCAGCACACAAAATATTTAATCATGCACAACCCCGATGACAAGCCAAGCAATTGTTTCATACTTTTGATGTTCTCAAACTTTTTCAGTCTTCACGCATTACATGAGCATGAGCCATGGACATAGCACTATAGGTGGAATAGAATGGTGGTTGTGGAGAAGAAAAAAAGGATGAGATAGTCTCACATTAACTAGGCGTATCAACGGGCTATGGAGATTCCCATCAATAGATATCAACGTGAGTGAGTAGGGATTGCCATGCAACGGATGCACTAGAGCTATAAGTGTATGAAAGCTCAAAAAGAAACTAAGTGGGTGTGCATCCAACTTGCTTGCTGATACGTCCATTTTGCATCATGCTTTTATATCAATATTTATCGCATTATGGACTGTTATTTTACTTTATGTCACAATACTTATGGCTATTCTCTCTTATTTTACAAGGTTTACATAAGGAGGGAGAATGCCGGCAGCTGGAATTCTGGGTTGGAAAAGGAGCAAATATTAGAGACCTATTCTGCGCAACTCCAAAAGTCCTGAAACTCCAAGGAACATCTTAAAACAAATAAAGAAAAATCCTTGCTAAAGATGAAGGCCAGGGGGCCCACACCCTGCTCACGAGGGTGGGGGCCCCCCACCTAGGGCGCGCCCCCTACCTCGTGGGCCCCCTGGTGGCTCTCCGACGTCCATCTTCTCATATATGAAGTCTTTCGATGAGAAAAAAATAGGAAGGAACCTTTCAGGATGAGACTCCCCCGCCACAAGGCGGAACCTTGGCGGATCCAATCTAGAGCTCCGGCAGAGCTGTTCTGCCGGGGATACTTCCCTCCGGGAGGGGGAAATCATCACCATCGTCATCACCAACGCTCCTCTCACCGAGAGAGGGCAATCTCCATCAACATCTTCACCAGCACCATCTCATCTCCAAACCCTAGTTCATCTCTTGTATCCAATTCTTGTCTCAAAGTCCGGGATTGGTGCTAGTAGGTTGCTAGTAGTGTTGATTACTCCTTGTAGTTGATGCTAGTTTGTTTAATTGGTGGAAGATCATATGTTCAGATCCTATATGCATATTAGTACCCCTCTGATTATGAACATGAATATGCTTTGTGAGTAATTACGTTTGTTCCTGAGGACAAGGGAGAAGTCTTGCTATTAGTAGTCATGTGAATTTGGTATTCGTTTGATATTTTGATAAGATGTATGTTGTCTAGCCTCTAGTGGTGTTATGTGAACGTCGACTACATAACACTTCACCGTTATTTGGGCCTAGAGGAAGGCATTGGGAAGTAATAAGTAGATGATGGGTTGCTAGAGTGACAGAAGCTTAAACCTTAGTTTATGCGTTGCTTCGTAAGGGGCTGATTTGGATCCACATGTTTCATGCTATGGTTAGGTTTACCTTAATACTTTTGTTGTAGTTGCGGATGCTTGCAATAGAGGTTAATCATAAGTGGGATGCTTGTTCAAGTAAGAACAGCACCCAAGCTCCGGTCCACCCACATATCAAATTATCAAAGTATCGAACGCGAATCATATGAACGTGATGAAAACTAGCTTGACGATATTCCCATGTGTCCTCGGGAGCGCTTTTCCTATTATAAGAGTTTGTTCCGGCTTGTCCTTTGCTACAAAAGGATTGGGCCACCTTGCTGCACTTTATTTACTTTATTTACTTGTTGCTCGTTACAATCTATCTTATCACAAAACTATCTGTTACCACTTATTTCAGTACTTGCAGAGAATACCTTGCTGAAAACCGCTTATCATTTCCTTCTGCTCCTCGTTGGGTTCGACACTCTTACTTATCGAAAGGACTACGATAGATCCCCTATACTTGTGGGTCATCACTTGCTCACGAAGACCTAGGGCAATTTGAGGAAGCCCATCATTGGAATATACAAGCCAAGTTCTATAATGAAAAATTCCCACTTGTATATGAAAGTGACAAAATAGGAGACTCTCTATCATGAAAATCATGGTGCTACTTTGAAGCACAAGTGTGGAAAAAGGATAGTAGCATTGTCCCTTCTTTCTTTTTCTCTCATTTTTTTATTTAGGCCTTTTTATGGCATATTTTTCTCTTCTTTTTTCATCCAGAGTCTTATCCCGACTTGTGGGGGAATCATAGTCTCCATCATCCTTTCCTCACTGGGACAATGCTCTAATAATGATGATCATCACACTTTTATTTACTTACAACTCAAGAATTACAACTCGATACTTAGAACAAAATATGACTCTATGTGAATGCCTCCGGCGGTGTACCGGGATGTGCAATGATTCAAGAGTGACATGTATAAAAAATTATGAATGGTGGCTTTGCCACAAATACGATGTCAACTACATGATCATGCAAAGCAATATGACAATGATGAAGCATGTCATAATAAATGGAAAGGTGGAAAGTTGCATGACAATATATCTCGGAATGGCTATGGAAATGCCATAATAGGTAGGTATGGTGGCTGTTTTGAGGAAGGTAAATAGTGGGTTTATGGTACCAGTGAAATTTGCGCGGTACTAGAGAGGCTAGCAATGGTGGAAGGGTGAGAGTGCGTATAATCCATGGACTGAACATTAGTCATAACGAACTCACATACTTATTGCAAAAATATATTAGTTATCGACACGAAGTACTACACGCATGCTCCTAGGGGGATAGATTGGTAGGAAAAGACCATCGCTCGTCCCCGACCGCCACTCATAAGGAAGATAATAAATAAATAAACCACACTCCGACTTCATCATAATGGTTCACCATACATGCATGCTACGGGAATCACAAACTTTAACACAAGTATCTCTCATATTCACAACTACTCAACTAGCATGACTCTAATATCGCCATCTTCATATCTCAAAACAATCATAAGGACTCAAACTTCTCATAGCATTCAATGCACTTTATATGAAAGTTTTTATTATACCCATCTTGGATGCCCATCATATTAGGACTAATTTTATAGCCAAAGCAAATTACCATGCTGTTCTTAAAGACTCTCAAAATAATATAAGTGAAGCATGAGAGATCAATAATTTCTATAAAATAAAGCAACCACCATGCTCTAAAAAGATATAAGTGAAGCACTAGATCAAAATTATCTAGCTCAAAAGATATAAGTGAAGCACATAGAGTATTCTAATAAATTCCGATTCATGCGTGTCTCTCCCAAAAGGTGTGTACAGAAAGGATGATTGTGGTAAACTAAAAAGCAAAGAATCATATCATACAATACGCTCCAAGCAAAACACATATTATGTGGTGAATAAAAATATAGCTTCAAGTAAAGTTACCGATAGACGAAGACGAAAGAGGGGAAGCCTTCCGGGGCATCCCCAAGCTATGCTTTTGGTTGTCCTTGAATTTTACCTTGGGGTGCCTTGGGAATCCCCAAGCTTAGACTCTTGCCACTCCTTATTCCAAAATCCATCAAATCTTTACCCAAAAACTTGAAAACTTCACAACACAAAACTCAACAGAAAATCTTATGAGCTCCGTTAGCATTAGAAAATAAACCACCACTTTAAGGTACTGTAATGAACTCATTCTTTCTTTATGTTGGTGTTAAACCTACTGTATTCCAACTTCTCTATAGTTCATACCCCCCGATACTAGCCATAGATGCATCAAAATAAGCAAACAACACGCGAAAAACAGAATCTGTCAAAAACAGAACAGTTTGTAGAAATATGGAGGTTTCGAATACTTCCATAACACCAAAAATTCTGAAAAATTAGGATGACCAGGATAATTTGTATAATGATCTACTGCAGGATAATTTGTATAATGGTCTACTGCAGTTGGAATTGGTATTTTATCACTCTCTGGTAAAAAATGAAAATTATTTTCTTGAGCGCATACTTTCTGTTTTTATCAGCAAGATCAAACAACAATCACCCAAGAAGATCCTAAAGGCTTTACTTGGCACAAACACTAATTAAAACATAAAAACACAATCCTAACAGAAGCTAGATGAATTATTTATTACTCCCTCCGTTCCTAGATATAGGGTGTACAGTTTTTGGCATGAAAATTAAAGAACACACGTGTAGGGAAAATTTTACAAGTTTTGGGTGAGATTACACATGACTAATTGACATGAGAAAATAGAGGAGCTTGCATGATATAAGGAAATGTAACCATATCCTTAAAAAAATTATCCAAACGAGTGGTGCAACGCAATACACCTTATATTTCAGACTTTTTCTCAAAAATCTATACACCTTATATCAAGGAACGGAGGGAGTACTAAACAGGAGCAAAAAGCAAGGAACAAAAATAAAATTGGGTTGCCTCCCAACAAGCGCTATCGTTTAACGCCCCTAGCTAGGCATTGCTAATTTTAATGATGCTCACATGAAACATATGAAACACAAAGAGAGCATCATATAGTATGTGAAAAACACATCTAAGTCTAAAATACTTCCTATGCATAGGCATCTCATAGCCAAACAAATTATCATAACAAGCAAAAACTAGCATATGCAAGGAAGAGGAAAGAAACAATAGCGATCTCAACATAACGAGAGGTAATTTAGCAACATGAAAATTTCTACAACCATATTTCCCTCTCTCATAATAATTACATGTAGGATCATAATCAATTTAAACAATATAACTATCACGTAAAATTTGGTCTTCATGATCCACATGCATGCAAAGTTGACACTCTTCTGAAATAGTCGGATTATCATAAAATAAAGTCATGACCTCTCCGAACCCACTTTTATCAAAAACTTCATAAGATTGAACATTATCGAAATATGTGGGGTCTAAAGTTGACACTCTTCCAAACCCACTTTCAGTATTATTGCAAACATTATTATCAATCTCATATTCATCATGGGGCTTAAATAAATTTTCAAGATCATAAGAATAACCCCAATCATGATCATTGCAACAAGTAGTAGACATAGCAAAATTAGCATCCCCAAGCTTAGGGTTTTGCATATTATTAACACAATTGACATTAATAGAATTTATAGTAACATCATTGCAATCATGCTTTTTATTCAAAGATCTATCGTGAATCACTTTATAAAGCACTTCATCACAATTTTCTGATTCACGGATTTCAATCAAAGCTTCATAAAGATAATCTAGTGCACTCAACTCACTAGAAATTGGGTCATCATAATTGGATCCTTTAAAAAGATTAGCAAGTGGATGGGGATCCGTAAACTTTTAGCAAGCAAAGATGCAAGCAAAAAGAAGGCACATGGTAACACATGATCAAACGGAAGAGGGCGATGCAAAGGCGAATCTTTTCAAAAATCGTTTTAGAAGTGGGGGAGAGGAAAATGAGAGGTGAATGGCGAATAATGTAATGCGAGGGAGAAGAGTTTATGATGGGTAATTGGTATGTATTGACTTGGCGTAGATCTCCCCGGCAACGGTGCCAAAAATCCTTCTTGCTACCCCTTGGGCATGCGTTGGTTTTTCCTTGAAGAGGAAAGGGTGATGCAGATAAGTAGTGTAATTATATCCCTCAGTTTTTGAGAACCAAGGTATCAATCCAGTAGGAGACAACACACAAGTCACCTAGTACCTGCACAAACAATCAAGAACCTTGCAACCAACACGATAAAGGGGTTGTCAATCCCTTCACGGTCACTCGCAAAAGTGAGATCTGATAAAGATAGTAAAATAAATATTTTTGGTATTTTAGTTGTATAGATTGGAAAGTAAAGATTGCAAAATAGTAAACGAGATGTGATGTAAATAAAAGAGATGCAATATAATAAGAAAGAGACCCGGGGGCCATAGGTTTCACTAGTGGCTTCTCTCAAGATAGCATGTATTACGGTGGGTGAACAAATTACTGCCAAGCAATTGATAGAAAAGTGCATAGTTATGAAGATATCTAAGGCTATGATCATGAATATAGGCATCACGTCCGTGTCAAGTAGATCGAAACGATTCTGCATCTACTACTATTACTCCACACATCGACCGCTATCCAACATGCATCTAGAGTATTAAGTTCATAAGAACAGTGTAACACTTTAAGCAAGATGACATGATGTAGAGGGATAAACTCAAACAATATGATATAAACCCCATCTTTTTATCCTCGATGGCAACAATACAATACGTGCCTTGCTGCCCCTACTGTCACTGGGAAAGGACACCACAAGATTGAACCCAAAGCTAAGCACTTCTCCCATTGCAAGAAAGATCAATCTAGTAGGCCAAACTAAACCGATAATTCGAAGAGACTTGAAAAGATATCAAGTCATGCATATAAGAATTCAGAGAAGTACCAAATAATATTCATAGATAATCTTGTTCATAAACCCACAATTCATCGGATCTCGGCAAACACACCACAAAAGAGTATTACATCAAATAGATATCCAAGAACATCGATGAGAACTTTGTATTGAGAATCAAACAGAGAGAAGAAGCCATCTAGCTAATAACTATGGACCAGTAGGTCTGTGGTAAACTACTCACGCTTCATCGGAGAAGCTATGGTGTAGATGTAGAAGCCCTTCGTGATCGATCCCCCCTCCGATAGATCGCTGGAAAAGGCCCCAAGATGGGATCTCACGGGTAGAGAAGGTTGCGGCGGTGGAAAAGTGGTTTCGTGGCTCTTTGTGATCGATCTAGGGTATAAGAGTATATATAGGCGAAAGAAGTATGTCGGTGGAGCTATGTGGGGCCCATGAGGGTGGGGGCGCGCCTACCCCCCCTTGGCCCTCCTGCCTCGTGGCCGCCTCACGGAGTTCCAGACTTCAACTCCAAGTCTTCTGGTTTGCATTGGTCCAAGAAAGATCATCACGAAAGTTTCATTCTGTTTGGTATTCCTTTTCTGCGAAACTCTGATATAGGCAAAAAAACAGAAACTGGCACTGGGCCTCCGGTTAATAGGTTAGTCCCAAAAATAATATAAAAGAGCATATTAAAGCCCATTAAACATCCAAAACAGATAATATAATAGCATGGAACAAAAAAATTATAGATACGTTGGAGACGTATCAATAATGTTAAAGAAGATACTTGCAAAGGACAACGAATTGCCCGAGAGTACGTACGAAGCAAAGAAGGTTGTCTGCCCTCTAGGATTAGAGGTGCAAAAGATACATGCATGCCCTAATGACTACATCCTCTACCATGGTGAGTATGAGGATTTGAACGCATGCCCGATATGCGGTGCATTATGCTATAAGACCAGCCGCGATGACCCTGGTGATGTCGAGGGCGAGCGCCCCAGGAAGAAGATTCCTACCAAGGTGATGTGGTATGCTCCTATAATACCATGGTTGAAACATTTGTTCCAAAACAAAGAGCATGCCAAGTTGATGCGATGGCACATAGAAGACCGTAAGAAAGACGAGAAGTTGAGAGTACCCGCTGACGGGTCGCAGTGGAGAAAAATCGAGAGGAAGTGGGGGGACTTTGCAGGTGACGCAAGGCACATATGGTTTGGTCTAAGCGCGGATGTCATTAATCCTTCTGGGGAGCAGAGCAGCAATCATAGCACCTGGCCTGTGACTCTATGTATGTATAACCTTCCTCCTTGGTTGTGCATGAAGCGGATGTTCAATATGATGCCAGTGCTCATCCAAGGCCCTAAGCAACCCGGCAACGACATTGATGTGTACCTAAGGCCATTAGTTGAAGAACTCTTATAGTTGTGGAATGGAAAAGGTGTACATGCGTGGGATGAGCTCGATCAGGAAGAATTTGACCTACATGCATTGATGTTTGTGACCATCAATGATTGGCCTGCTCTTAGTAACCTTTCAGGACAAACAAACAAGGTATAACGCGCATGGATGCACTGTTCGGATGATACCGACGGTATATATTTGGATAATTGTAAGAAGAATGTGTACCTGGTGTCGGTGTCAAAACCGGCGGATCTCGGGTAGGGGGTCCCGAACTGTGCGTCTAAGGTCGATGGTAACAGGAGGCAGGGGACACAATGTTTACCCAGGTTCGGGCCCTCTCTATGGAGGTAATACCCTACTTCCTGCTTGATTGATCTTGATGAATATGAGTATTACAAGAGTTGATCTACCACGTGATCGTAATGGCTAAACCCTAAAAGTCTAGCCTGTCTGACTATGATTATGAGGATATATCTACGGACCTAGCCCTCCGGTTTATATAGACACAGGAGGGATCTAGGGTTACATAAGGTCGGTTACAAAGAAAGGAATCTTCATATTCGG
This sequence comes from Triticum aestivum, assembly GCF_018294505.1. NCBI lineage: Eukaryota > Viridiplantae > Streptophyta > Magnoliopsida > Poales > Poaceae > Triticum > Triticum aestivum. The sequence goes on along the minus strand of NC_057794.1, from coordinate 557,461,900 downwards.
ACGCCAAGCTTGCCTTCCACGCCAAGGATAGTCCCATCCGGACACGGGTAGAGTCTTCGGTCTTCGTATCTTCACAGCCCATCAGTCCGGCCCATGTCTAATAGGTCGGACGCCTGAGGACTCCTTAGTCCAGGACTCCCTCAGTAGCCCATGAACCAGGCTTCAATGACGAGGTGTCCGGCACGCAGATTGTCTTCGGCATTGCAAGGCAGGTTCCCATTTCCGAATACTCCAAGATAGTCTTCGGTCATAATGAACATGTCCGGATCTGCAACACAAGTACTGCACACAACCACAGAGAATATAATATTACACGAGTCCAATCCGCTGACAACTTTTTGTAATGTGACATCACGTCTGCTTGGTCATCATTTGGAACCGTTTTTCGTCTGCTGTCCCACGTTTCGATGGTCAAGACGTGATGAGATATGAATTGTTGTATAAGATGATCATGTTTTGTTAAAGTTATCGGCAACTGGCAGGAGCCTTATGGTTGTCTCTTTATTGCATAAGATGCAAGCGCCATATAATTGCTTTACTTTATCGCTATGCGATAGCAATAGTTGAAAAAGCAATAGTTGGCGAGACGACCATGTGACGACACATTGATAAAGATCAAGATGATGGAGATCATGGTGTCATGCCGGTGATGATGGAGATCATGGAGGTACTTTGGAGATGGAGATCAAAGGCACAAGATGATGATGGCCATATCATGTCACATATTTTGATGGCATGTGATGTTTATCTTTTATGCATCTTATTTTGCTTAGTACGGTGGTAGCATTATAAGATTATCCCTCACTAAAATTTCAAGGTACAAGTATTCTCCGTTGCGGTAGTTCTTCGTGCTGAGACACCACGTGATGATCGGGTGTGATAAGCTCTATGTTCACATACAACGGGTGCAAGCCAGTTTTGCAAATGCGGAATAGTCGGGTTAAACTTGATGAGCCTAGCATATCCAGATATGGCCTCAGAACACTGAGGCCGAAAGTTCGAACGTGAATCATATAGTAGATATGATCAACATAGTGATGTTCACCATTGAAAGCTACTCCATCTCACGTGATGATCGGACATGGTTTAGTTGATTTGGATCACGTGATCATTTAGATGACTAGAGGGATGTCTATCTAAGTGGGAGTTCTTAAGTAATACGATTAGTTGAACTTAGTCCTAATAGTATTTGCATATCTATGTTGTAGATCAATTTCTCGCGTATAGCTTTCCCGTTTTATTTATGATGTGTTCCTAGAGAAAACTATGTTGAAAGATGTTAGTAGCATGATGTGGACTAGCTCCGTGATCTGAGAATTATCCTCATTGCTGCACAGAAGAATTATGTCCTTGATGCACCGCTAGGTGATGGAACTATTGCAGGAGCAGATGCAGATGTTATGAACGTTTGGCAAGCTCGGTATGATTACTACTTGATAGTTTAGTGCTCCATGCTTTACGGCTTAGAACCTGGACTTCAAAAACGTTTTCAACACCACGGAGCATATATGTAAGATGTTCCAAGAGTTGAAATTAGTATTTCAGACTCATGCCCGTGTCAAGAGGCATGAGACCTCTGACAGTACTTTGCCTACAAGATGGAGGAGAATAGCTCAAGCACTGAGCATGTGCTCAGAATGTCTGAGTACTACAATCGCTTGAAGCAAGTGGGAGTTTATCTTCCAAATAAGATAGTGATTGACAGAGTTCTCTAGTCACTATTGCCAAGTTACTGGAACTTCATGATGAACTATAATATGCAAGGGATGACGCAAACGATTCCCGAGCTCTTCGCAATGCTGAAATCAGCGAAGGTAGAAATCAAGAAAAGCACAAAGTGTTGATGGTTGACAAGACCACTAGTTTCAAGTAAAAGGGCACGGGAAAGAAAGGGAACTTCAAGAAGAATGGCAAGCAAGTTGCCACTCCCATGAAGAAGCCCAAAGCTAGACCCAAGCCTGAAACTGAGTGCTTCTACTGCAAAGGAAATGGTCACTGTAAGTGGAACTGCCCTAGTTACTTGGCGGATAAGAAGGATGGCAAAGTGAACAAAGGTATATTTGATATATATATATACATGTTATTGATGTGTAGTTTACTAGTGTTTATAGCAACCCCTCAGTATTTGATACTGGTTCAGTTGCTAAGAGTAGTAACTCGAAACGGGAGTTGCAAAATAAACAGAGACTAGTTAAGGGCGAGGTGATGATGTGAGTTGGAAGTGATTCCAAGGTTGATAAGATCACCATCGCACACTCCCTTTAGCTTCGGGATAAGTGTTGAACCTAAAATAAATGTTATTTGGTGTTTGCGTTGAGCATAAATATGATTGGATCATGTTTATTGCAATACGTTATTCATTTAAGTCAAAGAATAATTGTTGTTCTATTTACAAGAATAAAACTTTCTTGGTCATACACCCATGGTGAAAGGTTTACTGAATCTCGATCGTAGTGATACACATATTCATAATATTGATGTCAAAAGATGCAAAGTTGATAACGATAGTACAACATATTTGTGGCACTGCCGTTTAGGCCATATTGGTGTAAAGCGCATGAAGAAACTCCATGCCGATGGGCTTTTGGAGTCACTTGATTATGAACGACTTGATGCTTGCGAACCATCCCTCTTGGGCAAGATGACTAAGACTCTGTTCTTCGGAACAATGGAGCGAGCAACAGACTTGTTGGAAATAATACATACTGATGTGTGCGGTCCAATGAGTGTTGAGGCTCATGACGGGTATCGTTATTTTCTGACCTTCACAGATGATTTGAGCAGATATGGGTATATCTACTTAATGAAACACAAGTCTGAAATGGTTGAAAAATTCAAAGAATTTCAGAGTGAAGTGGAGGATCATTGTAACAAGAAAATAAAGTTTCTACGATCTGATCGCGGAGACAAATATTTGAGTTACGAGTTTGGCCTTCAGTCGAAACAATGCCGAATAGTTTCGCAACTCACGCCACCTCAAACACCACAACGTAATGGTGTGTCCGAACGTTGTAACCGTACTTTATTAGATATGGTGTGATCTATGATGTCTCTTACCGATTTACCACTATAGTTTTGGGGTTATGCATTAGAGACAGCTGCATTCACGTTAAATAGGGCATCGCCTAAAAATCCGTTGAGATGACACCGTATGAACTGTGATTTAGCAAGAAACCTAAGCTGTCGTTTCTTAAAGTTTGGGATTGCGATGCTTATGTGAAAAGTTTCAGCCTGATAAGCTCAAACCTGAATCGGAGAAGTGCGTCTTCATAGGATACCCAAAAGAAACTATTGGGTACACCTTCTATCATAGATCCGAAGACAAGATCTTTGTTGCTAAGAGTTGATCCTTTCTAGAGAAGGAGTTTCTCTTGAAAGAAGTGAGTGGGAGGAAAGTCAAACTTGATGAGGTAATAGTACCTTCTCCCAAATTGGAAAGTAGTTCATCACAGAAATCACTTCCAGTGATGCCTACACTAATTAGTGAGGAAGTTAATGATGATGATCATGAAACTTCAGATCAAGTTACTACCGAACCTCGTAGGTCAACCAGAGTACGTTTCGCACCAGAGTGATACGGTAATCCTGTTCTGGAAGTCATGTTACTAGACCATGAAAAACCTATGAACTATGAGGAAGCTATGATGAGCCCAGATTCCGCGAAATGGCTTAAGGCCATGAAATCTGAGATGGGATCCATGTATGAGAACAAAGTATGGACTTTGATTGACTTGCCCGATGATCGGTGAGCCATTCAGAATAAATAGATCTTCAAGAGGAAGACGGACATTGATAGTAGTGTTACTATCTACAAAGCTTGAATTGTCGCAAAAGGTTTTCGACAAATTCAAGGTGTTGACTACGATGGGATTTTCTCACTCGTATTGATGCTTAAAAGTCTATCCGAATCATGTTAGCAGTTGCCGCATTTTATGAAATCTGGCAAATGGATATCAAAACTAGATTCCTTAATGGATTTATTAAAGAAGAGTTGTATATGATGCAACCAGAAGGTTTTGTCAATCCTAAAGATGCTAACAAAGTGTGCAAGCTCCTGCGATCCATCTATGGACTAGTGCAAGCATCTCGGAGTTGGAATATATGCTTTGATAAGTTGATCAAAGCATATAGTTTTATACAAACTTCCGGTGAAGCCTGTATTTACAAGAAAGTGAGTGGGAGCACTACAGCCTATCTGATAAGTATATGTGAATGACATATTGTTTATCGTAAATTATGTAGAATTTACTGGAAAGCATAAAGGAGTATTTGAAAGGAGTTTTTCAAAAGAAATACCTCGGTCAAGCTACTTACATATTGGGCATCAAGATCTATACAGATAGATCAAGACGCTTGATAAATTTTTTGAATGAGTACACGCCTTGACAAGTTTTTGAAGTAGTTCAAAATGGAACAGTCAAAGAAGGAGTTCTTGCCTGTCTTACAAGGTGTAAAGTAGAGTAATACTCAAAACACGACCACGACAGAAAACAGAAAGAGAATGGAAGTCATTCCCTATGCCTCAACCATAAGTTCTATAAAGTATGCTATGTTGTGTACCAAACCTATTGTGTACCTTGCCATGAGTTTGGCAAGGGGTACAATATTGATCCAGGAGTGGATCACTTGACAACGGTCAAAATTCTCATTAGAAGACTAAGGAGATATTTCTCGGTTATGGAGGTGATAAAAGAGTTTGTTGTAAAGAGTTACATCGATGCAAGCTTTTTACACCGATCTAGATGACTCTAAGTCTTGATCTAGATACATATTGAAAGTGGGAGCAATTAGCTAGAGTAGCTCCGTCCAGAGTATTGTAGACATAGAAATTTGCAAAATACATACTGATATGAATGTTGCAGACCCGTAGACTAAAGTTCTCTCACAAGCAAAACATGATCACTCTTTGGGTATTAATCACATAGTGATGTGAACTAGATTATTGACTCTAGTAAACCCTTTGGGTATTAGACACATGAAGATGTGAACTAATCACATAAAGATGTGAACTAATCACATAAAGATGTGAACTATTGGTGTGGAATCACATGACGATGTGAACTAGATTATTGACTCTAGTGCAAGTGGGAGACTGAAGGAAATATGCCCTAGAGGCAATAATAAAGTTATTATTTATTTCCCTATATCATGATACATGTTTATTATTCATGCTAGAATTGTATTAACCGGAAACTTTGTACATGTGTGAATACACAGACAAACATAGTGTCCCTAGTATGCCTCTACTTGACTAGCTCGTTAATCAAAGATGGTTAAGTTTCCTAGCCATGGACATGTGTTGTCATTTGATGAATGTGATCAAATTATTATAGAATGATGTGATGGACTAGACCCATCCGTTAGCTTAGCACTATGAACGTTTAGTTTATTGATATTGCTTTCTTCATGACTTATACATGTTCCTATGACTATGAGATTATGCAACTCCTGAATATTGGAGGAACACTTAGTGTGCTATCAAACGTCACAACGTAAATGGGTGATTATAAAGATGCTCTACAGGTGTCTCCGATGGTGTTTGTTGAGTTGGCATAGATCAAGATTAGGATTTGTCACTCCGATTGTCGGAGAGGTATCTCTGGGCCCTCTCGGTAATGCACATCACTATAAGCCTTGCAAGCAATGTGACTAATGATTTAGTTGCAGGATGATGCATTATAGAACGAGTAAAGAGACTAGACGGTAACAAGATTGAACTAGGTATGAGGATACCGACGACCGAATCTCGGGCAAGGAACATACCGATGACAAAGGGAACAACATATGTTGTTATGCAGTTTGACCGATAAAGATCTTCGTAGAATATGTAGGATCCAATATGAGCATCCAGATTCCGCTATTGGTTATTGACCGGAGATGTGTCTCGGTCATGTCTACATAGTTCTCGAACCCATAGGGTCCACATGCTTAACATTTGATGACGATTTGTTTTATGAGTTATGTGATTTGATGTACCGATGGTTGTTCGGAGTCCCGGATGAGATCACGGACATGACGGGGAGTCTCGAAATGGTTGAGATGTAAAGATCGATATATTGGAAGGCTATATTCACACATCAGAAAAGTTCCGAGTGATTCGGGTATTTTTCAGAGTACCAGAGAGTTACGGGAATTCGCCGGAGGAAGTAGTGGGCCTTAATGGGCCATACGGGAAAGGAGAGAAGGTCCTCAAGGGGATGCGGCGCCCCCCATGGGCTGGTCCGAATTGGACTAGGGAGGGGGCGGCGCCCCCCTCTTTCCTTCTCCCTCTCCTCTCCTTCCTTCTTCTCCTACATGGACTAGGAAAGGGGGAAACCTACTCCTACTAGGAGTAGGAATCCCCCCTTTTGGGCGCCCCTTAAGGCTGGACCTCCTCCTCCCCCCTCCTTTATATACGGGGAAGCACTACTAGAAAAAGGGCTATAGATGGGATTGACACTAATGGCGCACCAGACAAGCGGTGTGCCATTAGTATATACTAATGGCGCACCACCTTCTGATACGCCATTAGAGTTGAAACTACTAATGGCGCACCTGGCCCAGGGTGCACCATTAGTATCAAATTTTTTTTAACTAGTGCGCCTGTCCAAACATACTAATGGCGCATCTAGACACAGTGCGCCATTACTAGTTGTAACTAGTAATGGCGCACCTGCCGGAAAGTGTGCCACTAATGTTGTTTTTTTATTATATTTTTTATTCCCTTTTTTGCAAAACTACTAATGGCGCACTGTTCCACAGTGTGCCATTACTAGTTTAAACTAGTAATAGCGCACTGTGGGACAGTGCGCCATTAGTATGTTTTTTTTTGCAAAACTACTAATGGCGCACCACCAGAAGGTGCACCATTAGTAACCTGGATTACTAATGGCGCATTTAGAGTTGGTGCGCCATTAGTAAGTGGGCAGCAACAAGATATTTTGGACAGCCTCTCCTACCCACACTCACTTTCTCCCCACCTCCTCCTTGTCTCGGGTGCCTCCTCTTTTTCACCTCATTTCCACCATAGATTCATTCAATTTAAGTGGTTAAATTACCTTGTTTTGATAGGTAAGTAAGGGGGAAGCTATATTTATGTTGTTCTCCCTACAACAATGTGCACATGCACTTTTTATGGCCTAGCTAGATCTATGTATGTTCGTGGTGTTGCATATGTTTGTGGTGTTGCATATGTGTTTGTGTTTGGAGGTGTACCGGTATTTGAAATGCGATAGTTGCCAATATTTTTCTGGAATGTTGATTCATTTCCGTTTCGGCGAGAATTTTGGCATTAAGCATTCTTTTTGGTCCTATTTTTAGGGAAAGTCATGCCAAATTTTTTCTTGGTTCTAAAATATCGTTTTGCTCTACCCCGCAGGCGACCATGGTCCGCATGATGACCGAAGGCATCGTGAATAGGTTTTTGAGGTCCGCGAAGGCCGAGATGCTTCAAAAGAACGAGACGGAGATAAGATGTCCGTGTCGAAGATGCAAGATGAAGAGCCTTATTGCGGACCCGGAATCCGGGCAGGTGCGGGACCACCTGCTCTTGCGTGGTTTCATGGATGGCTATCGGTGGCAAGGTGATGAAGATGACTACGAAGTCGTCCATGGGGGCCGGGCAAGAAATGAGGAAGGGCAGCAAGACAACCACCGCGGCTCGGGCGGGCGAGAAGACGAAGAATCCCCAGGAGATGATCACGACGGTGATGCTGTACACAGTCATCATGTAGAAGATGCAGGACATGATGATGAGGAAGATGCCGGAGCAGACGACGGGCATGATCATGAAGATGATGAGGCCGGCGGAGCAGACGACGCTGGACCATCGATGGGCTGGGTGCAGGACCCTCATATTCAAGAGCTGCTTCTCAAGCAGACGGATAACGCAAGAGCTGCCGCCCGAGAGAAAGCCAAGATGGATCAACTTGAGTTAGATGCGGTTACTCCATTGTATGAAGGATGCAGGCCCGAGGATAACCGCCTGAAAGTAACGTTCATGGCTCTGGAGATGAAGGTAAAACACAAAATGACCGACGCATGCTTTGACGAGAACATGTCATTCTGGCACGAACGTCTTCCCAAGGGGAACAAGTGCCCGACCAGTTTGGAGGAGGCGAAGAAAATCGTGTGTCCTCTGGATTTACCGCACATGAAATACCATGTGTGCATGAACAATTGCATCATTTATCGGGACGAGCACGCGGAGTCTACCATATGTCCGGTGTGCGGCGTCACTCGATACAAGAAGAGGAAGAAAGCTCCTCGAAAAGTGGTGTGGTACTTTCCGATCACTCCTCGTCTGCAGCGGTATTTCGCGGACCCTAAGGTAGCAAAGCTCCTGCGTTGGCAGGCGGATAGGGAGGAGAAGAAGCGAGAAGATGACGCAAATGATCTGGAGATAGATAAAAAAGACAAGATGCTGAGTCACCCTAAGGATGCGAGCCAGTGGCAAGCGTTGAACTTCGAAGACCTAGAATTTGGGAACGATCCAAGGAACATCGTGCTGGGCGCGAGCACCGATGGAGTCAATCCGTTTGGCAGCCAGAAAAGCACACATAGCACCTGGCCTGTGTTTGTGTGGATGTACAACCTTCCCCCCTGGTTGTGCATGAAGAGGAAGTACATTCACATGAGTATGCTAATTGAAGGACCAAAACAACCAGGGAACGACATCAATCTGTATCTGGGGCTGCTGAAAGAGGAGCTTGACATGCTGTGGAAAACGCCAGCCAATACGTGGGACGCCGCAGAGAAAGAATATTTCCCTATGAGAGCCGCGCTGCTCACGACGGTGCACGACTATCTCGGTTACGGATATGTCGCGGGGCAGGTGGTCCACGGATTTTCTGGATGCGTCGGGTGCATGGATGACACAACATATTGCCAGCTAGATAGAGATCCCGGGTCTTCGAAAACCGTGTTCATGGGACATCGAAGGTGGCTTCGCGACGATGACCCGTGGAGAAAACGCAAGGATCTATTTGATGGTGAAACCGAACCCCGAGGACGCCCGCGTACGAGGAGCGGCGAGGAAATAGACGAGCTATTGAAAAATTGGAAAGACTCCCCACTGCCGGGAAAGAAGCAAAAGGCGCCAGAGCCGGGAAAGAAGCAAAAGGCGCCAGAGCCGCTGCTGAAGGTATGGAAAACGAGGTCTGTTTTCTGGGACTTGCCGTACTGGAAGATCCACCGTGTGCCTCACAGCCTTGTTGTCATGCATATCACGAAGAACGTGTGCGAGAGTCTGCTTGGTACCCTGCTCAACATGCCAGAGAGGACCAAAGATGGGCCGAAAGCAAGGGCAGACTTGAAATCAATGGGCATCAGGAAGGAGCTTCACGCTATATATGATGATGATGATGATGAGGCGAAGCAGGACACGGAAAGTCGTCGCAAAGGCAAAAAGGCCAAGAAGACCGGAAATGACTACCCTCCCGCGTGCTTCACTCTAAGTCAGGAGGAGATCGAGCAGTTTTTCACCTGCCTCGTAGGAGTAAAACGTCCTTACGGTTACGCGGGGAAGATAAGCAGATACCTAGACCCAGCGAAGCAGAAGTTCAGCGGGATGAAGTCTCACGACTGTCACGTGCTGATGACGCAGATACTTCCAGTTGCAATCCGTGGGATCATGGACGCGCACGTCCGTGAAACCCTATTTGGCCTATGCAACTTTTTCGACGTCATCTCTCGGAAGTCTGTTGGCGTGAGGCAACTCAGAAGGCTACAGGAAGAGATCGTGGTGATACTATGCGAGCTTGAGATGTACTTCCCGCCCGCATTCTTCGATGCTATGGTGCATCTGCTGGTCCATATCATGGACAATATCATCCAACTCGGGCCGATGTTCCTGCACAGCATGATGCCGTTCGAAAGGATGAATGGTGTCATCAAAGGATACGTTTGCAACATGTCACGTCCAGAGGGAAGCATAGCCAGGGGCTTTCTGACCGAAGAGTGCATCTCCTACTGCACGAATTATCTAGGCATCGAGAACTCCGTTGGTCTGCCCGTCAATAGGCACCTCGGCAGGCTCGCTGGATGGGGTCACCGTGAGGGTCGCCGTGAAATGCATGTCGACTTCGAGGGTGGACTCGCCAACTTTGAAAGAGCAAACCTAGTCGCGCTACAACACATAGACGTGGTCGATCCTTGGGTGGTAGAGCACAAAACCTTTATTAAGAAGACGTACAATGATCGAGGCCAACATAGGACGGACGGAGATATACTCAAAGAGCACAACTCATGTTTCACGCATTGGTTCAAGCAGAAGCTTCTATCGTACCCTTTACATGAGGATTCTTCCGCGGAAGAACAACTCATATTCGCCTTGTCACAGGGCGCCGAGCACAACCTAATGACCTATGAGGCGTACGATATCAACGGCTACACATTCTACAGCGAGGCCAAGGACATGAAGAGAGATGGTTATCAGAACTCCGGGGTAACGATGGAATCCTACACCGGTAACGACAAGGACAGATACTACGGAAGGATCGAGGAGATCTGGGAGCTGAGCTACACTGGAGAGAAGGTCCCGATGTTCTGTGTCAGATGGGCGAAGAGCGTCCGGTATTTCACCACCATGGTTATACCCGAAGCCAAATCCAAGACCGCGGGCGCAAACGTCACCGCGAAAAATGAGCCATGGGTACTGGCTTCCCAAGTGGACCAATGCTTCTTCATTACCGACCCGTCAAAGCCCAGTCGTGTTGTCGTGAGGAGAGGCAAAAGGAAGATCATCGGAATGGATGGAGTAGCCAATGAGCAAGACTTCGAAAAGTATGGCGACCCGAGGATCGAACATGACGATGATGATGAAGTTGCAGCATACACCACAAGAAGAAGCAGGACCACCCTACCTAAAGGACGTCCGTTCCACAGAAGAACTCCATTTGCGAAAAAGAAGGGCAAGAAGATTGTGAACAGATAGCTAGCTAAGATTGATTGTATTTAAATCGTAGCCTTCATTTCTCGATTGTATTTCATGGGCACTTTTTGAACTATCATGAATATTTTTAAATTTCATGGACACTCGATCTCGATCCCCCTCCATCTCGATCGCTATCCCACCTCGCCAGATCCGGTCCTCCTCGCCGCCGAGCACCCCCCGGTCCACCAGCCGCCGCCGCCGACCCCCCGCACCCTCGATTCCCCTACTCAACCGCCGCCGCTGACCCCCCGCACCCCTCCCCTACTCAATCGCCGCCGCCGACCCCCCCGCACCCCGTGCACCCTCCCCCGCTCCACCGGCATTACTGTTTGATGATATTTTTAAAAAAATTATTACTGTCTTATAAAAAAATATTACTGTTACTGTCTTATAAAAAATATTACTGTTATGATTTAAACAAGTTTAAAAAATTATTACTGTCTTATAAAAAAATACTAATGGTGCACCACGGTGAGGTGCGCCATTAGTATGGATGTACTTATGGCGCACCGAGGGGTGGTGCGCCATTAGTATTGTGCCATTGCTATAAGAAAAAAAACTACTAATGGCGCACCACGGTGAGGTGCGCCATTAGTATGGATGTACTTATGGCACACCGAGGGGTGGTGCGCCATTAGTATTGTGCCCAGTCCCCCCTTCCCTCTCCCCCTTCGCCCAATCCCCCCTTCCCTCTCCCCCTCGCCAGTTCCCTCTTCCTCCCTCCACCGCGCCGCCGCCGCCGCTGCCCCGACCCACTGCGCCGCAGCCGCCCACTCGCCCCCGCCGCCTCCCTGTCCCCTTCCTCCCCCTCGTCGCCGGCGGCTCGGACGCCGCCCTGTCCACACCGCCCCGTCCACCTCGTCGGGCTCCTCCTCCCGCTCCCACCAGCAGCCGCCGCCGGAAGTTGTTGCCCTCCCACTGCCGCCGGACGCCGCCCCCTCCCCTGTCATGCAGAGCATCCAGGCGAGACGCCGGCGCCCTCCTCTTCACCGCCCTCCTCGACGACGCCCCGCCTCTGCCTCCTCTTCCACGCCGGCCACTGCCGACCTGCCGCTGCCTCATCATCGGACGGTGAGCTCCTCTTCTACTCTCGTGCGCATGCTACATGTCAATTGAAGCATATGTAGAGTCAGTGTACACGATGGTCTTGTTCGGGAATGAAACCGAGTTCCCCTGTTATGTCTATCTTCAGAAGAGGCTCGTTTTTCTTCTAATATGCAGAGATTCATTGGTTTCTACGGTTTCAAAAAAAATTCTAGATGGTGATCCTCCTAGTTTTGTATCCTGATAGGCTTTGGTCATCCTCTTCATGTGAAGAGAACTAAATAATAATGCATTTGATTAAATCTGCGACAAATATGATATGGCTAGTTTGCTATACCTGCAGCAACCCTAGATGGATATGCATCTAGCCTTTTCCCTCATTATTTCGGTCGTGCGTTGTCATGTGGCATGTTGGTCTCCATTTTGTTTTTTATTTGTTGTGGATAAATTTTAGCTATATATCTGTAGCGCAAAGTGAGTCGACAGCTGGCCGCCGGGTTTCTATGTTGCTGCTGCAAGTTTGTAGCCATGCTCAAACTGATGTCTTTTTTGTCTAGTTTGTGAAGAGGGGGGCGTTGTTCACCGTAAATGATTTGTTTACTAGGTTCATTTTTGTGAATGTAACTATCTACTCCGTCCGTTCCATGACATGTCAGTTTTGTTCTGACTTCTGAGCCAAACCTTGTGAACTCTGACCAAAGTTTAGCGAGAAAATACCATACCAAATTAACATCAGCTGATAAATCTTCAACCGTGTTTCCCTAGTGTATGTACTCCCTACACAAGTCTCTAAAACGTCCTATATTAGTTTACCGAGGGAGTATTTATTTAGGTATTTTAGATGTTCATATCTTTTCAATACATCAAATCAACTGTAGCATCTAGACTGGGGATTTCCTGCAGCCTGAGCAAGAGCAGAGCCTTGACATTATGTCCAGAAAATTATCATGTTCATTTCTGTGCAAGTAATTATCATGTTCATTTCTGTGTAAGTGATGTTTGCCGTAAATGATGGCGTTGTCTACCTGTTTCATTTCTGTGAACCCGATCATCTAGTTCCTCATGTCTGAAATCAAGACGTGTTAGCTTTGTTCTAAGTCAGATTCTGTAAAGTTTGACCAAGTTTATAGAAGAAGAAAAACATATCTCTGGTCTAACTCATGAAGTAAATCACGAAATGGAGGCCTTTTTTCACATGCTTCAGTGGCAGTGCATCCTAAGCAAGGGAGGCCTTTTTTCACATGCCAATGTATTTTCCATGTTGTGATGGAGGCCTTTTTTGCCTTGTCCACCCGAGAGGCCCTTGAGTTTGCTGGAATGTCGATTAACTTCCGTTCCGGCAAAATTCGGGTACTCCATATGTCCTATTTTCAGCAAAGGTCATGCTGAAATTTTCCGTGAATTTTAGCATGACTTTGCTAAAAATAGGACATATGGGGTACTTGTGACTAATGCATGGGCCGGGGTATCTTAGTAGTTAATTAAGTAGGATCAAGTGCCCCGGCGTACTTGTGACTAATGCATGGCTTTTAGGGTGCCTCGGTGTCGATAAAAACCGAAATGATGAAAGCTTAGGCTTTTAGGGTGCCTCGGCGTCGAAAAACCCTCAATGATAAAAGCTTAGCTTTTAGGATGCCTCGGTGTCGACAAACCCTAAATGATGAGACCATGATCTTGTTCCTTGACAATAACCAACTTTTTGACCAAACTTTGTTCCTATTTATAGAGAAACATGGCCAACAATGATGAGGCCGGGGGTTCGGGCGGCAAGAAATTCTGGGAGCTGCCCCAGGAGATGGAGGAACAACCTCACTTGTATGAGGACGCCGCCTTCCCCACCGATCCTGAGACCACTGATGGTACCACCGAGGATGACCCCACTGATGCCACCACTGATGGTGCCGCCGAGGATGCCACCACTGATGATGGCGGCGCACGCACAGATGGCAGCCAACCGAAGAGGCAACGGAAGGACCGGCGCCCGACCGTGCTCCGCACCCTCAAGGAGGAAGTTACTGAAGTGGACTCCGACGGGAATCCAACGGCGCCCGAACAAATAGTCAAGGGGTACTCGCTTCAGCTCGGGTGCATTCTTCGGAGCACCGTCTCGATCAACACCGAGAACCTGAGGCATCCTAACCGAGGGAATTTGCGCAACCTCCTCTTCACGAAGCTGCATGAACGATACAAGTTCCCCGCTGAATTTGAAAACACAAGCCTCAAAGGGAATAAAGTGAACAATGCTGCCCTCACGAAGATGAGCAAGGCCCTGTCTACTTGGAAAAGCAATGTGAAGAGAATGATCGAGAAAGGTGAGAGTTATGAGAAGATCAAGGAGAAAAATCCTTCGATTACCGAAGATGACTACAACGACTTCAAGATCAATTGCTCGAGCACGCAAACTCCAAATCAAGTAAGTGGGGGAAAGAAATGCGGGAGCAGAACTTAGGGGAACACACACTCGATCCCGGCGGTTACAGAGTGGCGGAGCCTATATGGGACAAGGAGGAGGCGGACCGTGCCGAGCAAGGCCTACCGCCCCTCTTCGATAAATACGGTGACAAGCAAACCAGGAACTTTGTCAGGGCCCGGTACAAGAAGGACCCGAAAACAAAGGAGCTTACCACGGATCCGAAGACCAGGGCGCTTGAGCTTCTTCTGGTAAGGAATACACCCCCGCGTAATTAGCTCCATATGGTTGCATTCTAATTAATGAAGCCAAATTTCTAAATGGTTCACATTCCTTCCGCAGGCGACTGAAAGCAGTAGCGCGGGGTCGACTAAGAGCAACCCTTGGGACACCACTCTAAATAGGGCATTGAATGTAATGAAGAACAAGGATAAGCTCAGTAAGCCGACATCAGCTAGTCGTGTGGCCGGCAAAGGCTTGTCGACAAAATGGTCGTCATACTATAACACTGGTGGGCGAAAGGAGAAAAAGACCAGCTTGGAAAGCCAGGCGCGTGAGGTTCAAGAACTCAGGGCACAGGTGGCGCGGATTCCAGAGATTGTCCAAGAGCAAGTGCAACAACAACTCGGAGCGACGATCACCGCCATTGTGCCTACCTTGATCCAGGGGATTAGTGCGTGGATTGCGGGAGGCAAACAGGGGCCGCCCCCGATTCCTAGCTTCACGGCCAGCAACTCGCAGAACGCGATGGCGGGGCCATTGGTGTCTCCGGCGGAGGCGGCATTGGTGTCTCCGACGCCGGCACGGGAGCTTAATGCACCCGGGTGTACGTCGGCCGACACCTCTGCAGCAAGCGGCCCCTTCGTCAACTGCACGCCCGCCATTGGTGGTGCCTCGACATTAGCCGAGCTCGATGCCATCATCACGGTAACTAATTAAGCCTCTCTCGGCCGAGGACTTCATCTCCTTGCCTTTGACTGGGCATCCCTGACGCCCTACATGTTTTCGCAGGGTGCCGCCGACGTTCCGTGCACTCTCCTGCACTTCGTGAACAACGAGTTGGTCGATGTCGCCAAGGGCAAAATCGTTCAACCGGGCAACCCCTTGTTCCACGGTACCCAGATGCCACCCAACTTGTTTAGGGTTCAACTGGTTTGGGTGCTGCCAGGCTGCGATGAGTTGTTACCTCCGATTCGACCCGTCGGGGCCGACGATGATGACGTGATGACCCTCAGCGCCTACCTGAGCTGGCCCCTGCTTTGCCCGAAGAGCCAGATTCGTTTGGGGGCGGGGGACACCACCCCAAAGACAACACCGCCAGTCGTGCCGGCGCCAAGTCGGCCCCATGGCAAGACCGCCGCAACGGTGCCGAACATCCCTATGCCACTGGATCCAAACATGCATATGGCACAGGATCAGAACGACGACGACGGCGATACATTTGCCAACATTGATCAGTAGTTTGCCGATCATGGGTACGGTGGCGTCTTCATGGGGCATCCTTCTCAAGAACCCAACCCAACAAAAGACGTGCGCGATCTAGCTGGTACCACAGAGAAGCCAAGTTGCAACAGGCGTCGTCTGCAGTTCAGCTCTGAGGAGACGCCTCCAGCTACCGACTTCACCGAGCCTCAGATAGGCGAGGTGCGAAATATGATCAGCCCCAACACACTCAAGAAGGCGGTCTGTGAGCAGAACTCGGTCCCATTACAGGAGCAGAAGAAGGCACGCAAAAGAAAGACTAACAAGGGTGCGGGCCAGCCGGCACCGAGTACGATCCGTGCTCAGGACGGGCCACCTTCACCTGAGGATATCTCGAGGAGGGTGCATGTGGCGGGTAGGCCGATGCTACCGAGAAAAATGCTCGATGCTGCAACCGGTGCTATGCGGAGTCTGCTTGACAGTGTTCTTTCTTTGGAGAAGCGGCGTCTCGGAGAGAAGGATGTGGCATACCCGGTTTTCGCGGCCAAGGTGCCAGAGGGCAAGGGCTTTGTGGATAACTCCATCGAGGGTACGATCGTCCTGCGGTTTGATGACATCCACGCTATGTTGAACCTTCATCCGCTGCACTACACCTTCGTTCGGCTATTTTCGCTGAGTATGGAGATGCGTATCATTCGCGACAAGACCCCGAACATCGTGATAGTCGACCCCTTCTACATGCGTGCCAACATCTTGGGCAGCGCTGGGGACCAGCAAGTCGCGAGTTCTTACCTCGAAGGCATCATTCTGGCAAACCAAGATAAGGATAACTTCCTCGTGCCTTACTTTCCCGAGTAAGTCCACCCCTCAACCGCCCCGTAACATATGAATTCTTAGATTTCGATCGTTTTTCTTTTAACATTCCGTGTTTTTTGCAGTGACACACATTGCACGCTCATCCTCCTAAGCCCCAAATATTCCATGGCCACGTATTTCGACCCGGAGCGTCAGTCGAACGTAGACTACACAAATGTCAAGAAGGTTCTTGATGATGTTCTCCCCGGCTACGTCAAATCTGGAGGCACCTTCACCAGGCCTATTCGTAAGTACGGCAAGCACGTGTTCTCCCACAATACGACATTCTGCTGCGTCAAGCAGCCGCTTGGCGGTCAGAAGGGTGCCTACTACGCCATCCATCACATGCAGGCGATCATACGGGACCATCATCAACTTCTGCTACCGAGTAGACTCAAAGATTGGGCCGCGAGCGTGTCGACAATCCAGGACGCGGACATCAGACAAGAATTCTTTCGCATCCAGTCGGAGTTTGCGGAAATCATCCATCAAGATGTCCTTCGTACCTCGGGGCAGTTCTACCTCAGAAATCAACCGTCCAATAGTGACATCGACACAATCCTACAAATGCAGGCTGACAACGCCGGTTGTTTCATGACTCCCACGATAGACGGCGGCTTCATCCACGCTCCGGTCCCTTGAGTCGAGTCGAAAGCAGTGATGCTGTGTCTAGTTCTGAAACATCGATTGGCTCATGTTGTAATTAAACTTTAATGAACTTGTAGTATGTCTCTTTGGTTTCGAGAGTCGTTCAACTTAGATGTAATCGATGCTATTAATGTCTTGCTTTTCTCTTTCGATCGTTCTGTTGCATACTTATATATTGCTTATGTATTGTCTGTGAATTGGTACTAACGTTTCGTTTGGCTACTGCATAGCGATGCCGTGGTATGTCGTGTACAAGGGTAAGGTTCCCGGAGTCTACGACGACTGGGAGGAGTGTCGGAGACAGGTTCACCGATTTAGCGGTAACAGTTACAAAGGGTACGCCACTAGGGCCGAGGCCGAATCTAGATACGCCCGCTATCTAGCGGGAGAGGGGAGGGAGCGTTGGAGGAACCGGATGAAGACGAGTTTCATCGTGATGATGCTCATCGTGATGACCGCAGCTCTCTTCTATGTGATGGTAGTTTAGATGATCGATATCGACTTGTAATGTGAAGACAAACTCGCGGTCTCGAGACTTGTAATATAATGTTCTATCTTTGTTTGGTCTTTTCAATTCGGAGACTAATACGATGAATTGTATTCAGAGACTAAAATGATGAATTGTATTCAGAGACTAATCTTCTATTGTATTCGATGAATATGTTGTTGATGTGTGCTGTCTATATTTTGTCCAATTATACATTTTGTAACCTGTGCAAAAAACAGAAAATAAAAAAAACCTAATATTCATACTAATGGCGCATCACATCACAGTGCGCCATTAGTATGCCAAAGGATACTAATGGCGCATCATTAAACAATGCGCCATTAGTATGCCGAAGTTACTAATATTCATGTACACCCAGGTGCTTTGGCATACTAATGGCGCACTGTTGTATATACTAATGGCGCATCTGAGGTGCGCCATTAGTATACCAGATACTAATGGCGCACCAGTGGTGCGCCATTAGTGAAATATACTAATGGCGTGGCACTAATGCGCCATTAATGGCCAAATTAGGTGCGCCATTAGTAGGCCTTTTCCTAGTAGTGAAGGGGGCATCCCATAGACACAGAAGTTGATTCTTAGCCGTGTGCGGTGCCCCCCTCCACATATTTCCACCTCGGTCATATCATCATAGTGTTTAGGTGAAGCCCTGCGCCAGTAACTTCATCGTCACTGTTAACATGCCATCGTGCTGACGAAACTCTCGCTCGGCCTCAACTGGATCAAGAGTACAAGGGGCATCACCGAGCTGAATGTGTGCAGATCGCGGAAGTGTCGTGTGTTCCGTACTTGATCGGTTGGATCACGAAGACGTTCGACTACATCAACCGTGTTTCTTAATGCTTTCGCTTTCTGTCTACGAGGGTACATAGACACACTCTCGCCTCTCGTTGCTATGCATCTCCTAGATAGATCTTGCGTGATCGTAGATTTTTTTTTGAAATACTGCGTTCCCCAACAGGATCTTTCTTGGAACAAACGCAAACTAGGAGACTTGGAGTTGAAGTCTAGAACTCTGTGAAGCTTCCACGAGGCAGGAGGGCACGCCTGGGGGGGGGGGGGGGGGTAGGCGCGCCCTCTTGTAGACGTTGTTGGGCCTCCAAGTGCAGTGGTTTGTAGTCCAGCAGCAAATTTCCCTCAAGTGGATGACCTAAGGTTTATCAATCCGTAGGAGGTGTAGGATGAAGATGGTCTCTCTCAAACAAACCTGCAACCAAATAACACAAAAGTCTATTGTGTCCCTAACACACCCAATACAATGGTAAATTGTATAGGTGCACTAGTTCGGCGAAGAGATGGTGATACTAGTGCAATATGGATGGTAGATAAAGGTTTTTGTAATCTGAAATTATAAAAACAGCAAGGTAGCAAGTGGTAAAATTGAGCTAAAATGGTATTGCAACGCTAGGAAACAAGGCCTAGGGTTCATACTTTCACTAGTGAAAGTTCTCTCAACAATAATAACATAATTGGATCACATAACTATCCCTCAACATGCAACAAAGAGTCACTCCAAAGTCACTAGTAGAGGAGAAAAAATGAAGAGATTATGGTAGGGTACGAAACCACCTCAAAGTTATTCTTTCTGATCGATCTATTCAAGAGTCCGTAGTAAAATAACATGAAGCTATTCTTTCCATTCAATCTATCCTAGAGTTCGTACTAGAATAACACCTTAGGACACAAATCAATCAAAACCCTAATGTCACCTAGATACTCCAATGTCACCTCAATTATCCGCGGGTATGATTATATGATATGCGTCACACAATCTCAGATTCATCTATTCAAACGAACACAAAGTACTTCAAAGAGTGCCCCAAAGTTTCTACCAGAGAGTCAAGACGAAAATGTGTGCCAACCCCTATGCATAGGTTCATGGGCGGAACCCGCAAGTTGATCACCAAAACATACATCAGGTGAATCAATAGAATAACCCATTGTCACCATGGTTATCCCACGCATGACATACATCAAGTGTTCTCAAATCCTTAAAGACTCAATCCGATAAGATAACTTCAAAGGGAAAACTCAATCCATTACAAGAGAGTAGAGGGGGAGAAACATCATAAGATCCAACTATAATAGCAAAGCTCGCGATACATCAAGATCGTATCACCTCAAGAACACGAGAGAGAGAGAGATCAAACACATAGCTACTGGTACATACCCTCAGCCCTGAGGGAGAACTACTCCCTCCTCGTCATGGAGAGCACCGGGATGATGAAGATGGCCACCAGAGAGGGATTCCCCCTCCGATAGGGTGCCGAAACGGGTCTAGATTGGTTTTTGGTGGCTACGGAGGCTTCTGGCGGCGGAACTCCCGATCTACTCTCGTCCGATAGTTTTAGGGTATATGGATATATATAGGCGGAAGAAATACATTAGGGGATCCACGAGGGGCCCACAAAGGTGGAGGGCGCGCCTAGGGGAGGTGGGCGCGCCCCCTGCCTCGTGCTCTCCTCGTTGATCCCCTGACGTGCACTCCAAGTCTCCTGTATTGCTTTCTTTCCAAAAATAACTTTTCCGAAGGTTTCATTCCGTTTGGACTCTGTTTGATATTCCTTTTCTGTGAAACACTGAAACAAGGGAAAAACAGAAACTGGCACTGGGCTCTGGGTTAATAGGTTAGTCCCAAAAATCCTATAAAATAACATATAAATGCATATAAAACATCCAAGGTTGATAATATAATATCATGGAACATTCAAAAATTATAGATACGTTGGAGACGTATCGGCATCCCCAAGATTAATTCCTGCTCGTCCTCGAGTAGGTAAATGATAGAAACAAAATTTTTGATGTGGAATGCTACCTAACATATTTCTCTAAGTAATTCTTCTTTATTGTGGAAAGAATATTCAGATCCATAAGATTCAAGACAAAAGTTTAATATTGACATAGAAATAATAATACTTCAAGCATACTAACCAAGCAATTATGTCTCTTCAAAATAACATGGCCAAAGAAAGTTATCCCTACAAATTCATATAGTTAGCTGGCTATGCTCCATCTTCACCACACAACGTATTCAAATCATGCACAACCCCAATGACAAGCCAAGCAATTGTTTCATACTTTTGATGTTCTCAAACTTTTTCAATCTTCACGCAATATATGAGCGTGAGCCATGGATATAGCACTGTAGGTGGAATAGGATGGTGGTTGTGGAGAAGAAAAAAAGGAGAAGATAGTCTCACATCAACTAGGCATATCAACAGGCTATGTAGATGCCCATTAATAGATATCAATGTGAGTGAGTAGGGATTGCCATGCAACGGATGCACTAGAGCTATAAATGCATGAAAGCTCAACAAAAGAAACTAAGTGTGTGTGCATCCAACTTGCTTGCTCATGAAGACCTAGGGCATTTGAGGAAGCCCATTGTTGGAATATACAATCCAAGTTCTATAATGAAAAATTCCCACTAGGATATGAAAGTGACATCATAGGAGACTCTCTATCATGAAGATCATGGTGCTACTTTGAAGCACAAGTGTGGAAACAGGATAGTAGCATTGCCCCTTTTTTTTCTTTTTTTTTTGGGCCTTCCTCCTTTTTTTGGCCTTTCTCTCTTTTTTTGGGGACAATGCTCTATTATTGATGATAATCACACTTCTATTTATTTACAACTCAATGATTACAACTCGATACTAGAACAAAGTATGACTCTATATGAATGCCTCCGGCGGTGTACCGGGATGTGCAATGACTCATGAGTGACATGTATGAAAGAATTATGAATGGTGGCTTTGGCACAAATACAATATCAACTACATGATCATGCAAAGAAATATGCCAATGATGGAGCGTATGAGGCAAACCCAATTCCATATTTTTTTGTAGTTTTCTTTTATAAACTAAACTAGTGCTAAAACAAGAAACAAAAAGATTCGATTGCAAGATCTAAAGATATACCTTCAAGCACTCACCTCCCCGGCAACGGCGCCAGAAAATAGCTTGATGTCTACTACACAACCTTCTTCTTGTAGACGTTGTTGGGCCTCCAAGTGCAGAGGTTTGTAGGACAATAGCAAATTTCCCTGAAGTGGATGACCTAAGGTTTATCAATTCGTAGGAGGCGTAGGATGAAGATGGTCTCTCTCAAACAACCCTGCAACCAAATAACAATGAGTCTCTTGTGTCCCCAACACACCCAATTAATACAATGGTAAATTGTATAGGTGCACTAGTTCGGCAAAGAGATGGTGATACAAGTGCAATATGGATGGTAGATAAATGTTTTTATAATCTGAAAATATAAAAACAGCAAGGTAGAAAGTGGTAAAAGTGAGCTAAAACGGTATTGCAATGCTAGGAAACAAGGTCTAGGGTTCATACTTTCACTAGTGCAAGTTCTCTCAACAATAATAACATAATTGGATTACATAACTATCCCCCAACAAGCAACAAAGAGTCACTCCAAAGTCACTAATAGCAGAGGACAAACGAAGAGATTATGGTAGGGTACAAAACCACCTCAAAGTTATTCTTTCCAATCAATCTGTTGGGCTATTCCTATAAGTGTCACAAACAGCCCTAGAGTTCGTACTAGAATAACACCTTAAGACACAAATCAATCAAAACCCTAATGTCACCTAGATACTCCAATGTCACCTCAAGTATCCGCGGGTATGATTATACGATATGCATCACACAATCTCAGATTCATCTATTCAAACCAACACAAAGTACTTCAAAGAGTGCCCCAAAGTTTCTACCGGAGAGTCAAGACGAAAACGTGTGCTAACCCCTATGCATAGGTTCATGGGCAGAACCCGCAAGTTGATCACCAAAACATACATCAAGTGAATCAATAGAATAACCCATTGTCACCACGGTTATCCCACGCAAGACATACATCAAGTGTTCTCAAATCCTTAAAGACTCAATCCGATAAGATAACTTCAAAGGGAAAACTCAATCCATTACAAGAGAGTAGAGGGGGAGAAACATCATAATATCCAACTATAATAGCAAAGCTCGCGATACATCAAGATCGTATCACCTCAAGAACACGAGAGAGAGAGAGAGAGAGAGAGATCAAACACATAGCTACTGGTACATACCCTCAGCCCCGAGGGAGAACTACTCCCTCCTCGTCATGGAGAGCACCGGGGTGATGAAGATGGTCACCGGAGAGGGATTCCCCCTCCGGCAGGGTGCCGAACGGGTCTAGATTGGTTTTCGGTGGCTACGGAGGCTTCTGGCGGCGGAACTCCCGATCTATTCTCGTCTCCGATAGTTTTAGGGTATAAGGATATATATATAGGCGGAAGAAATACATTAGGGGAGCCATGAGGGGCCCACGAGGGTGGAGGGTGCTCCCCCCTGCCTCGTGTTCTCCTCATTGATCCCCTGATGTGCACTCCAAGTCTCCTGTATTGCTTTCTTTCCAAAAATAAATTTTTCGAAGGTTTCATTCCGTTTGGACTCCGTTTGATATTCCTTTTCTACGAAACACTGAAACAAGGGAAAAACAGAAACTGGCACTGGGCTCTGGGTTAATAGGTTAGTCCCAAAAATCATATAAAATAGCATATAAATGCATATAAAACATCCAAGGTTGATAATATAATAGCATGGAACAATAAAAAAATTATAGATACGTTGGAGACGTATCACGCGCTCCCACCCTCGTGGGCCCCACAGAGCTCCATCAATGTCCTTCTTTCGCCTATATATACTCTTATACCCTAAAAACATCAGGGGGAGCCACGAAAACACTTTTCCACCGCCGCAACCTTCTGTACCTGTGAGATCCCATCTGGGGCCTTTTCCGGCGATCTGCCGGAGGGGGATTCGATCACGGAGGGCTTCTACATGAACACCATAGCCTCTCCGATGATGTGTGAGTTGTTTACCACAGACCTTCGGGTCCATAGTTCTTAGCTTGATGTCTTCTTCTCTCTCTTTGGTTCTCAATACAAAGTTATCCTCGATGTTCTTGGAGATCTATTCGATGTAATACTTTTTGCGGTGTGTTTGCCAAGATCCGATGAATTGTGGATTTATGATCAAGTTTATCTATGAACAATGTTTGGTTCTTCTCTGAATTCTTATATGCATGATTTGATATCTTTGCAAGTCTCTTTGAATTATCGGTTTAGTTTGGCCTACTAGATTGATCTTTCTTGCAATGGGAGAAGTGCTTAGCTTTGGGTTCAATCTTGCGGTGTCCTTTCCCAATGATAGTAGGGGCAGCAAGGCACATATTTTATTGTTGCCATCGAGGATAAAAAGATGGGGTTTATATCATAATGCTTGAGTTTATCCCTCTACATCATGTCATCTTGCCTAAAGCATTACTCTGTTCTTATGAACTTAATACTCTAGATGCTTGCTGGATAGCGGTCGATGTGTGGAGTAATAGTAGTAGATGCAGAATTGTTTCGGTCTACTTAATACGGACGTGATGCCTATGTTCATAATCATTGCCTAGATATTCTCATAACTATGCACTCTTCTATCAAGTGCTCGACAGTAATTTGTTCACCCACCATAATACTTGCTATCATGAGGGAAGCCACTAGTGAAACCTATGGCCCCCGGGTCTCTTTCTTATTATATTGCATCTCTTTTATTATCGCATGTCGTTTACTATTTTGCAATCTATACAACAAAAATACCAAAAATATTTATCTCATTATCTTTATCAGATCTCACTTTCGTATGTGACCGTGAAGGGTTTGACAACCCCTTTATCGCGTTGGTTGCGAGGTTCTTGATTGTTTGTGTAGGTACTAGGTGACTTGCGTGTTATCTCCTACTGGATTGATACCTTGGTTCTCAAAAATTGAGGGTAATACTTACACTACTTTGTTGCATCACCCTTTCCTCTTCAAGGGAAAAAACCAACGCATGCTCAAGAGGTAGCAATGAGACTACTGTATGTCTATGATATGATGAGAATAGTGTATGTTTAGTATGATCTGATGAAACTATTGTATAGAGCCTGTATAAATACAACACAAATACGTAGAGGGGTGCAGATCTACGAAAGCAGGAACATTAGCAGTAGCGCTAGAAAGCACCAAGCAGTTGCGCTGGCTTAGCAGCAGTGCTTCATATGAACAAGCGCTATAGATAGTTATTAGTAGCGCTGGTCCAGGAAGCGCTACTGCTAACCATACTTACCAGTAGCGCTACCCCTACCAACACTACTGCTACAACTTAGCTGTAGCGCGGTAGCAGTAGTGCTGGACCCAACGCTACTGCTATGCATATTTCAAGCGCTACTACTAGGATTTTCCTTAGTAGTGGTATATGGAGGAAAACAAGAATATTCTATGCTCCAAACAACCGGAGCAGTCTGACGACTGGATTACGCGTGAACAAACGGGGACTTTCGCCGGTTGGTTGCAGACACGTGCCATGCATGATGACGCTGTTGAAGATGACCTGTACTTGCTGTCCTAGTTACCATCTTCGAATATAATGACTTTCAAAGGGTACGAGATAAATGGGAATACATTTTATACGATCGCCCAAGATAAGAAGAGCACCAACCAAAACAGTGGTGTCCTCTTTGATCCAGCAACCAAGAGGGGAAATGAAACATATTATGGTTACATAGAGGAGATATGGGAACTTGACTATGGACGTGGTTTGAAGGTCCCTTTCTTTCGGTGCAAATGGGTCAATATGACACGAGGCGGGGTAACAGAAGACCCGCAGTATGGAATGACAAAAGTGGATCTCAACAATCTTGCATATGCAGACGAACCATTCGTCCTAGCCAACGATGTGGCGTAGGTTTTCTATGTGAAGGACATGTCTACGAAGCCAAGAAAAAGAAAAGATAAGGAAGCGAATACATCTTACGATTAGCCAAAGCGCCATATAGTTCTTTCAGGGAAAAGAAACATCATGGGAGTGGATGACAAGATAGACATGTCAGAAGATTATGAAAAGTTTTATGAAATTGCTCCCTTCACAGTGAATATTGACCCGAGCATCCAAGTAAATGATGAAGATTCACTACTGCTGGATGGTGCTAACGCGACACTATGATCAGAGACCCTTTGAGAAACTGTGTGCGATGCCATAATCGCAAACGGTGCTGTATGAAAAACGTCAGAAATGTGTAAAACGTTTGCGATGATGGATGCATCAAACACGGTTGAGGTTTTAGTTGCATGTGCGATGAAGGGCATACGGTTCAGTTCAAGGAACTGTTTGTGATGAGGAAGAACAAAAGAAACGGGCAACCAGATGGAGGCGTGTGCGATACACAACATATGGTTCACTTCGATGAACTATTTGTGATTAGGCAACACAAAAGAAACGGTCAGCCAGATCAAAGGTGTGTGTGATATACGGCATGCGGTTCACTCAAATGAACTGTTTGCATTGAGACATCAGAACAGAAATGGTTCAACTTAACAAGATGTGTGTGATACGCGACAAACATGTCTGTAATCAGAAATGTCTCTGTAGACCGATAAGAACACAGACTATTGCTGCTAATAAGATGTGTGTGTTGTGCGATGGGATTGCATACAGAACAACAACATATATATATACACACACACATTTATAAGGACATGCTTGCATAACCAAATTAAACATCCACTTACATAGGTGGCTACTACAACCATGGCATTTGCACACACCAAAGTAAACTGTTACATGCATAATTACATAGGTGGCTACTACACACATGACATTTCCACACACCAATAAAGTAAATTATATATTACATGCATGATTAACTAGCATAAATGATCATCTGATCATCATCTACTTCTTGTGACGCTGCTTGCTCTGCTTGTGGCTCAATCCGGGCTCGTCGATTTGGGTAACGAGGCACTTCCTCATGTCAACGATCCGACTGTGCATCTCGTAGCATGTGTACATGCTCTGGGCCGCAAACCTGAGGTGAGGTTCATCCAGTTGCCGCATCCAGGCCCCGTGCCTGGATACGGGACTTGTTCTCTGGTCATCCTGCTTCATCTTTTTGTTGTAGGGGTCAATGATGGCTGAGGCGAGTTCGACCAGGGAGTCCTGCTTCGTGCTGCCTGAGACCCTGTAGTGGTCACGGATTTCGACAAGGTTCTTGCAGGACAAGCCCGTATCAATGAGCGCTTTTACATCGTCTTTGGTATCCATCGCGGCAAACTTGTAGTCGGTGCTATTGACAAACCTGTTGAAACGGTCGCAAGGCTCTGTGGACATGCAGTAGTGGTAGACGAGGACATGAGCGCACACACAACTAGGCGACGGCAACCTCCTGATCTATGTCGGGATGACCGACAGTGTACTGGAGGTCGATGCCGACCACCTTGTAGTTGTCTCCAGCAAGCAACTGCTCAACGATGTTGATGTAGTCGTCCACCACGGCCGGGTCGATGGTGTACCCCACCGAGAGATCCATCTCCCTCGCGTGGGTCTCCACTCTATGCTCGCGGAACTCCATTGGAGCGCGACCGAACATCCCCTCTCTATGTGTCATCGTGGGTGTGCTTGTTGTGTTGTGGGGCATGATCGAAAGGTTGAAGAGACTAAGGTTATAATGGCCACGGGAATTAAAGGGGAAGCCGGACGGCCAGGAATATCGGCAAGACCTAATAGTAGTTCTAATTTGCAGCACGTAACTCCAGCGTGCCGCACGTAACTGCATCGTGTGGCAACGTGCGCGGCGCAACCGCATGCATACAGGGCCCTCGACGTGATCGTGCGCACGCCTAACCGTTGGCAGAGCGCGTGCGGAGGGACGCGAGCAAAGCGCTCCGCAGTCGCCTCAACGGTGAGCAACCATATATATATACACACATACATAAACACTATTCTGGTCATGGGATCAGAATAATATTCTGATCACAACATGAACTTCCCGAGTAACGCGTCCGACCTTCCCCGAGACAAGGTTGAACTTCAGCTAAAAGGTGTCCAAATGGAGCTTGCGATATACCGTTGGATAGCTATGGACATCAGTATCATGACCCAAGTTAAATTTTTGGCAAAATGTAAGCGGTTTAAGGGCAGTTTTGAAAACCGTTTTTTCTTAATAGAAAAAACGTGAATCGTATTTTCGATCGCATTTTTAAACCGTTTATCGGAATGAGGCAAATAATATGGCGTTGGAAAGCTGCTGCAAAACCGCTCCTTTCACATGTTGAAAGTTTTCTCTAATTCCCTACGGTTAAAGAGTAATTCGGAAAATCATAAAATTTCGCAAACCGAACACCCGAGTTCGTATTTTCGATGCCATTTCCAAACAGCTAATCCAATTGAGGCAAATAATATGGCGTTGGAAATATTATGAAAATGCGCTACATTTTTATGTTAAATGTGTTTTCTAATTTTGAATGGTTTAAATGTAATTTAGAAAACGGTACAAGTTCCACCGAGTTTGTATTTTCGAGCTAATTTTTTAATCGTACGTCCAAATGCAGCAAATGATATGGCGTTGGAAAGCTTGAAGAAATGCAAAACTTTTTTGTATATATTGTTTCTCCTAATTCATTACGGTTTTATGTCAGTTTTGAAAATGGTTAAAAACGTATTTTTGCCGTAATTTCGAAAAACTTTATCGGAATGGGGCAAATAATATGCTGCTGAAAAGCTACGGAAAATGCGAAACTTTTTCATGTTGATGGTTTTCTCTGAATCCTGACCGTTTTCAAGTAATTTCGAAAATGGCGAGATCATTCGTTCTGCCTTTATCACGAAACAAATTCTTCGAAAATTCACCGTGTGAAGAACCTGAACATCTCGTCGCGTGTACCTGAACTTTACTCTGTTTTCGACGTGCTTTTTTTTGCTCGCAGATCTCCATCCACTACTTGTAGCTCTCCATCCACTCCCCGGAATTCAACGAGTGATATACCGATGGAAAGCTGCTGTAAACACGCAACTTTCCCATGTTGATCATTTTGTCATACTCGTGACGGTTTTAAAAGATTTTCATGTGAATTTCATTCAGTGTAGTAGTTGAACTTCCTGTTGTTTTCATGTTGAACTTCTGTGACGTATTTTCGTTTGTAATTTCCTCATCCATTTGTCAGTCTTACACAACTGATTTTCCTTTTGTACAAACCCTTCTCACAATAATTTTTTTAACTTCCTCCGGCCGGGGACTTGAACTTACACAAATGATATTCCTGTCGTTTTGAAGTCAATTAGAGAAATGACAAGATCATGATTTCTGCCTTCATCGCGAATGGAAATGCACCGGGTGAAGTAGTTGAACTTCACGGTCATGTCTTTTTTGAACCTCACTCTGTTTTGTTGTTTTTTGCACTGTGTGAAGTAGTTGAACTTCTGGGGCATGTCTGTTTGAACTTCACGTTGTTTCACTTATATTGTATTTTTCTTATACGACACAACATGCAGTACGTGAACGTCTGGATGTTATCACTTTGAACTTCTCTTTGTTTTGAGTGAATTATTTTAAAACACAACAAACAACATCTTTTTATATATTTTGGACATCTAAACACATGGTGAACCTCTCTCACAATTTTTTTGAACTTTTCCTCGCCGAGCACTTGAATCTCTAGCAACCATTTTTTTCATTTATGAGATTGTTTTCAAAAGTGCCAAAAATGGCATTGTGCTTTTTATTTTTTGAAAAGGTAAATCCTAGGTTTTAATAAACTCCGAACTTCTGTGTTATTTCAATTTTGAACTTCACCTTTTTATATTTTGAGTAAAGAATTGTATTCGATTTTTATACAGAAAAAATTGAACATGGAAATACAAGATGAGCCTCTCTCGTAAGAATTTTTGAACTTCCCCGGACAGAGCATTTGAACTTCTTTCAACAAACCTTTTAAGCATTTAATTTTCTATACTTTTATTCTCATTTGAAATGCATTCTTTGCAGTAGTTGAACTTCTCGTTGTTTTCACCTTGAACTTCTGTCACGTATTTTTGTTTAACCTCTCACAAGAATTTTTGATCTTTCTCGGGCCGAGCACTTGAACTTCTAGCAAAAAAACTTTTTAGCCTTTGCTTTTTTATTATTTTTTCATGCAAATGCACACTATGTAGTACGTGAACTTCTGGCAGTTATCAACCTGAACTTCTCTCGGTTACGTGAGAATATCTAAGTTTTTTCAATTTTTTGAACCTCTTTTTTGTGTATTTTCTAAAAATGTGAAAATTGGAGTTTTTTTAGTAAATGTCGAACTTCTTCGTTATTTCAAACCGAACTTCTTGGTTTATTCATTAGTAATGGGGAAGATCCACTTCTTTGTTGGAAGTTCAATAACCAGATGGAGGGCGTCAAAGTTCTCACACATACGCGCGCGCACACACACACAATAAGAATGTATACTCTCTTTGTAAATAACGAACTTCTAATGCAATATCACATGAACTTTCTTAGTACATATTATTATTTTGAGTCTCCTATACATACACATAGATTTTTTCAAATGAAAACAAATCACAAGTTGGGGGCAAATATAGGTGGAAATTACACATAGAAAACACTCTTTTTTGTTGGTGGATAATCTCACACCTACACATCACCAAACTTGCTGAGATTATAGTGTTTGCACATCACACCTTTGTGCAGGTCAAGTATAGAAAAAATGATTGCTCAAGTACAGTACATTGCATCGAACATCTAGCATGCCTAAAATAGGAACATACAAATTTTACATCTGTCTAGTAGATCAATCATGGATCAATAAAACTCGTGCGAACTGAAGTATCATCAAAGAAAAATAGTTAGAACTCAGAAGACAAATCTAAACGTGAACCTCCTGTCAATGTTGCCCGTCGAAGTAAAAAAGCAGACAGAGGCATGTTAGCCCAAGAACTCGAGAAAATCTTCTTGTCTAAGCAGGATCGCCCTGCCGACGGTGGAGAGGGTGGACTGTCGCGACGCTCCGGAGTAGTCGAGCATCCATGCAGCGAGGCAACGCCCCTCAAGTGATTGGTTACGGCAGGGGCAACATGTCGGACAACAGCGGCTGTAGGAGGTAGTGGGTTAGTGGTGGGCGGGGGGCCTGGCAGCCATGTTGGCTGGGAGCATCGCCGACGGGAGCCGATGGACAGTTCGTCCGGTGGAGGATGTGGCGGTGGCGGATGGAGGAACTGGGACACGGCGCTTTGTGAGGCGAGGCGGCGATCTCACGGTGCGGGGGTCGGTGCTGCGGCGGGGATCAGGTGCGCTGGGGCCATAGCGGCGGCGGCGGGGATCAAGTGCGCCGTGGCCACAGCAGCAATGGCGCGGGGCTGTCGTGGCGGCTGGATCCAATGGCGGCGTGGGGTTGTCGCGGCGGCTGGATCAGATGGTGCCTTGGCGGTTGAAGCAGGGGGAGGCGGCCGCCGCGGTTGAATCCTGGTGGAGGGCGGCTGCGGCGCGGGATCCTGGTTGACGGCGGAGCGCATCATTGGCCCCGGTGCTGGCGGAGGTAGGTTGGTGGCCCGGGGCGCCTCCGCGCTGGGAAATTGCAGGAGGGCGGCGAGTGGATGGAGGTGGGAGGTGCGGGTGCCGGCCACGGGGCGGTTGGTGGCATGGCCCGGTGGCGGCGGGGCAGTTGGTCGGGGCTCGGCGGGGGTGCGAGCCAGGGTGGGAGGCGGTGCTGGCGGTGTGATGCAGTTCGGGGGATCGAGGGAGTGAGAAGAGGGGATCGTGGGGGCGATGACAATGGGGTGGGCGGTTTTTCTTTGTTCTTTTTCTTTTTCTTTTTGAGTTCGAGAGCATCCGTCGCCTCTTATATAGGACTAACCGTGATCCAAATAACTATTCTAATCCCAAGATTAGAATAGTGCTACTATATATATATACACACACACATAAACACTATTCTGATCACGGGATCAGAATTATATTCTGATCACAACCTCACCTGCCCCGCTAGTAGTACATTGAACTTCCCTGTGAACTAGATTGAATTTCCGCCTGTTGGGGAACGTAGTAATTTCAAAAAAATTCCTACGCACACACAAGATCATGGTGATGCATAGCAACGAGAGGGGAGAGTGTTGTCCATGTACCCTCGTAGACCGAAAGCGGAAGCGTTATCACAACGCGGTTGATGTAGTCGTACGTCTTCACGATCCGGCCGATCAAGTACCGAACGCACGGCACCTCGGAGTTCTAGCACACGTTCAGCTCGATGACGATCCTCTGACTCCGATCCAGCAAAGTGTCGGGGAAGAGTTCCGTCAGCACGACGGCGTGGTGACAATCTTAATGTTCAACCGTCGCAGGGCTTCGCCTAAGCACCGCTACAATATTATCAAGGATTATGGTGGAGGGGGGCACCGCACACGGCTAAGAAAACAATCACGAAGATCAACTTGTGTGTCTATGGGGTGCCCCCTGGCCACGTATATAAAGGAGTAGAGGAGGGGAGGGGCCGGTCCTCTCTATGGCGTGCCCTAGGGCAAACCTACTCCCACCGGGAGTAGGATTCCCCTTTTCCTAGTAGAACTAGGAGCCCTTCCAAGTAGTAGGAGTAGGAGGGAAGGAAAGGGAAGGGAAAAGGAGAAGGAAGGAAGGGGGCACCCCCTTTCCCTAGTCCAATTCGGACCAGACCAAGGGGAGGGGTGCGGACAGCCTTGAGGCCCTTTTCCTTCTTTCCCGTATGGCCCAATAAGGCCCAATACGTATTCCCGTAACTCTCCGGTACTCTGAAAAATACCCGAATCACTCGGAAGCTTTCCGATGTTCGAATATAGTCGTCCAATATATCGATCTTTACGTCTTGACCATTTCAAGACTCCTCGTCATGTCTCCGATCTCATCCGGGACTCCGAACTCCTTCGGTACATCAAAACTCATAAACTCATAATATAACTATCATCGAAACCTTAAGCGTGCGGACCCTACGGGTTCGAGAACAATGTAGACATGACCGAGACACGTCTCCGGTCAATAACCAATAGCGGAACCTGGATGCTCATATTGGCTCCCACATATTCTATGAAGATCTTTATCGGTCAGACCGCATAACAACATACGTTGTTCCCTTTGTCATCGGTATGTTACTTGCCCGAGATTCGATCGTCGGTATCTCAATACCTAGTTCAATCTCGTTGCCGGCAAGTCTCTTACTCGTTTCGTAATACATCATCTTGCAACTAACTTATTAGTTGCAATGCTTGCAAGGCTTTATGTGATGTGCATTACCAAGAGGGCCCAGAGATACCTCTTCGATAATCGGAGTGACAAATCCTAATATCGAAATATGCCAACCCAACATGTACCTTTGGAGACACCTGTAGAGCTCCTTTATAATCACCCAGTTATGTTGTGACGTTTGGTAGCACACAAAGTGTTCCTTCGGTAAACGGAAGTTGCATAATCTCATAGTCATAGGAACATCTATAAGTCATGAAGAAAGCAATAGCAACATACTAAACGATCGAGTGCTAAGCTAACGGAATGGGTCAAGTCAATCACATCATTCTCCTAATGATGTGATCCCGTTAATCAAATAACAACTCTTTGTCTATGGTTAGGAAACATAACCATCTTTGATTAACGAGCTAGTCAAGTAGAGGCATACTAGTGAAACTTTGTTTGTCTATGTATTCACACATGTATTATGTTTCCGGTTAATACAATTCTAGCATGAATAATAAACATTTATCATGAAATAAGGAAATAAATAATAACTTTATTATTGCCTCTAGGGCATATTTCCTTCGGTCTCCCACTTGCACTAGAGTCAATAATCTAGTTCACATTGCAATGTGATTTGACACCAATAGTTCACATAATTATGTGACCAACACTCAAAAGGGTTTACTAGAGTCAATAATCTAGTTCACATCGCTATGTGATTAACACCCAAAGAGTACTAAGGTGTGATCATGTTCTGCCTGTGAGAGAAGTTTAGTCAACGGGTCTGCCATATTCAGATCCGTATGTATTTTGCAAATTTCTATGTCAACAATGCTCTGCACGGAGCTACTCTAGCTAATTGCTCCCACTTTCAATATGCATCCAGATTGAGACTTAGAATCATCTGGATCAGTGTCAAAGTTTGCATCGACGTAACCCTTTACGACGAACCTTTTGTCACGTCCATAATCGAGAAAAATATCCTTATTCCACTAAGGATAATTTTGACCGCTGTCCAGTGATCTACTCCTAGATCACTATTGTACTCCCTTGCCAACATCAGTGTAGGGTATACAATAGATCTGGTACACAGCATGGCATACTTTATAGAACCTATGGCTGAGGCATAGGGAATGACTTTCATTCTCTTTCTATCTTCTGCCGTGGTCGGGTTTTGAGTCTTACTCAATTTCACACCTTGTAATACAGGCAAGAACTCTTTCTTTGACTGTTCCATTTTGAACTACTTCAAAATCTTGTCAAGGTATGTACTCATTGAAAAAACTTATCAAGCATCTTGATCTATCTCTATAGATCTTGATGCTCAATATGTAAGCAGCTTCACCGAGGTATTTCTTTGAAAAACTCCTTTCAAATATTCCTTTATGCTTTGCGGAATAATTCTACATTATCTCCGATCAACAATATGTCTTTCACATATACTTATCAGAAATGCTGTAGTGCTCCCACTCACTTTCTTCTAAATACAGGCTTCACTGCAAGTCTGTATAAAACTATATGCTTGATCAACTTATCAAAGCGTATATTCCAACTCCGAGATGCTTGCACCAGTCCATAGATGGATCGCTGGAGCTTGTTAGTACCTTTGGGATTGACAAAACCTTCTGGTTGCACCATATACAACTCTTCTTTAATAAATCCATTAAGGAATGCAATTTTGTTTATCCATTTGCCAGATTTCATAAAATGCGGCAATTGCTAACATGATTCAGACAGATTTAAGCATAGATACGAGTGAGAAACTCTCATCGTAGTCAACACCTTGAACTTGTCGAAAACCTTTTTGCGACAATTCTAGCTTTGTAGATAGTAACACTACTATCAGCGTTCGTCTTCCTCTTGAAGATCCATTTAATCTCAATGGCTCACCGATCATTGGGCAAGTCAATCAAAGTCCATACTTTGTTCTCATACATGGATCTCATCTCAGATTTCATGGCCTCAAGCCATTTCGCGGAATCTGGGCTCATCATCGCTTCCTCATAGTTCGTAGGCTCGTCATGGTCAAGTAACATGACCTCCAGAACAGGATTACCGTACCACTCTAGTGCGGATCTCACTCTGGATTACCTACGAGGTTCGGTAGTAACTTGATCTAAAGTTACATGATCATCATCATTAGCTTTCTCACTAATCGGTGTAGTAGTCACAGGAACAGATTTCTGTGATGAACTACTTTCCAATAAGGGAGCAGGTGCAGTTACCTCATCAAGTTCTACTTTCCTCCCACTCACTTCTTTCGAGAGAAACTCCTTTTCTAGAAAGGATCCATTCAAAGCAAGGAATATATTGCCTTCGGATCTGTGATAGAAGGTGTACCCAACATTTTCTTTTGGGTACCCTATGAAGACGCACTTCTCCGATTTGGGTTAGAGCTTATCAGGTTGAAACTTTTTCACATAAGCATTGCAACCTCAAACTTTAAGAAATGACAGCTTAGGTTTCTTGCCAAACCATAGTTCATACGGTGTCGTCTCAACGGATTTAGATAGTTCCCTATTTAACATGAATGCAACTGTCTCTAATGCATAACCCCCAAACGATAGTGGTAGATCGATAAGAGACATCATAGATCGCACCATATCTAATAAAGTATGATTATGATGTTCGGACACACCATTACACTATGGTGTTCCAGGTGGCGTGAGTACTGAAACTATTTCACATTGTTTTAACTGAAGGCCAAACTCGTAACTCAAATATTTTACTTCTGCGATCATATCGTAGAAACTTTTATTTTTGTTACGATGATTCTCCACTTCACTCTGAAATTCTTCGAACTTTTCAAATATTTCAGACTTGTGTTTCATCAAGTAGATATACTCATATCTGCTCAAATCATCTGTGAAGATTAGAAAATAATGATACCTGCCACGAGCCTTAATATTCATCGGATCACATACATCAGTATGTATGATTTCCAACAAATCTGTTGCTCGCTCCATTGTTCCGGAGAACGGAGTCTTAATCATCTTGCCCATGAGGCATGGTTCGCAAGCATCAAGTGATTCCAAAAACCCATCAGCATGGATTTTCTTCACGCGCTTTACACCAATATGACCTAAACGGCAGTGCCACAAATAAGTTGCACTATCATTATTAACTTTGCATCTTTTGGCTTCAATATTATGAATATGTGTATCACCACGATCGAGATCCAACAAACCATTTTCATTGGGTGTATGACCATAGAAGGTTTTATTCATGTAAACAGAACAACAATTATTCTCTAACTTACATGAATAACCGTATTGCAATAAACATGATCCAATCATATTTATGCTCAACGCAAACACCAAATAACACTTATTTAGGTTCAACACTAATCCCGAAAGTATAGGGAGTGTGCGATGATGATCATACCAATATTGGAACCACTTCCAACACACATCATCACTTCACCCTTAACTAGTCTCTGTTCATTCTGCAACTCCCGTTTCGAGTTACCACTCTTAGCAACTGAACTAGTATCAAATACTGAGGGGTTGCTATAAACACTAGTAAAGTACACATTAATAACATGTATATCAAATATACCTATGTTCACTTTGCCATCCTTCTTATCCGCCAATTACTTGGGGTAGTTCCGCTTCCAGTGACCAGTCCCTTTGCAGTAGAAGCACTCAGTTTCAGGGTTAGGTCCAGACTTGGGTTTTTTCACTTGAGCAGCAACTTGCTTGTCGTTCTTCTTGAAGTTCACCTTTCTTCCCTTTGTCCCTTTACTTGAAACTAGTGGTTTTGTTTACCATCAACACTTGATGCTTTTCTTGATTTCTACCTGATTTTAGCATCACGAAGAGCTTGGAATCGTTTCCGTTATCCCTTGCATATTATAGTTCATCACGAAGTTCTACTAACTTGGTGATGGTGACTAGAGAATTCTGTCAATCACTATTTTATCTGTAAGATTAACTCCCACTTGATTCAAGCGATCGTAGTAGCCGGACAATCTGAGCACATGCTCACTGCTTGAGCTATTCTCCTCCATCTTTTAGCTATAGAACTTGTTGGAGACTTCATATCTCTCAACTCGGGTATTTGCTTGAAATATTAACTTCAACTCCTGGAACATCTCATATGGTCCATGACGTTCAAAACGTCTTTGAAGTCCCGATTCTAAGCCGTTTAAGCATGGTGCACTAAACTATCAAGTAGTCATCATATTGAGCTAGCCAAATGTTCATAACATCTGCATCTGCTCCTGCAATAGGTTTGTCACCTAGCGGTGCATCAAAGAAATAATTCTTCTGTGCAGCAATGAGGACAAACCTCAGATCACGGATCCAATCCGCATCATTGCTACTAACATCTTTCAACTTAGTTTTCTCTAGGAACATATCAAAAATAAAACAGGGGAGCTAAACGCGAGCTATTGATCTACAACATAGATATGCTAATACTACCAAGACTAAGTTCATGATAAATTAAAGTTCAATTAATCATATTACTTAAGAACTCCCACTTAGATAGACATCCCACTAATCATCTAAGTGATCAAGTGATCCAAATCAACTAAACCATAACCGATCATCACGTGAAATGGAGTAGCTTTCAATGGTGAACATCATTATGTTGATCATATCTACTATATGATTCACGCTCGACCTTTCGGTCTCAGTGTTCCGAGGCAATATCTGCATATGCTAGGCTCTTCAAGTTTAACCTGAGTATTCTGCGTGTGCAAAACTGGCATGCACCCGTTGTAGATGGACGTAGAGCTTATCACACCCGATCATCACGTGGTGTCTGGGCACGACGAACTTTGGCAACGGTGCATACTCAGGGAGAACACTTTTTATCTTGAAATTTAGTGAGAGATCATCTTATAAAGCTACCGTCGAACTAAGCAAAATAAGATGGATAAAAGATAAACATCACATGCAATCAAAATATGTGACATGATATGGCCATCATCATCTTGTGCCTTTGATCTCCATCTCCAAAACATCGTCATGATTTCCATTATCACCGGCATGACACCATGATCTCCATCATCTTGATCTATATCAATGTGTCGTCACATGGTCGTCTCGCCAACTATTGCTCTTGCAACTATTGCTATTGCATAGCGATAAAGTAAAGCAATTATTTGGCGCTTGCATCTTATGCAATAAAGAGACAACCATAAGGCTTCTGCCAGTTGCCGATAACTTTAACAAAACATGATCATATTATACAACAACTTTTATCTCATCACGTCTTGACCATATCACATCACAACATGCCCTGCAAAATCAAGTTAGACGTCCTCTACTTTGTTGTTGCAAGTTTTACGTGGCTGCTACAGGCTTAGCAAGAACCGTTCTTACCTACGCATCAAAACCACAACGATAGTTTGTCTAGTTGGTGCTGTTTTAACCTTCTCAAGGACCGGGCGTAGCCACACTTGGTTCAACTAAAGTTGGAGAAACTGACACCCACTAGTCACCTGTGTGCATAGCACGGCGGTAAAACCAGTCTCGCGTTAGCGTACGCGTAATGTCGGTCCAGGCCGCTTCATCCAACAATACCGCCGAACCAAAGTGTGACATGCTGGTAAGCAGTATGACTTATATCACCCACAACTCACTTGTGTTCTACTCGTGCATATTACATCAACACATAAAACCTAGGCTCGGATGCCACTGTTGGGGAACGTAGTAATTTCAAAAAATTCCCTATGCACACACAAGATCATGGTGATGCATAGCAACGAGAGGGGAGAGTGTTGTCCACGTACCCTTGTAGACCGAAAGCGGAAGCGTTATCACAACGCGGTTGATGTAGTCGTACGTCTTCACGATCCAGCCGATCAAGTACCAAACGCACGGCACCTCGGAGTTCTAGCACACGTTTAGCTCGATGACGATCCCCAGACTCCGATCCAGCAAAGTGTCGGGGAAGAGTTCCGTCAGCACGATGGCGTGGTGACGATCTTAATGTTCAACCGTCGCAGGGCTTCGCCTAAGCACCACTACAATATTATCGAGGATTATGGTGGAGGGGGGCACGACACACGGCCAAGAGAATGATCACGAAGATCAACTTGTGTGTCTATGGGTTGCCCCCTGGCCACGTATATAAAGGAGTAGAGGAGGGAAGGGGCCGGCCCTCTCTATGGCGCGCCCTAGGGCAGTCCTACTCCCACCGAGAGTAGGATTCCCCTTTTACTAGTAGAACTAGGAGCCCTTCCAAGTAGTAGGAGTAGGAGGGAAGGAAAGGGAAGCGAAAAGGAGAAGGAAGGAAGGCGGCGCCCCCCTTCCCTAGTCCAATTCGGACCAGACCAAGGGGAGGGGTGCGGACACCCTTGAGGCCCTTTTCCTTCTTTCCCGTATGGCCCAATAAGGCCCAATACGTATTCCCGTAACTCTCCGGTACTCTGAAAAATACCCGAATCACTCGGAACCTTTCCGATGTCCTAATATAGTCATCCAATAAATTGATCTTTACGTCTTGACCATTTTGAGACTCCTCGTCATGTCTCCGATCTCATCCGGGACTCGGAACTCCTTTGGTACATCAAAACTCATAAACTCATAATATAACTGTCATCGAAACCTTAAGCGTGCGGACCCTACGGGTTCGATAACTATGTAGACATGACCGAGACATGTCTCCGATCAATAACCAACAGCGGAACCTGGATGCTCATATTTGCTCCCACATATTCTACGAAGATCTTTATCGGTCAAACCGCATAACAACATACGTTGTTCCCTTTGTCATCGGTATGTTACTTGCCCGAGATTCGATCATCGGTATCTCAATACCTAGTTCAATCACGTTGCCGGCAAGTCTCTTTACTCGTTTCGTAATACATCATCTTGCAACTAACTCACTAGTTGCAATGCTTGCAAGGCTTTATGTGATGTGCATTACCGAGAGGGCCCAGAGATACCTCTCCAACAATCGGAGTGACAAATCCTAATCTCGAAATATGCCCAACCCAACATGTACCTTTGGAGACACCTGTAGAGCTCCTTTATAATCACCCAGTTATGTTGTGACGTTTGGTAGCACACAAAGTGTTCCTCCGGTAAACAGGAGTTGCATAATCTCATAGTCATAGGAACATG
Source organism: Triticum aestivum (assembly GCF_018294505.1). Lineage (NCBI taxonomy): Eukaryota > Viridiplantae > Streptophyta > Magnoliopsida > Poales > Poaceae > Triticum > Triticum aestivum. Next base: position 557,421,994 of record NC_057794.1, on the reverse strand, counting down.
TATAAGTCATGAAGAAAGCAATAGCAACATACTAAAAGATCGAGTGCTAAGCTAACGGAATGGGTCAAGTCAATCACATCATTCTCCTAATGATGTGATCCCGTTAATCAAATAACAACTCTTTGTCTATGGTTAGGAAACATAACCATCTTTGATTAACGAGCTAGTCAAGTAGAGGCATACTAGTGACACTTTGTTTGTCTATGTATTCACACATGTATTATGTTTCTGGTTAATACAATTCTAGCATGAATAATAAACATTTATCATGAAATAAGGAAATAAATAATAACTTTAATATTGCCTCTAGGGCATATTTCCTTCACCACCAATATTGCCCAATTGGGCTTGCGATATACCATTGGAAAGCTGTGGACCCCAATATCATGACCCAACTTAAATTTTTGGCAAAATATAAGCGGTTTAAGAGCAGTTTTGAAAACCATTTTTTCTTCGCACAAAAAATGTGAATCGTATTTTCGATCGCATTTCTAAACCGTTTATCGGAATGAGGCATATAATATGGCGTTGGAAAGCTGCTGCAAAACTGCTCCTTCCACATATTTAAAGTTTTCTCTAATTCCCTATGGTTAAAGAGTAATTTGAAAAAATGTAAAATTTCGTAAACCAAAAAGCTGAGTTCGTTTTTTCGATGTCATTTCTAAACGGCTAATCCAATGGAGGCATATGATACGGCGTTGGAAAGCTTATGAAAATACTCTACTTTTTCATCTTGAAAGTTTTTTCTAATTTTGAATGGTTTAAGAGTAATTTAGAAAATGGTCCAAGTCCTACCGAGTTCGTATTTTCGAGCTAATTTTTTAACCGTGCGTCCGAATGCAGCAAATGATATGGCGTTGGAAAGCTTGAATAAATGCGAAACTGTTTGGTATGTATTGTTTCTCCCAATTCTTTACGGTTTTAATTCAGTTTCGAAAATGGTGAAAAACATATTTTCGCCGTAATTTCTACAAACTTTATCGGAATGGGGCAAATAATATAGCGCTGAAAAGCTATGGAAAATGCAAAACTTTTCCATGTTGATGGTTTTATCTGATTCCTAGCCGTTTTCAAGTAATTTCGAAAACAGCGGGATCATGCGTTCTGCCTCTATCGCGAAACAGATTCTTCGATAATGCACCGCATGAAGAACTTGAACTTCTCGACGCGTGTACCTGAACTTCACTCTGTTTTTCACGTGATTTTTTTTCTCGTAGGTCTCCATCCGCTACTCGTAACTCTCCATCCATTCACCGGAATTGAGCGGGTGATATACCGATGGAAAGCTGCTGTAAGCACGCAAGTTTCCCGTGTTGATCATCTTTTCATACTCGCGACGATTTTAAAAGTTTTTCATCTAAAATTCATTCAGCGTAGTAGTTGAACTTCCTGCTGTTTCACGTTGAACTTCTGTGACGTATTTTTGTTTGTAATTTTCTCATCCATTCGTTAGTGTTACACAAATAATATTCCTTTTGTACAAACGTCTCTCACAATAATTTTTTTTAACTTTCTCCGACCGAGGACTTGAACTTACACAAATGATATTCATGTCGTTTTGAGGTAAACTATAAAATGGCGAAATCATGATTTATGCGTTCATCGCGAATGAAAATGCACTATGTGAAGTAGGTGAACTTCTGGGGCATGTTTGTTTGAACTTTACTCTATTTTTTGACGTGCTGTTTTTTGCACCGCGTGAAGTAGTTGAACTTCTGGGACATGTCTGTTTGAACTTCACTCAGTTTCACTTTAGTATATTTTTATTATATTTAATACACACCATGTAGTATGTGAACTTCCGATCGTTATCACTCTGAACTTCTCTCTGGTTTGAGAGAATTATTTTAAAACACAAAAAACAACAGTTTTTTTTGTATTTTTGACATCTAAATACACGATGAAGCTCTCTCACAAGAATTTTTTAAACTTTTCCTCGCCAAGCACTTGAACTTCTAGCAACCATTTTTTTCCGTATATGAGTTGTTTTTAAAAGTGCAAAAAATAGCTTGTGTTTTTTATTTTTTAACAGGTAAATCCTATGTTTTAATAAACTCCGAACTTCTCTGCTATTTCAATTTGAACTTCACCTTTTCATATTTTGAGTAAAGAATTGTATTCGATTTTTGTATGGAAAAAATTGAACATGGAAATACAAGGTGAACCTCTCTCGCAAGAATTTTTGAACTTTTTCAACAAACCTTTTAAGCTTTTATTTTTCTATACATTTTATTCTCACCCGAAATGCATTCCTTGCAGTAGTTGAACTTCTCGTTGTTTTCACCTTGAACTTCTGTCACGTATTTTTGTTCAACTTCCCTCACAATTTTTTTAACTTTCTCAGGCCGAGCACTTGAACTTCTAGCAATAAAAACTTTAGGCTTTGCATTTTCATTCTTTTTTAATACAAAATGCACACCGTGTAGTACGTGAACTTTTGGCAGTTATCAATCGAACTTCTCTCGATTACGTGAAAATATCTGAGTTTTTTATAAATATTTATCTAAACTTCTTAATATTTTTTTATGAATTTCGAAGCGCTCTATTTTTAAAATTTGAACTTCTTGTTATTTTATTTTTTAACTTCTTGTTTTCACTCTTTATAACGAGAAAAATCTGAGTTTACTGTAATCATCGAACTTCTCCATCTTTTTAATATGGACTTCCTGCTTTGTTTATTAATATTTTTATGAATTTTGAGGCGCTCTATTTTTAAAAGTTGAACTTCTTGTTATTTTATCTTTGAACTTATTGTTTCCATAATAACAAGGAAACTCTGAGTTTTCTATAATCATCGAACTTCTCCATCTTTTTAATATGGACTTCCTGGTTTTATTGCTTAATCTTTTTTATGAAATTTTGAATCGCTCTATTAAAAGTTGAACTTCTTGTTATTTTATTTTTGAACTTCTTGTTTCCATTCTTTAATAACAAGAAAAATCAGAGTTTTCTATAGTGAGAAAAATCTGAGTTTTCTTTAAAATTTTGGACCTTGCCTTTTAATTTATTTTTTCATATTAAACACACAACATGTAGTACATGAACTTTTTCCATTTTTATAATTTGAATTTTTTTTCCAGAAATCAAATTGCTCCCAAATAATAACTGAAACTTCTTTGTGGATTGAGAGAATTATTTTAAAATGCAAAACATAATTTTTTTGTGTGTTTACAAACATGGAAATATACGGTGAACCTCTCTCGCAAGAATTGTTGAACTTCCCCGGACAGAGCACTTGAACTTCTTTCAACAAACCTTTTAAGTATTTTGGTTTTTATTCTTATATTCTTATCTGAAACACATTCGGTGTAGTAGTTGAACTTCCCGCAGTATTCACCTTGAACTCCTGTCACGTATTTTTGTTCAACCTCTCTCACACGAATTTTTGAATTTTCTCGGGCTTAGCACTTGAACTTCTAGCAACAAAACTTTCAGCCTTTGCTTTTTCATTCTTCTTTTTAATACCAAATGCGCACCGTGTAGTATGTGACCTTCTCGTAGTTATCAATTTGAACTTCTCTTTGGTTACGTGAAAATATCTGAGTTTTTTTATAGACATTGAACCGCTCTACTTTTTTTATTGGTTTTAATCTTTAGCATTGGGGAAAATCTGAGTTTTTGTAAACATTAAATAACTTCATATTTTTTAAGTTTGGATTTCTTGATGTTATTCATTAGTAAGGGGAAAAGTCCTAGTTATGTATTAAATATCGACCTGCTCAAATATTTAAAGTTGAACTTCTGGATCTTAAAAAAACAGTGGCAGATCCATGTTTACAAACTTTTTAAACTGCTCGGTTTTCTTAATTTGACCTTCTTGGTCTTTTATAAGCATTTTGAACTTCTATGTTTTTTAAATGTGAACTTCTCCAATTTTTTAGTAAAATGTAGAAACACCATTTTTTATAAACTTTTCGAACTGCTCCATTTTTAGTTTTTGAAGTTCTTGGTTTATTCTATAGTAACAGGGAAAATTACATGTTTCTAATAAACATTGAAACCGTCCTATTATTTAAGTTTGAACTTCAATGTATTTTTTAGAAAAGGTTAAACTTACAAAACAAAATTATGTTTTTCCACCACTTCAATGAACATACTATGTTATATCTTATGCAATTTTATTTTTTTTATCACGACATTTTTTGTTGTTGGTGGAATGGCCTAGGCAGTCATATTTTTTAATTGATGAATTTCTTCAGTATGTGGTACACGTGAACTTATGAATTTCTGAAACATGAACTTCACATGCTATTATAATTCAAGAAAATTACACACAAACAACACACATACACTTCGTGTGCTACATGCAGTTTACACAAATACAAATGCACACATTTGAAAGAGCATAAAGTTCTTACGTAGAGTTCAAAAAACAGAGTGAATTTTTTGAAGCGAACGTGGATCATAAAGTTCTCACAAACAGTTTACGCATCGCCACTACCAGGCCACTAGTACGGTGCTAGTAGCTCCGAAGAGCGTAACATAATCCCATATGCTAGCTTATCTGTGAGTGAAACCCATCAACCATTGCTTCATGCACAAATCTCCACACCATCAGTACACAATGCACTCTCGGGAGCACACTAAAGAACAATGCTGCTTTGCTGTTTATTGAAGTAAGATCCATCAATCGAGCGGGTGTGACGACGACGACGATGATTACAAACGGACGAAACAAACGCTGGGATTCGGGGTCCTCCTACGACCTACTAACCTAAACCAGCTCACCGCGATTACAAAAACAAATAATGGGCAAGGAACAAGACACCAAAACTGACGGCACGAAAATAGACACTCTGTATAAAGAAAAATCTCTATTGTTGCTGCTGCTTAATTCAGTTGAAGATCTCCCACTTGGTGGTGACCGGGGGGCTGTTGTCAAACGTCTCCCACTTGGTGGTCACCACCACCATCTGCAGCCGTGCGTTCGACACCTTGAGCATGTCCAGTGCCTCCACGCACTTCTGCACCTGCTTCGCCTGCCAACATAAGAAACAAATCAGCTTTCTTCCCACAGGACACTGGGCTACTCTACACTCATGGCTGCACCAGCAAACACCACATGGATAAAAGTTTGCTGTCAAATTGTGATGAAAGTTTGAGGCCCAGACTTTTGGTCTCAGTCTCACATTGCTTGTGCTCCTGACATAGCCAACATCCCGCGCCACTTCCATGGCAATCTACCTTTCTTGTCATCTACTCTTTGTACACTACAGCACAATCAGGGAGCACATTCATCGCCTTTAACTAAGATGATTTGCTGCTTACAGGATCAGTGGAAGCTACTCACTAGGATGCATGTGACGCGTTCATGTGAAGCTAATCAGGAAAACTACAGTGTAACGAATTGGTTGATATTTTGTGTTCATTCTTGACTGAAGGTCATCCACGAGGAGCAGGGGCGGAGTTGAACGATCTGATATACGGCGAGGTTGAATGATCTGATATAAGTGGTGGATCGTTGTGGAGGCCCTTGGCCAGCTACAGGTCGAGGCCCCTTGCTGCTGCAGGTCGACATTCTCGTCCACTTGCAGGTAGTGCCCAATCTGCACGTGGGCTGGTGGTCACCGGCGAATGGAGCGTGGAGATGCCGCACTCGGGGTTGGGGTGAACAGGAGGAGGAGGCACCCATCAACGCGCCATGCTCGTGGACGGAGTACGTAGCCAGATCAGCACAACCTCCCATGCACTACCCATCGGACTGGTGGCTTCGACGAAGTTGAACTGAGCGGGATCCACGGCTCGGAGGCGGCGCACGGGATCCACGGCTCGCAAGATCCAGGACCGCAGCGGTTGCTCGGGTGGTGGTCTTGGGGAGCCGCGGTGACGACGAGCGGAGGCGACGGGGATCAGTGGTGGCGGCGGCGGGCAGAGGCGATGGGGACCCGTGGCGGCGGTGGGTGGAGGTCCTGGGGAGGCGCGGTGGCCGTAGAAGGTGGCCGGAGGCCGCATTGGTGGGAGACGCCGTGTGGGATCCAAGCCTGGCGTCTGCGTGTGGATCCAGGCCCCGCGGCGGGGGCGGCGGGCCCCTGGGGTTGCCAGGGATGGGGGCGGGGGCGCGGCAGCGACGGCGACTGGGGTTTCCGGGCGGTGGCGGTGCGCTGGGTTAGGGGCGGCGGCGCGGGTGGGTCGGGGTATCGAGTAGGAGAGTGAGAAGTGCACAAGGTGGGGGACAGTCATTCGGGTCTTTTTTCAAGATCTCAGGAACGTCCAATCGCGCTATATAGGGCGCTATGATCAGAATAGCTATTATAATCCTAGGATTAGAATAGTGTTGTCCTATATATATATATATGCATATAGCTGTTGAACACGCAAGGAAAAGCTATCCACAAGCCGAGCGCGTTGAGGGACGCAAGTAGAGCGCGCCAACGGACGCGAGCAGAGCGCACCATGGTGCCTAATGGTGGGATAGACCTTCATTCATGCCAATCAAAATAATACTCGAACAGACATGTCTGTATTGAGCAAAGGGATCGCACATGTCTATATTGACTGGAATGAGAATGCAATAGCAAAATAAGAATTAAGGCCATGATGATGCGATCACAGTGGTGGTTACAGGAGGCAAGAAGAAAGATACATCAATCAACGAACGACCTCCTCCTCCTCAACTCAGTGCGCCGGCCGGGCCACCGACCGGCGGCTAAGGAGCGGCGTCTTGTGTGGTGAGTTCAATGTGCTTCTCAACTAAGGCATCCAAGGCTTCCAGCTGGCTGACGAAGGCCAACATCATAGTGACCTCACTGGCCTTGTAGATACCTATGTACATGATTCGTTCGTACACATAGATGTGTAGGTCGACGGTTTCTTGCAGGGTGAGGCGCCTCGCGGCGAGCGCGGCCTCTAGGTGGACATTCTTCGTGGCGTCGGCGGGCAGTCGCAGGGCCACCAGTGCTTCAAAGAGGTTCCGACCATGGAGGCCGATTAGAGTGGCAGGCAATGAGGAGCCTAGGTGTGCGGGCTGGAGGAGTACAACGATGTCGTCCGTGAGCTTCTTAATGACGGTGAACCTGTTGGTGCTGCGAACGGTCATCTGGTCCAACTAAGAGTCGTAGCTGGTGTCGACGGCGGCCATCCACCAGCCGGTCGCCAACACCATATGGAGACAATCCACGGTGCCATGCCACAGGCCGACGTCGTGGACCATCTGGCACAGCTGCTGGCTGCTCGCGCGCATCGCCGCCATGGGTCTGGAGTGGGCACTTTTGCGCTTATTAGTGTAGGTGCTTAGGCAAATGCTTAGGTGCGTAACATGTGGTAGATGCACTGGAATGGAGGGGCACCTTTATATGAGTGCAAACTGCGTTGCATTCACATTGTGCTGCCTCTTTTCCCGGTGCTCCCATTACCTCCCTCATGCATTCACACAATGCTAATTGAAGGAGGATGCATCATTGGCTATTCAACGTTTCGGGAACTGCTACCCTCTCCCTCGTCTGCATTAAAGCCGTATTGGGAACTGTGTTGCCCGCTGTGAAATCGAATAGTACTGCGCCGCCCCGCTAGTGATTCACACGGGTCATCCAAAAGAACCATTTGTGTTCCAGAGATGCACAAATCCTGCTCTCACTTTGCATACGAGTGTTCTATCTGAAACCATCATGCTTGTTGTGAGAAGCTCTGGTTTGTGAGAAGCATATACCCAAACCTGCCCCAAATGGGACAAAAACTTTACCACGACATGTTGATGCCGCTCCATGATAGCATGCCAAGTTTCATGAATTTCAGACGAGTTTTGGATTTACTAGAATTTAAAAACCAGATATCTCAATGTTTGCGGCCGAGTGACGGTGGCACAGTGCTTGACATTCATTCCCATTTATTGCATGGGACCTAAGCATGCACCCAAGGACCAAAGATTTGATTTTTCAACCAATTTATATTCACTGGAGCATGTGCATGTAGTTCAAATTTGAATTATGCACATAAATGCATTGAAAACTCACTTAATGCATAAAAATGTCCAAACGAACCCCGAAAAATCACAAAAAATAACACAACACTCCTGTTGTTCTATGTTGACACGAGAAAAAAATTTGAAAGCAATAAGAGGCAATGGATATCGTTTCGCCCCCAAAGTTGGGGCGTTGCCTACCGAAACCATCATGCTTGTTGTGAGAAGCTCTGGTTTGTGAGAAGCATATACCCAAACCTGCCCCAAATGGGACAAAAACTTTACCACGGCATGTTTTTGCCGCTCCATGATAGCATGCGAAGTTTCATGAATTTCAGACGAGTTTTGGATTTACTAGAATTTAAAAACCAGGTATCTCAATGTTTGTGGCTGAGTGACGGTGGCACGGTGCTTGACATTCATTCCAATTTCTTGCATGGGACCTAAGCATGCACCCAAGGACAGAGATTTGATTTTCAACCAATTTATATGCACCCGAGCATGTGCATGTAGTTCAAATTTGAATTATGCACATAAATGCATTCAAAACTCACTTAATGCATAAAGATGTCCAAACGAACCCCGAAAAATCACAAAAAATAACACAACACTCTTGTTGTTCTATGTCGACATGAGAAACTTTTTGAAAGCAATTAGAGGCAATGGATATCGTTTCGTCCTCAAAGTTGGGGCGTTCCCTACCGAAACCATCATGCTTGTTGTGAGAAGCTCTAGTTTGTGAGAAGCATATACCCAAACCTGCCCCAAATGGGACAAAAGCTTTACCACGCCATGTTGATGCCACTCCATAATAGCATGCCAAGTTTTATGAATTTCAGACGAGTTTTGGATTTACTAGAATTTAAAAACCAGATATCTCAATGTTTGTGGCCAGGTGACGGTGGCAGGGTGTTTGACATTCATTCCCATTTCTTGCATGGGACCTAAGCATGCACCCAAGGACAAAGATTTGATTTTTCAACCAATTTATATGCACTGGATCATGTGCATGTAGTTCAAATTTGAATTATACACATAAATGCATTGAAAACTCACTTAATGCATAAAAATGTCCAAACGAACCCTAAATAATTCCAATTCTTTTATGATCACTGCAGATAAAAGGTCTAGCAATTCAAACACCGTCCATGGCCGTTATGACCCCATTATGTAATTCAAATCAAGACGAAAAATCAAGTAGATCCCACATAGTTTATTATAACCAACCGTGTGAGATGCAGCACAAAATATCTTTGGACCGTGTCTAAATAAGGGACCGTGTCTAATGAAACTTTGCGTGCCAGTTTTTCGGCTGAAGCAATTCGAAATTTTCGGCTTTCGCGGAAATATCTACCTCCCCGCCCCTCCCCCTTACCAAAAGCCACATTTCCCTCCTTTCCGCCTTCCTTTCCAAGTTGAAACCTTCACTCCGTGCTTGCAGCGCCGCCGCCTCCTCGCCGGCAACCCTCCTTCACGCTGCTCGGCCTTGCCTATCCAGGTAGGTAATCCACACCCGACCCCCATCCCCCTCTTCCTTCCACAACCCACATGCCCCAACCGCCGGCGCGAGTGCGACACCTTCCACCCAAATCACCGACCCCTCCACCAAATAAGCGCCGGCCTAAGCCATGGTGCACGCAGTATAGCCAAGACCTCAAGGAGCATTTGGACGCGGAGAAGCAAATTGCGGCCGCACGCGCGGATGAGGTCGTGATACGTCTCCAACATATCTACAATTTTTTATTGTTCCGTGCTATATTATATCCTATTTTGGACATTATCAGGCTTTATTATACACTTTTATATTATTTTGGGACTAACCTATTAACCGGAGGCCCAGCCCAGAATTGCTGTTTTTTTGCCTATTTTAGGGTTTCGCAGAAAAAGAATATCAAACGGAGTCCAAACGGAATGAAACCTTCGGGAACGTGATTTTTGGAACGAACATGATCCAGAGGACTTGGACCCTACATCAAGCAATCAACCAGGAAGGCACGAGGTAGGGGGGCGCGCCTACCCCCCCCCCCCCCCCCCCAGGCGCGTTGTCCATCCTCATCGGGCCCATGTTGCTCCACCGACGTACTCCTTCCTCCTATATATACCTACGTACCCCCAAACTACCAGATACGGAGCCAAAACCCTAATTCCACCGATGTAACTTTCTGTATCCACGAGATCCCGTCTTGGGGCCTTTTTCGGAGCTTCACCGGAGGGGGTATCGATCACGGAGGGCTTCTACATCAACACCATAGCCCCTCCGATGAAGTGTGAGTAGTTTACTTCAGACCGACGGGTCCATAGTTATTAGCTAGATGGCTTCTTCTATCTTTTTGGATCTTAATACATAGTTCTCCCCCTCTCTTGTGGAGATCTATTCGATGTAATCTTCTTTTGCGGTGTGTTTGTTGAGATCGATGAATTGTGGGTTTATGATCAAGTTTATTTATGAACAATATTTGAATCTTCTCTGAATTCTTTTATGTATGATTGGTTATCTTTGCAAGTGTCTTCGAATTATCAGTTTGGTTTGGCCTACTAGATTGATCTTTCTTGCAATGGGAGAAGTGCTTAGCTTTGGGTTCAATCTTGCGGTGTCCTTTCTCAGTGACAGTAGGGGAAGCAAGGCACGTATTGTATTGTTGCCATCGAGGATAACAAGATGGGGTTTATATCATATTCCATGAGTTTGTCCCTCTACATCATGTCATCTTGCTTAAAGCGTTACTCTGTTCTCTTGAACTAAATACTCTAGATGCATGCTGGATAGCGGTCGATGTGTGGAGTAATAGTAGTAGATGCAGGCATGAGTCGGTCTACTTGTCTCGGACGTGATGCCTATATACATGATCATACCTAGATATTCTCATAACTATGCTCAATTATGTCAATTTCTCAACAGTAATTTGTTCACCCACCATAATACTTATGCTCTCGAGAGAAGCCTCTAGTGAAACCTATGGCCCCCGGGTCTCTTTTCCTTCATATTAATCTTCCAATACTTAGTTATTTCCTTTTGCATTTATTTTACTTGCATCTTTATTTCTCTTTATCATAAAAATACCAAAACTATTATCTTAGCATCACTACTAGGGAAAAGGCTACTGGCAGCGCGGGTAAAATGGCTACTAGTAGCGCGGGTACTCGCGCTACTAGTATCGCGCTACAGCTAAAAGTTAGTAGTAGCGTGGGTCGAACCCGCGCTACTACTAACTTTGTTAGTATCATCGAGGGTTCAATCCGCGCTACTGCTATTTTGAACCGCGCTACTACTAATGAAATAGTAGTAGCGTGTCTATAGTCCCAACGCTACTAGTATGCTAAATACTAGTAGTGCGCTATTTTATCCCCACGCCACTACTAACTTATTAGGAATTTAAAAAAATAAAATCAACCAAATGAATTCTATCACACAGTTGTCGTATCGTCTCTAGTTCCTCGTTGTAGCAGCAACTCATGTATAATTTCATTCTATCGCATAGTTACATAAGCAACTACGTTCCTCCTTGTAGCAGCAACTCATGTATAATTCCATTCTATCGCACAGTTACATAAGCAACTACCTACGTAAGTTGTTAACTACGTTCCTCCTTGTAGCAGAAACTCATGTATAATTCCATTCAATGTGCGGCGCCTGCCCGGCCTGATCTCGCGGCCTGCAGCTGCGACGAAACACATTGGATAGCCTAGCCACACCTGACTAACGGCAGCCGCCGCCTTGAGTTGCGACGCAATCACGTCCCTCGCTCTGGCCCTTAGCTCCAACTGGACCGGTCATTGTCGTCCTTGTGCCTCGCCACCAGCGGATGGAGGAAGCCATCATACACGTGCCCCGCTCCCCGCACTTTGAAACCCAAACATCATTAAGATTCAGATTCAGAATTGGCCACATATCGAATCAAGTATATCTGAATGTTGATCATCTCTCGGGCTCGGGGTGTCTGGTCGACTGCTTACCCGTGTGCTAGGGTGACAGAGGTAGAGAACGAGCAGCAGCTTCGCTTCTCTGTACATCGGCAGCCACGACACCGTCCAGTCCACGAACCTCTCAATGACCGTCATCGTCGCTACCAGAACCTTGCAGCATTACAAACAAAGGTTCAGAAACTTCAGATTCTTCAGAAGAATGGCATGCGTAGTGCTTCTGCTTAGCTGAGCTCTGCTTCACTGGAGCTATGTAAGCCCCAAACGCCCTATCACCAGCCACAGGGATATCAGAGCTGTCGAACTTCACTGAAAACAGGGGCTTGGCTCGCAAGCCAGTGTTCTTTATGAGGCGGACTAGTCTCAGGATAGCCTCTTCAGGGAGCTTGAGAGCTCCGGCGTTAAGCTCAATGGTGTCGAATCCCAACTCTTTGCATTCCCGTAGCATTTTATGTCACGTACAGGCTTCAAACACGTTTGTGCGCATATAACGTACAGCCAAGACAATGAGAGATATCTACATACCTCTACATATTGCTTGAAGGAAGAGGGTCCCTGGTGCAGAAGGTGCTCTGCCCAGTCACCAGTGCTGACATACATGTCATGCTTGTGCGCTAAATCAATGATCTCTCTAATCAGTTCTTTTCCCATCAAAATATGAGATCCACCGGAAAACTTCAGACCATCAACAAAAGGGTCGATATTATCTAATATTTCCTGAAACAAAATACGGCTGGCTTGAGAATCTGATATAAGAAATGTCTAGATAGTGAAAAAGAAGCAGCATTACTATGAAGCAACATAGGGTTCAGTAAGTGTGAATGTGGGAAAAAAACAAAAAGGAGGTAATTGTCTTTGCTACCATAATTATCTATGGATCTTCAGAGTTTCTTCTTATTTAGTATGGTTCATCTTTCATTCTAAGAATGTGTGCCGCATTTCTTTCGTTGAAAAGGATACACAAGGAAATTGTGCATAAAATGCTAGAACCACATTGGCAAATCTGAGTTGTAGCATATGCCCTATCAAAAGTACCAATTAGCAATGACGGTCGCCCAACCAAGTTGAACAGACTGAAACCACTAAAAATGATGTGTAAATCAAACCCATGACCGTCATAGACTCCAACTTCTCCACACGCCTCAGCTAATTCTACGCACCGCAGAACTAATTGCATGACTAACTAAGGCCTGAACGGGGCTTTGATCTGAATTTGGTAGCAGTAAGTTGCCGATTCCGAACAAGACACAAGCACACAGAGCTCGTTGGAATCGAGCTTACGCGATACTCAAATTCGCCCATCGTGAACCCTACCGTGGCGACAGAGAAAGGCGTGTGGCACTGGTATGAGATGGGGGTTGAGCACAGGGGGTGGGCGGACGTACCTGAAGTGCATGGTGGGCGGGGCGGAAGGAGTGGCGATGGGGAGGAGGCCGCGGTGCAGCGGCATGCCATAGCGGAGGAGGAGCTGGCGCCGCGGTGGGCCGACACGTGCGCGGCGGAGGGGGCGGGGGCGGGCAGCTGCACGAGACGGGGAGCGGCGGGTGCGCGGCCGCCGGTGTGGCGCACGCGGCGGGGGGCATGGGGGCGTACGGACGGAGGAGAGGAGGTGGAAGAGGAGAGGAGGTTGGAGATCTGGATCAGGCTGCGTGGTTTTTTTTTGAGACAGACGGGGGGTGGGTGGGAGTGTGGATCGGGCCGGGGGGTGGACACTCTTAGTAGTAGCGTGGGGGTCTTACCTGCGCTACTACTGCTTACTTAGTAGTAGCGCCGGTCTTATACCCCTCGCTACTACTATGGCCTATCCCGGGGGCATTGTTGGAGATCATTTAGTAGTAGCGCGGGTTTATACCCCTCGCTACTACTATCAATTTAGTAGTAGCGCAGTTTTTATACCCCTCGCTACTACTAATTAGCAGTAGCGCCCATTTTTAAACCGCGCTACTGGTAAACTTCTGTGTATAAGGTTTTCCCTAGTAGTGCATATCTATCGGATCTCACTCTCGTAGGTGACCGTGAAGGGATTGACAACCCCTTTGTCGCGTTGGTTGCGAGGAGTTTATTTGTTTCTGTAGGTGCGAGGGACTCGTGCATGGCCTCCTACTAGATTGATACCTTGGTTCTCAAAAACTAAGGGAAATACTTATGCTGCTCTGCTGCATCACCCTTTCCTCTTCAAGGGAAAACCAATGCAGTGCTCAAGAGGTAGCAAGAAGGATTTCTGGCGCCGTTGCCCGGGAGTCTACACAAAAGTCAACATACCAAGTACCCATCACAAACCCTTATCTCCCGCATTACATTATTTGCCATTTGTCTCTCGTTTTCCGCTCCCCCACTTCACCCTTGCCATTTTATTCACCCTCTCTCTCCATCCTCCCTCTCTTTCTCTATTCGCCTCTTTTTGCCTGTTTCTTGTTTCCTTGTGTGTCGGATTGCTTGCTTGTCGTTATGGCCAATCCCTTATCTTCCCCTTTGTCTCCCAAGTTTGACGTTCTTCACTTCAAAGAAAGACAAGGAGAAAACTTAAAAGATGCTTGGTTTAGAATGATGGGATTTTATCGTAATTTCACCCTAGAGGTGAATTTTAGAATTCTGCTTTGCAACTTTTATGTTGGATTGAATATGTCTCATAGACAACTCTTGGATTGCGTTGTGCTATGTCTTGAGCTTGTGTTGGTTTTCCCCGAAGAGGAAGGGATGATGCAGCAGTGTAGCGTAAGTATTTCCCTCAGTTTTTGAGAACCAAGGTATCAATCCAGTAGGAGCCCACACTCAAGTCCCTCGTACCTGCACAAAGAAATAGCTACTCGCAACCAACGCGATTAGGGGTTGTCAGGCCCTTCACGTTCACTTACGAGAGTGAGATCTGATAGATAGAATATTTTTGGTATTTTTGATATAAAGATGCAAAGTAAAAAGTAAAAGCAAAGTAAATAGCAGAGCAATATAAAAGTGATGGAGATTGATATGATGAGAATAGACCCGGGGGCCATAGGTTTCACTAGTGGCTTCTCTCAAGAGCATAAGTATTCTACGGTGGGTGAACAAATTATTGTTGAGCAATTGATAGAATTGTGCATAATTATGAGAATATCTAGGCATGATCATGTATATAGGCATCACGTCCGTGACAAGTAGACCAAAACGATTCTGCATCTACTACTATTACTCCACTCATCGACCGCTATCCAGCATGCATCTAGAGTATTAAGTTAAAAACAGAGCAATGCCTTAAGCAAGATGACATGATGTAGAGATATAAATTCATGCAATATGAAATAGACCCCATCTTGTTATCCTCAATGGCAACGATACAATACGTGCCTTGCTGCCCCTTCTGTCACTGGGTAAGGACACCACAAGATCGAACTCAAAGCTAAGCACTTCTCCCATGGCAAGAACTACCAATCTAGTTGGCCAAAGCAAACGGATAATTTGAAGAGACTTGCAAAGATAATCAATCATGCATAAAAGAATTCAGAGAAGATTCAAATATTATTCATAGATAGACTTGATCATAAACCCACAATTCATCAATCTCAACAAACACACCGCAAAAAGAAGAATACATCGAATAGATCTCCATGAGAGAGGGGGAGAACTTTGTATTGAGATTCAAAGAGAGAGAGAAGAAGCCATCTAGCTACTAACTACGGACCCAAAGGTCTAAGGTAAACTACTCACACTTCATCGGAGGGGCTAGGATGATGTAGAAGCCCTCCGTGATGACGACCCTCTTCCGGCGGAGCTCCGGAACAAGCCCCAAGATGGGATCTCGTGGATACAGAAAGTTGCGGTGGTGGAATTAGGGTTTTGGCTCCTGTTCTGGTCGTTTGGGGGTACGTGTGTATATATAAGCGGAAGGTGTACGTCGGTGGAGCACCGAGGGGCCCACGAGGCAGGGGGCGCGCCCTGGGGGGGCATGCCCCCCACCCTCGTGACCACCTCTTTGATCCCTTGCAGTAGGGTCCAAGTCTCCTGGATCATGTTCGGTGAGAAAATCATGTTTCCGAAGATTTTATTCCGTTTAGACTCCGTTTGATATTCTGTTTATCCGAAACACTGAAATAGGCAAAAAAACAGCAATTCTGGGTTGGGCCTCTATTTAATAGGTTAGTCCCAAAAATAATATAAAAGTGGAAAATAAAGCCCAATATAGTCCAAAACAGTAGATAATATAGCATGGAGCAATAAAAAATTATCGACACGTTGGAGACGTATCAGGCATCCCCAAGCTTAATTCCTGCTCGTCCTCGAGTAGGTAAATGATAAAAAGAGAATTTTTGATGCGGAGTGCTACTTGGCATAATTTCAATGTAAATCTTCTTAATTGTGGTATGAATATTCAGATTAGAAAGATTCAAGACAAAAGTTTATATTGACATAGAAAATAATAATACTTCAAGCATACTAACAAAGCAATTGTGTCTTCTCAAAATAACATGGCCAAAGAAAGTTATCCCTACAAAATCATATAGTCTGGCTATGCTCCATCTTCCCCACACAAAGTATTTAAATCATGCACAACCCCGATGACAAGCCAAGCAATTGTTTCATACTCTAACTTTTTCAAAACTTTTTCAATCTTCACGCAATACATGAGGGTGAGCCATGGATATAGCACTATAGGTGGAATAGAATGGTGGTTGTGGAGAAGACAAAAAAGGAGAAGATAGTCTCACATCAACTAGGCGTACCAATGGGCTATGGAGATGCCCATCAATAGATATCAATGTGAGTGAGTAGGGATTGCCATGCAACGGATGCACTAGAGCTATAAATGTATGAAAGCTCAACAAAAGGAACTAGTGGGTGTGCATCCAACTTGCTTGCTCACGAAGACCTAGGGCAATTTGAGGAAGCCCATCATTGGAATATACAAGCCAAGTTCTATAATGTAAAATTCCCACTAGTATATGAAAGTGACAACATATGAGACTCTCTATATGAAGAACATGGTGCTACTTTGAAGCACAATATATGAGACTCGCTATATCATGGTGCTACTTTGAAGCACAAGTGTGGAAAAAAGGATAGTAACATTGCCCCTTTTTATTTATTTATATTTTTTGGGCCTTCTTTTTTTGGCCTTTCTCTCTTTTTTTGGGTACAATGCTCTATTGAATGATGATCATCACACTTCTATTTATTTACAACTCAATGATTACAACTTGATACTAAAACAAAGTATGGATCTATATGAATGCCTCCGGTGGTGTACTGGGATATGCAATGAATCATGAGTGACAAGTATGAAAGAATTATGAACGGTGGCTTTACCACAAATACTATGTCCAACTACATGATCATGCTAAGCAATATGACAATGATGGATATGTCATGATGAACTAGATGGTGGAAAGTTGCATGGCAATATATCTCGGAATGGCTATGGAAATGCCATAATAGGTAGGTATGGTAGCTGTTTTGAGGAAGGTATATGGTAGGTGTATGATACCGGCGAAAGTTGAGCGGTATTAGAGAGGCTAGCAAGGGTGGAAGGGTGGGAGTGTGTATAATCCATGGACTCAACATTAGACATAAAGAACTCATATAATTATTGCAAAAATTTAGAAGTTATCAAAGCAAAGTATTACGCTCATGCTCCTAGGGGGATAGATTTGTAGGAAAAGACCATCGCTCGTCCCCGACCGCCACTCATAAGGAAGACAATAAATAAATAAATCATGCTCCGACTTCATCACATAACGGTTCACCATACATGCATGCTACATGAATCACAAACTTCAACACAAGTATTCTTTAAATTCACAACTACTCAACTAGCATGACTTTAATATTATCACCTCCATATCTCAAAACAATTATCATGCTTCAATCTTTTCTTAGTATTCAACACACTCAAAAGAAAGTTTCACAAATCTTGAATACCAAGCATATTGTTATTAGGCAAATTACCATGCTATTAAGAGACTCTCAAATTAATTTAAGTGAAGCATGAGAGATCAATAGTTTCTTTAAAACATATCCACCACCGTGCTCTAAAAGATCTAAGTGAAGCACATAGAGCAAAATTATAACGCTCAAAAGATATAGGTGAAGCACATAGAGAAAAATTATCTAACTCAAAAGATATAAGTGAAGCACATAGAGCAAAATTATCTAGCTCAAAAGATATAAGTGGAGCACATAGAGCAAAATTATCTAGCTCAAAAGATATAAGTGAAGCACATAGAGTATTCTATCATATTTTAATTCATGTATGGCTCTCTCAAAAGGTGTGTACAGCAAGGATGATTGTGGCATACTAACAAACAAAGACACAAATAATACAAGATGCTCCAAGCAAAACACATATCATGTTGGTGAATAAAAATATAGCTCCAAGTAAATTACTGATGGAAGTGGACGAAAGAGGGGATGCCTTCCGGGGGCATCCCCAAGCTTTGACTTTTTGGTGTCCTTGGATTATCTTGGGGGTGCCATGGGCATCCCCAAGCTTATGCTCTTGCCACTCCTTGTTCCATGATCCATCAAAAGAATTCACCCAAAACTTGAAAACTTCACAACACAAAACTCAAAATAGAAAACTCGTGAGCTCCGTTAGCGAAAGAAAACAAAAGACCACTTCGAGGTACTGTAATGAACTCATTATTTATTTATATTGGTGTTAAACCTACTGTATTCCAACTTCTCTATGGATTATAAACTATTTTACTAGCCATAGATTCATCAAAATAAGCAAACAACACACGAAAAACAGAATCTGTCAAAAACAGAACAGTCTGTAGTAATCTGTAGCTAGCGCAAGATCTGGAACCCCAAAAATTCTAAAATAAATTTCTGGACGTGAGGAATTTATCTATTAAACATCTGAAAAAATAATTAGCTAAATAGCACTCTTCAAATAAAAATGGCAGCAGTTCTCGTGAGCGCTAAAGTTTCTGTTTTTTACAGCAAGTTCAACAAGACTTTCCCCAAGTCTTTCCAACGGTTCTACTTGGCACAAACACTAATTAAACACAAAAAACACAACCAAAACAGAGGCTAAATAATTTATTTATTACTAAACAGTAGAAAAAATCAAGGAATAAAAATAAAATTGGGTTGCCTCCCAACAAGCCCTATCGTTTAACGCCCCTAGCTAGGCATAACAAGCAAGAATAGATCTACGTATTGCCATAGTAATAAGATAGATTGGTGAAACTCATTTCATATTCTCTATGTTCGGCAGCAATTTTTCTTTGAGGCAGGAAAAAGTAATCAAAAGGACTAAATTTAACGGGACAAAAGTCCCCAAGATCAACCTTGGGAGGTATAGGTTCCTCCTTCGGTCCTTCATAATGCACAACCAATTCATCATTATAAGCATTCTTTTGACAGAATTTTGTGAGCCTATATTCAAGAGAATATCCTAGTTCATTATTTCAAATAGCCAAATCATCATTAAGTTCAGAAATTCTATCAACTAAAACATTGGTAGGAACCTTTCTTCTAAGATTTTCATTGAAAGCAACATAGTCTAGAGATTGAAAACGCATTATTTCTTCTTGATCAAAGAGGATAGCCTCTATGGGAGGACGGCAAGCGTCCACCCTATAATGCGCAAAGATTTCTTTGGCTTCTCTTATTATGAATCCAAACTCATGAGCCAAAAAGATAGTAGTGGCACACTTAACAGAAGAATGCTCAATATTAGAAAATTCCAGAAAAATCCTTTGTATAGAAGGATGCATGTGCATGAATTGTCTTTCAAGTTCAACTAAAAGCATGGCAATAGCGTTCGCAAGGCTACT
The DNA here is from genome assembly GCF_018294505.1 of Triticum aestivum. Taxonomy (NCBI): domain Eukaryota; kingdom Viridiplantae; phylum Streptophyta; class Magnoliopsida; order Poales; family Poaceae; genus Triticum; species Triticum aestivum. Next base: position 557,402,419 of record NC_057794.1, on the reverse strand, counting down.
AGTTCTGTGTAGGATAGAACTACCCATAGAAGGTAAAGCACCGGCACAAGTAAAGAAATCTTGAATAACTCCTTTTCCAATAATATTACCACTACCAACACGGAATTTTTTTGTATGAAAGATGGTAGGTTCTTTAGCAGGAGTATCGGAATTTTCCATGATATTGTTATCGCCCAAATTGGCGATAACTTCCCCAGTTTCAGACATAACGACGATCAGGCAAACAAACTAACACACAAGCAAACAAAAAGGCAAGCGGACAAAAAGAGGCAAATAGAGAGGGAGGATGGAGAGAGAGGGCGAATAAAATGGCAAGGGTGAATTGGGGGGAGAGGAAAACGAGAGGCAAATGGCAAATAATGTAATGCGAGAGATAGGGATTGTGATGGGTACTTGGTATATTGACTTTTTGCGTAGACTCCCCGGCAATGGCGCCAGAAATCCTTCTTGCTACGTCTTGAGCTTGCGTTGGTTTTCCCCGTAGAGGAAGGGATGATGCAGCAGAGTAGTGTAAGTATTTCCCTCAGTTTTTGAGAACCAAGTTATCAATCCAGTAGGAGCCCATGCTCAAGTCCCTCGTACCTGCACAAAGCGATAGCTACTCGCAACCAACGTGATTAGGGGTTGTCAAGCCCTTCACGGTCACTTACGAGAGTGAGATCTGATAGATAGAATATTTTTGGTATTTTTGATATAAAGATGCAAAGTAAAAAATTAAAGCAAAGTAAATAGCAGAGCAATATAAAAGTAATGGAGATTGATATGATGAGAATAGACCCGGGGGCCATAGGTTTCACTAGTGGCTTCTCTCAAGAGCAAAAGTATTCTACGGTGGGTGAACAAATTACCGTTGAGCAATTGATAGAATTGTGCATAATTATGAGAATATCTAGGAATGATCATGTATATAGGCATCACGTCCGTGACAAGTAGACCAAAACGATTCTACATCTACTACTGTTACTCCACTCATCGACCGCTATCCAGCATGCATCTAGAGTATTAAGTTAAAAACAGAGTAACGCCTTAAGCAAGATGACATGATGTAGAGAGATAAATTCATGAAATATGAAATAAACCCCATCTTGTTATCCTCGATGGCAACGATACAATACGTGCCTTGCTGCCCCTTCTGTCACTGGGTAAGGACACCGCAAGATCGAACCCAAAGCTAAGCACTTCTCCCATGGCAAGAACTACCAATCTAGTTGGCCAAACCAAACGGATAATTCGAAGAGACTTGCAAATATAACCAATCATGCATAAAAGAATTCAGAGAAGATTCAAATATTATTCATAGATAGACTTGATCATAAACCCACAATTCATCGGTCTCAACAAACACACCGCAAAAAGAAGATTACATCGAATAGATCTCCACGAGAGAGGGGGAGAACTTTGTATTGAGATTCAAAGAGAGAGAAGAAGCCATCTAGCTACTAACTATGGACCCGAAGGTCTGAGGTAAACTACTCACACTTCATCGGAGGGGCTAGGATGATGTAGAAGCCCTCCATGATGATGGCCCTCTTCCGGCGGAACTCCGGAACAGGCCCCAAGATGGGATCTCGTGGATAGAGAAAGTTGCGGCGGTGGAATTAGGGTTTTGGCTCATGTTCTGATCGTTTGGGGGTACGTGTGTATATATAGGAGGAAGGAGTACGTCGGTGGAGCACCGAGGGGCCCACAAGGCAGGGGCGCGCCCTAGGAGGGCGCCCCCCACCCTCGTGACCACCTCTTTGATCCCTTGCAGTAGGGTCCAAGTCTCCTGGATCACGTTCGGTGAGAAAATCACGTTTCCGAAGATTTTATTCCGTTTGGACTCCGTTTGATATTCTGTTTATCCGAAACACTAAAATAGGCAAAAAACAACAATTCTGGGCTGGGTCTCCGGTTAATAGGTTAGTCCCAAAAATAATATAAAAGTGGAAAATAAAGCCCAATATAGTCCAAAACAGTAGATAATATAGCATGGAGCAATCACAAATTATAGATACGTTGGAGACGTATCATGTTGCCAAAGGCAATTTTATTGAAATTGATCCCAGTATTGCACATGAAATTATAGAGGGTATAGTGGGAACACTACCCCAACAAAAGGGGCATCATCGTACCCAATAAGAAAAGCAAGTCTTTGAGAAAATTTGTGAAGTAACCAAGATTTTACAAAAATCTCTTGAACCTCTTAAGAGTGTTAGCGGAAATCTCCACCGCATGAATATGTTGATTACCCTTTGCAATAAGCGGTTGGACTCTTTAGATCTCAAAATTTCCGAATATCGAGGGAAATGTAAAGAACCTCCAGGGTTCGAGCATAACTCCGCAAAAAAAATTAAAGACCCAAGATGGCAATACCTAGATCTATCCTTGCTTTCATGCCTAGCTAGGGGCGTTAAACGATAGCGCTTGTTGGGAGGCAACCCAATTTTATTTGTATTCCTAGATTTTTGCTCCTGTTTAGTAATAAGTAATTTATCTAGCCTCTGTTTTGGTTGTGTTTTTTTTGTTTAATTAGTGTTTGTGCGAAGTAGAACCATTGGGAAGACTTGGGGAAAGTCTTTTTAATCTTGCTGTAAAAAACAGAAACTTTAGCGCTCACGAGAACTGCTGCCATTTTTATTTGGAAAGTGATATTTAGTTAATTCTTTTTGCCTATGATTAATAGATAAATTACTCACGTCCAGAAATTTATTTTAGAATTTTTGGGGTTCCAGATCTTGCGTTAGCTACAGATTACTATAGACTGTTCTGTTTTTGACAGATTCTGTTTTCCGTGTGTTGTTTGCTTATTTTGATGAATCTATGGCTAGTAAAATAGTTTATAAACCATAGAGAAGTTGTAATAAAGTAGGATTAACACCAATATAAATAAAGAATGAGTTCATTACAGTACCTTGAAGTGGTGTTTTGTTTTCTTTCGCTAACAAAGCTCACAAGATTTTCTACTTTAAGTTTTGTGTTGTGAAGTTTTCAAGTTTTGGGTAAAGATTTGATGGATTACGGAACAAGGAGCGGCAAGAGCCTAATCTTGGGGATGCCCATGGCACCCCAAGATAATCTAAGGACACCTAAAAACCAAAGCTTGGGGATGCCCCGGAAGGCATCCCCTCTTTCGTCTACTTCTATCGGTAACTTTACTTGGAGCTATATTTTTATTTACCACATGATATGTGTTTTGCTTGGAGCATCTTGTATTATTTGAGTCTTTATTTGTTAGTTTTCCACAATCATCCTTGCTGCACACACCTTTTTGAGAGAGACACACATGATTCGGAAATTGTTAGAATACTCTATGTGCTTCACTTATATCTTTTGAGTTATATAGTTTTTGCTCGAGTGCTTCACTTATATCTTTTAGAGCACGATGGTGGATTTGTTTTTTAGAAACTTTTGTTCTCTCATGATTCACTTAGATTATTTTGAGAGTCCTACAAAACAGCATGGTAATGCTTTAATTATTTTAGGCATTCAAGATTAATAAAAAAAATCTTATGAGTGTGTTGAATATTATGTGAAGTTTGAAACTTGATAATTGTTTTGAGATATGGAGATGGTGATATTAGAGTCATGCTAGTTGAGTAGTTGTGAATTTGAGAAATGCTTGTGTTGAAGTTTGTGATTCCCGTAGCATGCACATATGGTGAACCGTTATGTTAAGAAGTCGGAGCATGATGTATTTATTGATTGTCCTCCTTATGAGTGGCGGTCGGGGACGAGCGATGGTCTTTTCCTACCAATCTATCCCACTAGGAGCATGCACGTAGTACTTTGCTTCGATAACTAATAGATTTTTGCAATAAGTATGTGAGTTCTTTATGACTAATGTTGAGTCCATGGATTATACGCACTCTCACCCTTCCACCATTGCTAGCCTCTCTAATACCGCGCACCTTTCGCCAGTATCATACACCCACCTTATACCTTCCTCAAAACAGCCACCATACCTACCTATCATGGCATTTCCATAGACATTCTGAGATATATTGCCATGCAACTTTCCACCATTCTGTTTACTATGACACGCTCCATCATTGTCATATTGCTTTGCATGATCATGTAGTTGACATTTTAGTTGTGGCAAAGCCACCATTCATAATTCTTTCATATAAGTCACTCATGCATCATTGCTATCCCGGTATACCGCCGGAGGCATTCATATAGAGTCATACTTTGTTCTAGATTGAGTTGTAATCATTGAGTTGTAAATAAATAGAAGTGTGATGATCATCATTCATAGAGTATTGTCCCAATAAAAAAGGCCAAAAAAAGAGGAAGGCCAAAAAAAGAATAAATAAATAAATAAAAAGGGGCAATACTACTATTCTTTTTTCCACACTTGTGCTTCAAAGTAGCACCATGATCTTCATGATAGAGAGTCTCCTATGCTATCACTTTCATATACTAGTGGGAATTTTTCATTATAGAACTTGTCTTGTATATTCCAACGATGGGCTTCCTCAAAATGCCCTAGGTCTTCGTGAGCAAGAAAGTTGGATGCACACCCACTTAGTTCTTTTTTTGAGCTTTCATATACTTACAGCTCTAGTGCATCCGTTGCATGGCAATCCCTACTCACTCACATTGATATCTATTAATGGGAATCTCCATAGCCCGTTGATACGCCTAGTTGATGCGAGACTATCTTCTCCCTTTTTGTCTTCTCCACAACCACCATTCTATTCCACATATAGTGCTATGTCCATGGCTCACGCTCATGTATTGCGTGAAGATTGAAAAAGTTTGAGAACACCAAAAGTATGAAACAATTGCTTGGCTTGTCATCGGGGTTGTGCATGATTTAAATACTTTGTGTGGTGAACATGGAGAATAGCCAGACCATATGATTTTGTAGGGATAACTTTCTTTGGCCATGTTATTTTGAAGAGACATAATTGCTTAGTTAGTATGCTTGAAGTATTATTATTGCTATGTCAATATTAAACTTTTGTCTTGAATCTTTCAGATCTGAATATTCATACCACAATTAAGAGAATTACATTAAAATTATGCCACGTAGCATTCCACATCAAAAATTCTGTTTTTATCATTTACCTACTCAAGGACGAGCAGGAATTAAGCTTGGGGATGCTTGATATGTCTCCAACGTATCTATAATTTTTTATTGTTCCATGCTATATTATATCCTGTTTTGGACATTATTGGGCTTTATTATACACTTTTATATTATTTTTGGGACTAACCTATTAACCGGAGGCCCAGCCTAGAATTGCTGTTTTTTGTGCCTATTTTAGGGTTTCACAGAAAAAGAATATCAAACGGAGTCCAAACGGAATGAAACCTTCGGGAATGTGATTTTTGGAACGAACATGATCCAGAGGACTTGGACCCTATGTCAAGCAATCAACAAGGAAGGCACGAGGTAGGGGGCACGCCTACCCCCCCCCCCCCACCCCACCCCAAGCGCGCCCTCCACCCTCGTGGGGCCCATGTTGCTCCACCGACGTACTCCTTCCTCCTATATATACCTACGTACCCCCAAACTACCAGATACGGAGCCAAAACCCTAATTCCACCACCGTAACTTTCTGTATCCACGAGATCCCATCTTGGGGCCTTTTCTGGAGCTCCGCCGGAGGGGGTACCGATCACGGAGGGCTTATACATCAACACCATAGCCCCTCTGATGAAGTGTGAGTAGTTTACTTCAGACCGACGGGTCCATAGTTATTATCTAGATGGCTTCTTCTCTCTTTTTCGATCTCAATACAAAGTTCTCCCCCTCTCTTATGGAGATCTATTCGATGTAATCTTTTTTTGCGGTGTGTTTGTTGAGATCGATGAATTGTGGGTTTATGATCAAGTTTATCTATGAACAACATTTGAATCTTCTCTGAATTCTTTTATGTATGATTGGTTATCTTTGCAAGTGTCTTCGAATTATCAGTTTGGTTTGGCCTACTAGATTGATCTTTCTTGCAATGGGAGAAGTGCTTAGCTTTGGGTTCAATCTTGCGGTGTCCTTTCTCAGTGACAGTAGGGGAAGCAAGGCACGTATTGTATTGTTGCCATCGAGGATAACAAGATGGGGTTTATATCATATTCCATGAGTTTGTCCCTCTACATCATGTCATCTTGCTTAAAGCGTTACTCTGTTCTCTTGAACTAAATACTCTAGATGCATGCTAGATAGCGGTCGATGTGTGGAGTAATAGTAGTAGATGCAGGCAGGAGTCGGTCTACTTGTCTCGGACGTGATGCCTATATACATGATCATACCTAGATATTCTCATAACTATGCTCAATTATGTCAATTGCTCAGCAGTAATTTGTTCACCCACCGTAATACTTATGCTCTCGAGAGAAGCCTCTAGTGAAACCTATGGCCCCCGGGTCTATTTTCCATCATATTAATCTTCCAATACTTAGTTATTTCCTCTACCATTTATTTTACTTGCATCTTTATTTCTCTTTATCATAAAAATACCAAAAATATTATCTTATTATATCTATCAGATCTCACTCTCATAGGTGACCGTGAAGGGATTGACAACCCCTTTATCGCGTTGGTTGCGAGGAGTTTATTTGTTTGTGTAGGTGCGAGGGACTCGTGTGTGGCCTCCTAAGGGAAATACTTACGCTACTCTACTACATCACCCTTTCCTCTTCAAGGGAAAACCAACGCAGTGCTCAAGAGGTAACAGGTTGCGATGGCTGCCATTCGTGCCGACCCCCAGATCTTGGAGGAGCACCTCGCCGTCGAGGCCATGTTGACGCCTCGCGCGGTTGGCTGCTTTAAACGACAGTTCGTGGCGTTTTCTCGAGGCCACCGTTGGTGCCTTCGACGAAGACTATAAGGTGTTTTCTCAGCGTGCACGTGCTTACCTCATCTCGAGAGCCATCATGTTGGTGCCCGGAGCAGCTCAGGTGACTCACCACTACAACGAGGGCCCGCATGATGCGGAGGCTTCGCCCTCTTCCATGTCCAAGGAGCCAACCGTCATGGATATCTCTGACAATGAGGAGTAATTTGTCTTATTAGCTCACTATAAGGACCCATGCTTAGTTTGCTAGCTACTGCCTTTCCTTAACAAATTCTAGTGAATTGTGCTATCTACTTTCACCATGCAATCTTCTGCTATAGTGTATATGTTCTATACGTCTTGCAATGTGGTGTTCAATTAACTGGTTGGTTCAGTTCTGCAAATGTGATGTTCAATTCTTCAGGGTGCAATATTTTCAAGTTGTTAAGTATGCTTGGTATGGTTAACTGTCTGATCTTCTATTAGGAGTATGTTATACTGTGCAATGTGGTGCTTAGTTAACGTTTAATTCATTTGTTGTGGTGTTTAGTTAACTGCTTGGTTCAATTCTGTAATGCGATGTTCAATTGTTGTGGCTGCATTCTCTTATTGTATACCATGTGAGGAATAAATCGAATTTGGCTATACTAAATACATGAGAAACAAATACGATTGCTATATTTCCAAGTTGTTATATTAAGCATGCTTGGTTTAGTTAAATGTCTAATCTTCTATTAGGAGTATGTTATATTGTGCAATGTGGTGCTTAGTTAACATTTGGTTCATTTGTTGTGGTGTTTAGTTAACTGCTTGGTTCAATTCTGCAATGCGATGTTTAATTGTTGTGGCCACATTCTCTTATTGTATACCATGTGAGGAATAAATCGAATTTGGCTGCACTTAATACATGAGAAACATATACAAGTGCTATATTTCCTAGTTCTTAATCATGCTTGGTTTGGATAAATGGGTTTTCCAGGTGGCCAGAATTAATCTGATGAATCTGCAATGTGCTTATTTTTCATCAACATATTTTACTGATAGCATGCGAACCCTTACTTAACCTGATGACTGACTACCTGATACGTCTCCAATGTATCTATAATTTATGAAGTATTCATGCTAGTATATTATCTGTTTTGGATGTTTATGGGCTTTACTAAACACTTTTATATTATTTTTGGGACTAATCTATTAACCGGAGGCCCAGCCCAAATTGCTGTTTTATTGTCTATTTCAGTGTTTCGAAGAAAAGGAATATTAAACGGAGTCCAAACGGAACGAAACCTTCGGGAGAGTTATTCTTGGAACGGAAGCAATCCAGGAGACTTGGAGTAGATGTCAGGGAAGCTTCGAGGAAGCCACGGGGCAGGGAGGCGCGCCCCACCCTCGTGGGTCCCTCGTGGCTCCCCTGACCGACTTCTTTCTCCTATATATTTCCATATACCCTAAAAACATCGGAGAGCAGAATAGATCGGGAGTTCCGCTGCCGCAAGCCTCTGTAGCTGCCAAAAACCAATCGGGACCCTGTTCTGATACCCTGCCGGAGGAGGAATCCCTCACCGGTGGCCATCTTCATCATCCCAGCACTCACCATGATGAGGAGGGAGTACTTCACCCTCGGGGCTGAGGGTATGTACCAGTAGATATATGTCTGATCTCTCTCTCTCTTGTGTTCTTGAGTCGGCACGATCTTGATGTATCACGAGCTTTGCTATTATATTTGGATCTTATGATGTTTCTCCCCCTCTACTCTCTTGTAATGGATTGAGTTTTCCCTTTGAAGATATCTTATCGGATTGAGTCTTTAAGGGTTTGAGAACACTTGATGTATGTCTTGCATGTGCTTATCTGTGGTGACAATGGGATATCACGTGATCCACTTGATGTATGTTTTGGTGATCAACTTGCACGTTCCGTGACCTCGTGAACTTATGCATAGGGGTTGGCACACGTTTTCGTCTTGACTCTCCGGTAGAAACTTTGGGGCACTCTTTGAAGTTCTTTGTGTTGGTTGAATAGATGAATCTGAGATTGTGTGATGCATATTGTATAATCATACCCACGGATACTTGAGGTGACATTGGAGTATCTAGGTGACATTAGGGTTTTGGTTGATTTGTGTCTTAAGGTGTTATGATAGTATGAACTCTATGATAGATTGAACGGAAAGAATAGCTTCATGTTATTTTACTACGGACTCTTGAATAGATCAATCAGAAATGATAACTTTGAGGTGGTTTCTACCCTACCATAATCTCTTCGTTTGTTCTCCGCTATTAGTGACTTTGGAGTGACTCTTTGTTGCATGTTGAGGGATAGTTATATGATCCAATTATGTTATTATTGTTGAGAGAACTTGCACTAGTGAAAGTATGAACCCTAGGCCTTGTTTTAAAGCATTGCAATACCGTCTGTGCTCACTTTTACCACTTGCTACCTTGATTTTTTTATATTTTCATATTACAAAAACCATTATCTACCATCCATATTGCACTTGTATCACCATCTCTTCGCCGAACTAGTGCACCTATACAATTTACCATTGTATTGGGTATGTTGGGGATACAAGAGACTCTTTGTTATTTGGTTGCAGGGTTGTTTGAGAGAGACCATCTTCAACCTACGCCTCCCACAGATTGATAAACCTTAGGTCATCCACTTGAGGGAAATTTGCTACTGTCCTTCAAACCTCTGCACTTAGAGGCCCAACAACGTCTACAAGAAGAAGGTTGCATAGTAGACATCACTACCTTATATGTGTTGCAACGAAACAATGGGAAGCACTGAGGTTTACAAGATGGTTCTAACTATTATATGTTGCCTTTTTTTATTCCTTTGCCCCATTTCCAATATAGAGAAGATATTTGTGCACATCCTTGTTTTCAGGGTTCACTGATGATTACCTCTCAAACCACCTCTGTGGTCAGGATGCGAGGAAAGTTTTCATACAGCACCCACAGTTCAATATTGAAGTGTTCCTGAAGAGGTCGAAGGATGGACGGTCAATCATCCATAGGTTACATCATGTGTCTACCCTCGCTATATATGAGAGATCTAGGATACAAGTGTCCTATTTGGACACGGCTCTATATCCTATCTAAACACAATACAACTACAAGTCCAACTGTAACCTACCTTGTAGACAATATGCGACACAACTCTAACAAATTCAACACAAATGTTCTTCTAATATCATGCCCTCAAAGTTGTTAGCGATATCGTTACACTTAATTATGCCATGATCAGGAAAACAGATCTGTCATGCAACACTTGAGCTACTCCTAGAGCAAGACTAGGAATCTTATTTTATCGTTTATAACTCTATACGTGCATATGAGTTTTCCTCTGAACCTCTTGATTTTCGTAGGTTCGAGGACCATAGCCATTATAGCATATAATATAAATATTAATTATAAACATGAAAATAAATAATAACACAATTATTATTGCCTCTAAGGTATATTTCCAACAAAATGTATGTCATGTCTTAAACCATCAAAAAAAACTAGTATAATGAAACATATAGGATTTGGTTCATAAGATAATAGTTGATCCATAAATTCAGAGAACTGACGGATGTACTCTTCTACGAGGGAAGTGTCCAGTGCTCCCAGCCTTGGGGTACTCCCAATGCTCCAACGTAAAAAAGCATTTTTAAATGTTTCAAAAAATTCCGGAAAAAATGAGAATGTTCACGAGTAATGTCATCACATCCCCTAAAAATTTCAGGTCCAAAATCGAAATGTACATTGAGAAACAAAAAAAAGAGAAATCCAGATCTGAATAGTGTCAATGTTACCTTTGTCTCTCCTTTACACTATTCATGCTAGATTTCACATTTTTGTTTCTCAATGTGTGTTTCGAGTTTGGACCTAAAATTTTTAGGGCTTGTAAACAAATTCATTGTGAACATTCAAAAATTTTTTGGAATTTTTTGAAACATTAAAAAAAATGTTTTTTTGACAATGGAGTATCGGGAGTACCCCAAGATCGACTGGGAGCACCGGATACTTTCCCCTCTTCTACGATGCCCAAAACTTCTCCCTACTAGAAGGCGTGGATTTATGTTGTACTGAAGATAACCAACGGGGTGCACTCCCCTCAGAGCATCTCCAACAGCCGCGCTAAATAAGCGCACCGCAAATTTTCCCTTTTTAGCGCGTGCCCAATCGGTAGAGGGGCTCCAGCGGACGCGCAATAAGCGCGCGTGGCATATAGAATTGGGCACGCGCTTCGAATTTCCATCGCGCGCTGTGTATTTGGTGCTCCCACTTCCGTGCGCGGCACACTCGTGCGCTCGCGCCGCACTCTCTCTGCCGCGCCACCTTCGCCCCACACGCACTGCTGCCGGAAAATTGACCCGATGGACGCCCGCGCCGGCACCCCCCCCCCTTCACCCCTTCCTACAACCGCGACCCCTCTGTCGCTGCCGCTGCAAACCGTAGTGCGGGGAGCTTTGGCTTCGCCTCCGTTGGAACTCCTCCGAGCACCAGCATCGCGCTTGGCCTCTTCATGCCGCCATGGATGACCTCAGCGGTGGGTGGCGTCGCGCCGGCGCCCGCCGTGAAGCCACGTGGCCCCCTCTCGAAGCTCCCAAATGTGGCGCGGTCGAAGAAGGGCAAGGCATCCGCGAAGAAGAACAAGGCGGTGGACGGCTCCGGCTCCTCGAAGTCGTCGAGGAAGAAGCTTGCAGGGCGTGCGACGGGCGCAGCGGCTACCGAAGCGCCGGCGAGCTCACTTGTTGAGCCGGCGGCCGACACGCACAATGTTTTCGAGGAAATGCCCCAAAGGTATAAAATTTCGCCAAATTTGTTGTTGTTGTTATTTTTTGAATGCATACATATAGATAGCTTATTTGCATTGTTCTATATACTTTGTAGTGTCAACGATGAGGCATACATGTCCATTATGGGTGTTGGTTCCAACAATTCGCATTGGTCTCAAACCAATGACATGCATTTTTATGCCTCTTGTTCATGAAGTTTTATATAAAAAATTGTTGTTTGTGTGATTTGGATATATAGTTACTCGTATAATTATCTTACCCATATGTTGTTTGTTATACATAGTGCCATGGTTTTGATATCCGTCCCCGTCGGCCCTCGTCCGGGTTATGATTCGGATGTGGTATATTCTTTTTTAAAACTATTCATTGCATTTCGTGTTTATGACAAATTATGCCCATCAAGTTGACATAGATATTTGTATGTAGGAGGTAGTTGAACCGGAAATTCCAACCGACCCTATTGTCGAGAGGTTAAATTTAGTTGAAAGAGAAAACGAGGATTTGAAGGAAAAATTGAAAAGAATTGAGGGGGGAAGATGGAATTGGAGTTGCATGTTGCCGATGTCGTCGATGATCACAAGATTAAGATGGAGAAAATGCGCTTGAAGATTAGAAAGATTAGAAAATATGCTATTCATAGTGAGGCTTGGTATCATTATGTTGTTGGATCAATTGTTACCTTAGTTGCGATCTTGATCGCATTTGTTGTTGCATTTAAATTCTTTAGCTAGAGAGTTATTTGTTTGTTGCATTTAAGTGTTGTATGATCTTTATGTATGAACTTTATGTATTGTATTAATTTGGTGTTTTCGGTGCTGTGTATTGAAGATGAGCCGGCAATGGATGTACGATGACCGATGCTCTCCCGAGTTCATTAATGGCGTGCATACTTTTCTGCTTGCGGCTGAGGCAAACAAGCGGGCAGATGGTTTTATGCCTTGTCCATGTACTGGCTGTAAGAATGGTCACAATTACTCTATGTCAAGAACCATTCACGTCCACCTGTTTGAGTCCAGTTTCATGCCCCACTATAATGTTTGGACCAAGCATGGAGAAAGAGGGGTTATGATGGAAGACAATGAAGAAGAAGAGGACGACGACGGCTATGCTGGCCATGGGTTCCCTAAATACAATGATACAACAATGAGGGAAGAAGCTGAGCCGGTAATGCGGGAAGAAGCTGAGCCGGCAATGCGGGAAGAAGCTGAAGAAGAGGCATCGGATGAGCCCGTTGATGATCTAGGTCGGGCCATTGCCGATGCAAAGAGAAACTGCGCAAGTGATTTGGAGAAGAAGAAGTTGCAGCGCATGTTAGAGGATCACAAAAAATTGTAGTACCCGAGTTGCATAGGTGACAAGAAAAAGCTGGGCACCACACTAGAATTGCTACAATGGAAGGCAGAGAATGGTGTATCTGACAAGGGATTTGGAAAGTTGCTAGTAATGATAAAGAATATGCTTCTAAAGGACAACGAATTTCCCGAGAGTACGTACAAAGCAAAGAAGGCTGTCTGCCCTCTAGGGTTAGAGGTGCAGAAGATACATGCATGCCCTAATGATTGCATCCTCTACCGCGGTGAGTACGAGGATTTGAACGCTTGCCCGGTATGCGGTGCATTGCACTATAAGATCAGCGCGATGACCCTGGTGATGTCGAGGGCGAGCGCCCCAGGAAGAAGATTCCTGCCAAGGTGATGTGGTATGCTCCTATAATACCACGGTTGAAACGTTTGTTCCAAAACAAAGAGCATGCCAAGGCGATGCGATGGCATAGAGAAGACCGTAAGAAAGACGGAAAGTTGAGAGTACCCGCTGACGGGTCGCAGTGGAGAAAAATTGAAAGAAAGTACGGGAAGGAGTTTGCAGATGACACAAGGAGCGTATGGTTTGGTCTAAGCGCAGATGGAATTAATCCTTTTGGGAAGCAGAGCAGCAACCATATCACCTGGCCTGTGACTCTATGTTTGTATAACCTTCCTCCTTGGTTGTGCATGAAGCGGAAGTTCATTATGATGCCAGTGCTCATCCCAGGCCCTAAGCAACCCGGCAACGACATTGATGTGTACCTAAGGCCATTAGTTGAAGAACTCTTACAACTGTGGAATGGAACAAGTGTACGTGCGTGGGATGAGCACATGGGGGAAGAATTTGACCTAAAGGCGTTGCTGTTCGTGACCATCAATGATTGGCCTGCTCTCAGTAACCTTTCAGGACAGACAAACAAGGGATACCGTGCATGCACGCACTGTTTGGACGATACCGACAGTATATATTTGGCTAATTATAAGAAGAATGTGTACCTGGGACATCGTTGATTTCTTCCGAGCAGGCATCCCGTAAGAAAGAAAGGCAAGCATTTCAAAGGTGAGGCGGATCACCGGACGAAGCCTCGCCACCGTACTGGTGCTGATGTACATGATATGGTCAAGGATTTGAAGGTGGTCTTTGGAAAGGGTCCTGGTGGACAACCTGTTCCGAATGATGCTGACGGACGCGCACCCATGTGGAAGAAGAAATCTATATTTTGGGACCTGCCCTATTGGAAAGACCTAGAGGTCCGCTCCGCAATCAACGTGATGCACGTGACAAAGAATCTTTGTGTGACCCTGCTTGGCTTCTTGGGCGTGTATGGGAAGACAAAAGATACACCTAAGGCACGGGAGGACCAGCAACGTATGCACGGAAAAGACGGCATACATCAGGGTCATGCAAGCTACGCTCTTACCAAAGAAGAGAATGAAATCTTCTTTGAATGCCTGCTCAGTATTAAGGTACCGTATGGCTTCTCGTCGAATATAAAGGGAATAATAAACATGGCAGAGAAAAAGTTCCAGAACCTAAAGTCTCATGACTGCCACGTGATTATGACGCAACTGCTTCCGGTTGCATTGAGGGGGCTTCTACTGGAAAACATTCGATTAGTACACCTAAGGCACGGGAGGACCAGCAACGTATGCACGGAAAAGACGGCATACATCAGGGTCATGCAAGCTACGCTCTTACCAAAGAAGAGAAGAAAATCTTCTTTGAATGCCTGCTCAGTATTAAGGTACCGTCTGGCTTCTCGTCGAATATAAAGGGAATAATAAACATGGCAGAGAAAAAGTTCCAGAACCTAAAGTCTCATAACCGCCACATGATTATGACGCAACTGCTTCCGGTTGCATTGAGGGGGCTTCTACCGGAAAACGTTTGATTAGCCATTGTGAAGCTATGTGCATTCCTCAATGCAATCTCTCAGAAGGTAATCGATCCAGAAATCATACCAAGGTTAGAGAATGATTTGGTGCAATGTCTTGTCAGTTTCGAGTTGGTGTTCCCACCATCCTTCTTCAACATCATGACGCACGTCCTAGTTCACCTATGCGAAGAGATTAACGTTTTGGGTCCTGTATTTCTACACAATACGTTCCCCTTTGAGAGGTTCATGGGAGTCTTAAAGAAATATGTTCATAACCGTGCTAGGCCAGAAGGAAGCATCTCCAAGGGCCATGAAAATGAGGAGGTCATTGAGTTTTGTATTGACTTTATTCCCGACCTTAAGCCGATTGGTGTTCCTGAATCGCGGCATGAGGGCAGACTGGATGAAAAAGGCACGCTAGGAGGGGAACAAATAATATGTATGGACGGACATTCTCTCACTGAAACACACTACATAGTTCTGCAGAATTCCACCTTGGTGGCTCCGTATATGGATGAACACAAGAATTTGCTATGCTCCAAACACCCGGAGCGGTCTGATCACTGGATTACACGTGAACAAACCAGGAGTTTCACCAGCTGGTTGCAAACACGTAACATGCATGATGCCTCTATTGAAGATGACCTGTACTTGCTGTCCGTGTTACCATCTTTGAATATAAGGACTTTCAAAGGGTACGAGATAAATGGTAATACATTTTACACAATCGCCCAAGATAAGAAGAGCACCAACCAAAACAGTGGTGTCCGCTTTGATGCAGAAACCAAGATGGGAAAGGAACCATATTATGGTTAAATACAGGACATATGGGAACTTGACTATCGACATGGTTTGAAGGTCCCTTTGTTTCAGTGCAAATGGGTCAATATGACACGAGGCAGGGTAATGGAAGACCCGCAGTATGGAATGACAACAGTGGATCTCAACAATCTTGCGTATGCAGACGAACCATTTGTCCTAGCCAATGATGTGGCACATGTTTTATATGTGAAGGACATGTCTACCAAGCCGAGAAAAAGAAAAGATAAGGAAGTGAATGCATCGTACGATGAGCCAAAGCGGCACATAGTTCTTTCTGGGAAGAGAAACATCATGGGAGTGGATGACAAGACAGACATGTCAGGATATTATGAAAAGTTTGATGAAATTGCTCCATTCACAGTGAATATTGACCCGAGCATCCAGTTAAATGATGAAGATTTTCCATGGCTACGGCGCAAAGGGACACATGCGAAGAAAAAGTTTCACACCCAAAGATCTGGGATGTGATCAGCTTCACTATCATCACTTTCTTCTGTGTTTCACACCCAGGAGGGAATCCCTGTAATAGTTAGGGTAGCTAGTTATGTGTTTTGGCATTTGAAACGCGAAGAAATTTTATGTGCAAGCAAATTCTTTCATACATTTACTGATTTTTTCAGCTAAATGACCCTGAAATTGAAAAGCATTTCAAATGAACTCAGAAAAGGTTGAAAGTTGGCATGGTATCATAATTTCACCCACATAGCATGTGCAAAAAAGTAGAGAGGGTTACCGCAAAAACTGGTTGCACTTCGTGTACAAAATGGACAATCTCTTTCGAAGTATCAGGGTTTCGGACGAAAACTCATCCATTACAAAGGCATTTCATTTTTTTAAATAACCTAAGCATTACCAAATTGAATATAATGATAAAACACACTAATATTAAACATAAGAAAAAAGAATCACTGACAAATCTATTTTCAAAGTTAAGTTATTCACAAACTAGTGATTCACACAAATTTCAAATAATTCAAAATTTAAACTATTCAAATTTGTAAACTACCGGTACTAACAGAAAGTTTGTAATTTTTTGTACCTAAAGCAAAAATATTCACAAAGAAACTCTAAATACAGCAAAAAAACAACTCAAAAATAAATAAAACAAAAATAAATAAAGCAAAAAAATAAGAAAAAAGCCCACTACTGCGCCACAGCGGCCTGCATACGACTAGAAATCCAACCTGTTGTTCGGCCAGGATACAGGCCCGCAAAGGCCCAGTAGGCCCACAGGGTAGCACAGAACATTTAGGCCCAGTAGGCCTACTTTGGAGAGGAGCTCGAGGGAGCTACCGCACTGGGGCTTATAAACCAGTGCGGACGCCCCTCGGCTAGCAAGGTGGGACTAAACATTTCGCACCGCACCTGCGCCAGCGCACCCCTTTAGTACCGGGTGGTGGCTCAAACCGGTACTAAAGGGGGGGTCTTTAGTACCGGTTGGGGCCACCACCTGGTACTAAAGGGGTGCCGTTCCCGCTGCTTGTCCTGGCCAAAACAGACCTTTAGTACCGGCTGGTGGCTCCAACCGGTACTAAAGGTTGTTCTATATAAGAAAACACTTCAAAAAAAATTGTCAGTTTCTCATCTCTCCCTCTGCTTCTTTCTCCTCTGCCCCCTCGTCGCCGCCCCCGTCGCCGTCCCCGTCGCCGTCTGTCGTCATCGCCGTCCCCGTCGCCGCGCCGCGCCCCGTCCTCCCGTCGTCCCCGCCCGGCCCATCCCCGTCCCCGTCGTTGCCGCCCGTCGTCGCGCCTCGCCGGTGAGAAATGTTAGTTTTAGTTATAGAATTAGTTATAGAATCTTTCTATTTTTTAGTTATAGAATTATTAGAAATATTAGTTATATAGAAATGTTTTTTAGTTACAGAAATATTAGAAATGTTAGTTATATAGAAATGTTAGTTATATAGAAATATTAGAAATGTTAGTTATATTAGAAATGTTAGTTATATAGAAATGTTCTTTAGTTATAGAGATATTAGAAATGTTAGTTTTAGTTATAGAAATGTTAGTTTTAGTTATAAAATTTAGAATTTGCATATATGAAATCACAATCCATCATTTAAAAAATATTACTTTACTTTTGCGGCATATAGTATTTGTTATCGCGATGCCCGGCCCGCATCCTCGTCGTCGACCCGTTCGCGACGACGTCCTGCTTCAGAGGACCCATGTCCGGGACTGGGCTCCGCCGGGCTGGCACTAGGAGGTGCTACCTTCAGGGGCGCGACGCTTGGTGAGGAACCCGGCCCCAGGTCCCGTCGTCGACCCTTATCTCCTTTGGTGGCGTTCGCGTGGGCCACTTTCGGTGCGGAGGGAGCCGGCCCCGCCGAAGGTGGTAGGTTGTCGTGTCAGGGAGGAGGAGGAGCACGTCCATCCCTAAATGGCTGCTATGGACGTCGGGTTCTCCAATACCTGGCAGGTTCTTTGGGGAGATCACCCGAGCTATGATCCAGTGATGGTTCCTTCACTTTGGTTGTCCACCGCCTAGATTACTCTCTAGTATTCGATCTTTATTAGCTAGCTAGCTAGCTATTGATGTATTCGATATATAATATTCGAGATGATTTATTCGAGATTATATATATTATTCGAGACGATGTATTCGAGATTATATCTATTATTCGAGACGACGTATTCGAGCTTATATTCGATGATGCTTATTATGTACTATGATTGATTCAGTTTTTCCTTATTAACGATTGCATCCATGCATTGTAATTTGAATATATTTCTTTTGGATTAGTTAAATAAAACCTATGGCGAACAATACCGGCAGAGAGGGAGAAAAGGCCCTGTTCAATATCATACGCAATCCTCGCGGGCCAGATGATGATCAGAATGAAGAATATTATGACGACTCCGAATATCTAAACAACACCGGGGAGGGTGATATGATATTCGATCGCGACGACCGAATTGATGAAGTCATGAACTATGAACATGATGAAGAAAATGTTGATCTTGAAACAACAAAGACCGGCGAGGTATATATATTTATATAAGCAGGCATCTGGTGATCATCACATGTTTTAAATGACTTGAAGATATATTAACGAATCAATCTTTCTTCTTTCAGCCATCCCAATCGAGCAAATCTTCAGGCAACAGGAAACGAGGCCCAAACAAAAGGTTGAAGGAGGGCGTAAAGTACAATATCGAGGCCATCAAACCTAATGGCGAACCATTAGCGCGTAAGAAGATTGCGGACAAGTTCATTCGTCAGTGCGGAGTTCTTGTGAAGGACCAACTCCCGATCTCCCTTCAAGAATGGAGAGAGCCAGCAAAGCCACGTCCAGGAGTTACTTTTGTCGCTTTGGGAAACGCTCATGGAACATTTCACCCTACCAGATCATTTCACAGATGCAGATGTGGAGAAAGTCAAGGACGCTGCTCTTAGGAAGATGGCGGTTGCATTCAACAACCACAAGAATCGTGAATGGGCCAAGTACGTCAAGGGAGGAAGGAAGACTCCAGTATTCTAGGGAACACTAGAGAAGCAAAGTTCTCATTGGGACGATTTCATGAAATTCAAGGATTCAGAATTATCTAAGGAACGGTCGAGAATAAACAAGGCCAATGCCGCAAAAAAGGATAAGTTCCATAAGCAGGGGCTAGGTGGCTATGCGGTGGGAATGCCTAAGTGGGATAAGTCTGAGAAAGAGATGGAGGATGCAGGTGTCACTCCAGAAACATTGAGCTAGCCCCCCCAGGTGCAGGACTTGGTTCTATGCGCATGGGGGAGTTGGACAAGAAGACAGACAAAGTTTCAAAGAAGGCATGTCTGGACGGAGCCGAATATAAGCTACTTGTTGCAATAGAAGAGGCTCGATCAGGGGTGTTCCAGCCCAACAGAGAGAACGACGAGCTTACGCGTGCCCTGGGAAATCCTGAGCACCCGGGAAGAACACGAGGCATGGGCACTATTCCATGGTATGAGGGGTTTTCGGACTGGAACGCCGACTACAAAACCCATGCGAGAAAGAAGATTGCGGAGGAGAAGAGGAGGAAGATGGAGGGGGATCAGAGGAAGCTGGACTATGAACGCCTTCAAGGCCTAGAATCAGCGCACGCGGACTTGGCAGTCAAATTCTAGCGGCAGCAGGAGCAGATCGACTCACTTAGCCAGCAAAGGGGGTCTCAGCAGCTGCAGCAGCTAGCGGATGATCCAGCATTGGATAGCACCGTCCCATCCATGCTGAGAAGCAGCATGGGTTCCGCCCCGGGCGACAAATCTATCGTCAGTTGCTATTGTTTGTAAGTGATTTCTTTCTGTAATTTAAGTCTCAAGCTAGTTGTAGTGATCATTTTGATCAATCATTACCTGTAATTATCCTCACTATATTCTTTTCTGTGGTATTATGTAGGATGAAGATTTATGAAATGAAAAAAGGTGGACGCTATGGCATTGGGTTCGTTGACCCAAATACCATTAATGAATACACATGGAAATTAGATCCATATTACGAAAAAAGTGTAGACGAAAGCATGCTAGAGTTCTTCAAGCGCCTCAAATACAATGAAGATATACTACTTCCTTACAACTTCGAGTGAGTCACACTGTCTTGTACTACAAATTCTGTTTTTGCCTACTAGCTAGCTACATGTTTTTGCTTACATATGCCCGCTTAATTAAGACAAGCAAACGTGTGTGCATGCAGATTTCACTAGATCTTGTTAATCATTAAAGTTGGTGAAGGAACAGTTGAAGTACTAGACTCACTACTTAAGAAACCAACTGACTACACCATCGTGAAGGGGATAGTCAACAGGTAATTTCAAGGTAATTTCAATCATTGTAAACTATATCTCGGCCTATTTAATTAGTTCATCATTTCCTAATAACAACTATTTAATAACACATTTATTAATTTTCTTTCTCGGCGGGCAGGGCTTGGTCAAAGTTCATCAACGTCACTCCAGGCCAATGGAAACAAAATCTGAAATGGTATCGACCCCAGGTAAGTAATTAAGTAGTACTAGCTAGCTGCCATCTCTTTAATTATCATGCTTGATTAATTATTATCTGATCAAATTCCATTCTCGTAAAGGCCCTGAAGCAGGCGCCGGGAAATAATTTGTGTGCATACTACGTTTGCGAGAACATTCGCATGATGGCGTTCGAAAGGAGCAGATCTCAAAGACAGGAGTGGGTACGTTTGTCAGAACACTATTCATAACTTTTACACCATTATCGATATCTAGTCACACAACTAATACACATGCATATTGATCTCCTTCTTAACAGTTCAAAGAGGTGCGGGAGAAGCTCCTACCAGAGGACTGCATAAAAGCAATTCAAGAGGAAATAGCGGGATTTTTGCTCGACCAGGTCATAGATCCCAAAGGAGAATACTATTACCCGCTACCGCCCTCATGAACCACTTCCAATTGTTATCGTGCTTCGAAGGCACCAATTAGGCTAATGCCACTGGCTCCGAAGGCACCAATTAGGAGAAATTGTATATAGCTAGCTAATTGTATATATATACATGTGTGTATATATGTGTGAATTAATTGATGGTGGTTGTGAGACATTCGATGATATATGTATATACATATATGATCGGTTCTACTAGAAATTCTATTTATATATATGCATAACGTGTACAATATGTAGTATCGTAAAATACCAGCAAACGAAAAAGAATTAAATGGAAAACACAAAATTAAATGAAAAAGAAATCATAAACCCAAAACCCCCGAACCTTTTAATACCGGTTGGTGTCACCAACCGGTACTAAAGGGCTCCCTGCCCCCGGAGCTGGCTCATGCCACATGGTTGCCCTTTAGCACTGGTTCATGCTGAACCGGTACTAAAGGGGGGCCTTTAGTGCCCACACTTTAGTGCCGGTTACTGAACCGGCACTAAAGGGCCTTACGAACCGGTGCCATTGCCCGGTTCTGCACTAGTGATTGAAGGATGATGAGAAATGAAAGAAGCGTGATGATATGGATGATTTGGATTTGAGCAACAAACGCAAGCGAACAATTGAATTGGATGATGATGAGGAGGCATCAAGTGATGACGGCAAGAGAAGCCCCACACCAAACTCGGTTTCATACTCGAAGCCAAAACGACCGGATTGGACCAAGAAAGACGCAAAAGAAAATAAGAAGAGGAAAGGAGATGATGAGCTCAAAAATGCTATGGAAGCTATTGTGAAGGCAAGAAAAGAAGCCAACGAGGTGAGAAAGATGGCAAGGAACCAAGATGCTGCGGCCGAGGAGAGGAAGGTGGCATTGTTGGAGAGGAAGGTGGGCATGGAGGAGCGATCTAGATTGTTGGATTGGGAGAAGCACTTGTTCTTCTTGGGCACATCTATCCTCAGTGAGGTGCAAAAGGAGTACATAAACCTTGCCCGTGAAGAAGTCTTGATCCAAAAAAGAGCCATGATTCACGCCATGGGTGGTGGTGGCCTTGGTGGCATGGGTGGCAGTGGCCTTGGCGGCATGGGAGGCTTCAGTGGCTTCGGTGCTACCATGGGTGCCATGGGTGGCTTTGGAGCTACCATCGAGACCATGGGTGGCTTCGGAGCACCTCCGGGTGGCATGGCCGGCATGGGAGGCATGAGTTTTGCGTCTCTCATGGGAGGCATGGGTGCACCTCCGGGCGCCATGGCTATAATGTCTTCCGGTGTGCCTCAGACACCTTTGCATGAAGATGTCGTTGAAGATCTTTCCAACACCTTTCGAGCTTCACATGATGATGCGGCGCGCGGCAATGAAGAGGAGGAGGAAGAATTGTCTTCTGAGGACTCAGATGAATCGGAGGAAGATGAGGATGAAGACGAGGACGAGGCTTGATTGTTGATGTGCCTGTCGTTGGTGTGAACTTTTGTGTCATGAACTTGGTTTAGATTTTGAACTTGGTTGGATGATGTTGTGGGCATGAATTTGAACTTGCGGGCATGAACTTTTATGTCATCAACTTGTTTGTGTGATTTAAATTTATGACATGTCTTTGTTTTGATGTTTGAAATTTAATTTTGTGTCCAAAATGCAACATATGGCATGCGCCGGCTGCTCGCGCGCGCTGCATTTTACCGCGGCTGCTAGAGCCAACGCTACCCGCCGTGCCAAACCAGACATTCGACGCGCTGCAAACTGGTTTTTAACACGCCGCGCGTTCGGCAGCTGTTGGAGATGCTCTCAGACTGCATAGCAGCAACTGCAAATGCAAGCTGTAAGTCTGTAATATTATCTAAAGTAGAAAAATAATCGTCACACCTAGACTACCTCAGTTTAGGATTCTCGTCATCAAACTCAGGAAATCCAACAAGGGTGATTTCCCATGAGTACTCGTGGAAGACGACGAGCACCGCTCATGCTAAGGATGGTCTCATGGATACCTTGAGTCGACGGCGGAATGTAGGGTTGAGACCCCTATCCCGTCGCCGTAAAGTTGACGATGAGCGGTGCCCATTTGGGCAAGTCTCTGCGGCTCCCCTCTGGATCCTGGTGAGTAGATCCAAGTCTGCGGAACGGGATGCGATACTAAGCGCGATGCAGACCTTGCTGATGGTCTTGCGCACATCCACCTCCGCTCCATCTGTGTAAGCATCCATGTCGTAGATGAGTCCCCAACGCCTTGTCGACCACCGCCAAAACATAACGACCCGCCGCCGCATCCACCGCATCACTCACCGCCGAAATAATGAGCTCGTCGAGCTCCTTCTTGTGCTTCTCATGTGCCTCCTTCGACGCCGTAGAGAGCGTCTCGTAGATAGCCTTGGCTTCCGACGAGAGATTCTCCATCAACTCTACTCTGTGACGTGCCGCCGCCGCCAATCGCGTA
The DNA here is from genome assembly GCF_018294505.1 of Triticum aestivum. Taxonomy (NCBI): domain Eukaryota; kingdom Viridiplantae; phylum Streptophyta; class Magnoliopsida; order Poales; family Poaceae; genus Triticum; species Triticum aestivum. The sequence continues at coordinate 557,379,072 of NC_057794.1, read as the reverse complement.
CCTAGGGGTGGGAGGATCCAGCCGAGCTCCGGTGAGTATGGATGGCTGTGTGCACCAATTGTTAGCATCGGGATGTGATTGGGGTATTTGAGTGAGATTTAATTTGAATTCGCTCCTGGGTCAATGTCAATATGAAGTTATAGGTAAGAGCATCTCCAGCCGTCCCCCAAGATGCCCCAAGCCACTTTTTGGGGGCCGGTAGTAAAAAAACCTCCCACTCACGCTCCCAAAGGCCCACTTTTCGCCAGATTTGGAGAAAACTGACGCCGGCGTTCCCACCCCAAACCTAGCCCCGTGGTGCGAAGCTGGGCGTGCCGGCGGTTTCATTTTTTTGCGGTTGGCCCACCCTCAGCCTCCCACCTCCCTCTCCCCTCTCTTTTCATCTGGGCCCTACCCACGTGCCCTCACCCTCTCTCCTCTCCCATGCCTCTCTCTCTCGCGTGTGCCGACGAGGCCCTGACCCCGCCGCCCAAGCCACCGCGCCCCTGTCCTCCGACCCCTCCTCCTTCCCAGCCCAGCCACCATCAGGGGTGGGCGAACCCCCCTTCTCTCTGCTCCTCCCCTGGCCGCGCTCTGGCACGCCTCGTCGCGCCTCCACCTGCCCGCGTCCTCTCAACGCCTCCGTTGCCCCCAGCCCTGCACTACTGCCTTCGCTGGCGTTCGCCACCTCCCCGCACCATGGTCTCGTCTCCGGCTGTCGCGCCCGCCCCCACGCCCGATGCGGCCCGCACATGCTGCGCCCCTGCAACTCGCTCGCCGGCCGTGGCCCGCAGTTGCCTCACGTCGGCGTATCCCGCCCATGTGCTTCCCTCGCCGTGCGCTCACCGTTGGCCGGCGTCCCCAAGCAGGAGCAGGAGTGTCGTCCCCGCGAGCACCCTGGCCGCCATCCACGTCTCCGCCGTCCTGCGCCGCCGCGTCATCCGGGCATCGCCGGTGACCTCCCCAAGCAGCAGGAGCGCCGTCCCGCGAGCGCCTTCAGCGTTGCCGAGGAAGCCCAGCGCCACCTCTGCCTGCTCGCGCTCCTGCTGGCCGGTGTGGCGGACGGGCCGTCACGGAGGAGGATAGGTAGAGCGGCACGGGCACGGAGGAGCTGGCGGAGAGCGCGGCGCCAGAGATGCCGTGGCGGAAGAAGGAGGAGTAGGTGGCGGCGGAGGCGTAGTAGAAGGAGTGGCCGAGCGCATCGTCCCTGCAGCTTTCGCCGTGCTCGCCGGCCTCGGCCCCTGCTGCATGGGGGCGCAACGAGTGGAAGAAATTTCACCCCCATGCCAAAATTTTCGCCAGCAGCCCCCCAAGCGGCAAAAAAATGCCTCCTGGGGGGCTCAACGGCCGGAGATGCTCTAAGGAAGAGGAACTACAACCTGACTACCAATTCGTGAAATCCCACACGAGATAGACTCACTTATATAGCACATAACCTAGTCCCCTTCACGGTATTGCTGTGATTTGGTGCGGGCACGCCTGGCAGGTGGGTCCTGCATGCCAGTCTCTTCCTCCGTAGCTTGGCCAGCAGGGAGCGTGGCCTCGTCAACAGGGCTGCACTGTTTGGTCGCATGTGGCTGAGTTTAGGCGCGGATCTTCATGCAACTCTACATGGCGTCTACAAGGTGGGTTGAGTCGATGATCGCCAATGGCAAAGTCAGGGTCATTTGTTCAGGGTTTAGAGATAGCAATGATGCCTTCTGACGGAGGAGTGATGACGATGAAGCATGCGTGTTGTATCAGCAAGACCCTCTTTGGAGTGGTGTGTATGTGTCTTGAGTGTGCCGTTTAGCGTTGTGATGGTTTTAATCCGGTTTTCCGTAATTAATTAGGCAATATGTTTTCGCTCGGTTTTCCCTAGTTAACTGAACAATTCTTTTCTTCTCAACGAATGCAGTAATCCTGTCATTTAAAAAATGATTCATTCTGAGCGTCCCATGCGTGTCGTGGTGGGTTTTAGATTAAACCAAGAGTATGTATTTCATCGACCGGGTTTCAAATTGTAAAGCAAGATCTCTGTGTGCTGCGAACCAACCTATGATATCCTAGCTCATCAGGGTTCCAAGTCCTAGACTTGGACATCGCTGCTCGTATTTTCCTGGATTTGTTTTAGACCTTCTAACGATGCGCATTGAGTGGGCAGAGATGTTCTCGTCGACTACAAAGACGTCTGTTGCGACTTCGTCAATGATGTGCCGGTTCAATCTCTCGGAGGTGCTCATAGGGTTAGTACTGTGTTAAAAAAATCTCTGACATCATCCTGACAACTACTAGCATTTTGTTCATTTTTCTTAGTGATGAGTATAACCATTTCTTTTTCACTTTGTGTTAAAGAGAAGAGAATAAGCCATTTTGACTGCTACGTACTAGCCAGTAGTAACGCGCAGTGCTTCTATTGGGCAGGCTAGTCGTGCAATCTGCATGGCATGTGAACGCGAAGCAAAGACTGCATGCAGAGTGACCGAAGCGCCACGAGGCGCGCGCACTGCATGCAGTGGCGATCGAAGAACGAGGAGACTCGTGTGGTTATTCGGCGCGCTTTCCCACTCACTCCAGCAGGTCACACGGTCTCGCGCTTCCCATATATCGGCCGCTGGTGACTGGGTACTCCAAGGGAAGGTCGACCACACTCTCGCAAACCATCGAGCGAGCACGGACGCCAATCCCCTGCACTCTCGATCTTCGCCGGCCAGCATCCGCCGCCCGCCGGCCCGCCGATGGTAATCCCAGTGATTCATTAGAACGCTATCCCCTTTCCCTAGTACCCGGCCTTCTTCCTCCTAGCTAGCTTAGTTCAGCATTGGATCTCTCGGGTGGATCCTCGGCAGTTGAGGGTTCAGTTTTTCAGGCCAGGGGTTTTGGTTCTTCATGCCACGTTCGATGAGCTAGCCAGCCTGCGTGTATCCTTACTTTTGGCTGATTCCGCTTTGTTTGAATCGTGATGGATGCTCTCTCTTTTTTTGGGGGGGGGGGGGGGGGGGGGGGTTATTTTCATCTCATGTGCTTTTTGTTTGTTTTTCTTTTGCATTTCATTTTTTTTCTGTACAAATTTCTTTGCTTTCACTTTGTGAAAATGTTGCAATAGCTCTTTAATTCGCATTTATCATAAAACGCCAAAAAAATTATAATTCAAGATTTTGGTTTGATCAACAATATTTTTAAATATTTTAAACCAAAAAATATCATATAATATTTCTTTTTATTATAAATCTAATGTTTAACGTTAAAAAAATCTGATGGTGCCGTAAAATGTTTATCTTTTTCTGCGTCAAATCTTTGTATCATATTAAATTTCAAATCTAAATCTTGAAATATTTGTGAGAATGTTAGGTCCTAAGAAGGTGTAGTGGTTTACCTTGTAAGGATGATTTATAAAATAATAATAAAATTTTTTCCTATACAGGCTATACTGTTGAAAGAAATAGATTGAAAGAAAAAAAAAACTTGGGCCGGTCCAACAGGCTGGCAAGCAATCCTGTTGTCGTCAGGGGAAAACTCTAGTGTCCACGACCTAAAAAAAACACATCGGTATCATCGAGCGAGAGAGCGGCCGGGCAATCGTGGGAGGGGTGATGGGAAGAGCGCCACAGCCACCCGACGACGAGGAGCCGGGCAGGCGGTGGCGTGGCCGTAGCACGCGACCGCGGCGGCGCTGCTGGCGAGTTAGGTATTTCCCTGGTCTGACGGTCTCCAGCTAGTCGGCCAGCAGCCCCGGCCGATTAGTAGCATATACGCATTGTGTTAAGTAGGAAATTCCCGACGTCCTATTTAATTTACTTTTGTTGTTTGAGGAACAACAGGTGACTGATCCTGGATTAGAAATGGCATTTTATACTATAGTAATTTTAGTACTTTTCCGAGCCCTCCAAGTGAGGAATTTTTGCCTCACAGGAAGCACACACGACTCTCCTCCCTCGGTGGGCAATTGGCTGCTGCCTTTTTGTTCCTGTTAGATTTTAGCCGATGCTGAATCAATTCAGTCAAATAACCAGAATCTAAGTTTGAATTTGGAACATAATTAACTTTTAATAGAGAGCCGATGTTTTATTTCAAGTGCAGATTCAAAAATGATAACAAATATGTGACTGATAGACCCGCTGGAAAGGAGAACCCTAGTTGGCATGGGATGATTTTGTTTAACTTTTTCAAGGCGGTTTCCCTTTAATGTTTTCTAGCACACCTTATATTTTCTATTGGCTTTGTAATTTGAAATAGAGGTAGTATTTATTTTTCTTTGAGCTATTGTTTTAATGTAATATGAGAAATATCTCTAGTTACGTGAGAAGGTTATGTGATAGTAATCATGTCCTTTTGTTATGCCTTTTGGCGGCATATAATGGTCTTGCAACATTGCCGAGTTTAAGTCATTTGGGAGTATTGTACTGTTTGTTTCAGTTTGATGCAGGAACCTAGTTACAAGGCTCTGGTCACATCCATTTTAATGTATATGATTTGCTTGCTGATTTTTCTGAACTTTGGGCTGAAACTTAGCATGTCCAAGCTTGTCTTGGTCATGATTGTTTCTTTGCTTGCATCATCTTTGTTCTTTGGTGATACAAATAATAAGGATAATCATCCAATTACCCTGCTTGCTTGATCTAGTATACTTATGGTACTTTTGGTAGATAAATAATGCTCAGTGCCAGCAAAGTATTTGTTGTTATATTAGAATTTATTTTGTGGTGCAATTTAAGGTTGAAATATTGTTTTCTTGCATATGTTGGTTTGTTAAATGATCTATTATTACTTCTGAGGTTGCAACTATGTGTATATTTTGTCAATGTCTTTCCAACCTAGATTTTACATTTCACATTGTTGTTCTCGTTCAATTTTAAGAGCACTATACCGGTCCAGTATTATGCATGAGATGATTTTAGTTTTGAAGCACTTCTAAAATAAATTGGTCTCGTTTGATGGGTTTCACTGTTTCTAGGAGGTAAACAGCACAAGAGAGGGGGATAAAGTGGTTACTTTGAATGATCCACCACAGTACGAACAAGGTATGATATGAATGTGCGAGTGCTGTTATTATAATTGAACTGAAATGTCTTCTACTAGTAGACAAGATCTTTAAAATCCAAGTTAAAAATTTGGAGAAGTTGCGCCATGCCCACCTGTTACTTTTGAAACTTGGTATATTGCAAAGTCCCATCTTAATTTTCATGGTCTAAACACCTACCCCAAGTTCATATTGGTAGTTGTTGGTTTATATGTCTAAATTTTCATAGCTTAGGTGTAGACAGACTCTAAATTTTCAATTGATCATGTTAAAACATACAATTAGCTAAGCGCCAAACTTCCATTCCTAATTTGCAATTTTCTAACGGTGTCAGTAGAAAGCAGGTAAAAATGGAAAATGTCGCATGCATTATTTTTGTACTGATCCAGATATGCAAAGACAGTTTTGATAACTTTGCAAATCAAGAGGGTGAAAATCTGCAAGTCGGCAGAAGTAGGAAGTTGTTATAATCAAAATATGCTTCAATTAAATTATGTAAACATATGTATCCAGTTTTTTCTTAACTTGAATTAGCACCTGTATTTTGAATGGTTCTTCCTTCTTTTGGCCTGTTCTTTGGACTCTGTTGTATGTGCTACAATATGTTTATGCTATTTTTAACTGATTTATTTTTTATGGTAGGTTTTGGCTTGAGCTTTGTGTTGCTAACAATGGATTCTAAGACCATATGCCGGACCAAAGTCTGTGATGTTCCCAACACCATCAAAGTGTATGTTACTATTAACTTTTTCCAATTGCTTATTCTAGCTAGTGAGTACTACTTTATATACTAGCCCAGATCAAAATAAGTGTACACAGAATTATTAATGTTTTCTGTAGTATATTAGTGAACTGCAGAATTTAGTATGTACTATTCATGAGCGTGCTTTGGACTATTGCTATAAAATGAAATATTGTTATACTCGTGTTCAATCCTAGCACAATCCACTTGAATGTAGCTACTCTGTTTGACGGTACTTATTCAAGCTGGCCGTGCACCGATCTGAGGAAATAGTTGATGACATTAGAGCACATATACCCGTATTAAAGAGCATACTACAAATACTTAACTACTTATGACAGCAAAATAGGGATATACACATGGAACAACTACTCTCATGTCTTCCTGAACATGCAAACGTTATGAAATGCTCAACAAAATATTGTGGATTGGGGATAGTATTTTTATTATAAAGAAATAAATTTATGGAAGCATTATGTATTTGTTGTTCTGCCATTGATATTCATACTTGTACCCTTTTTTTTGTACCGATGTTCTATAAAGCCAGAACCCCAGAGTAATTTATGTTTTACCTTTTTGCAGTCCCTCTGTTTGGTCGATTAGTAGCACGTTCATGCCAACTAGGGAATACCGCCAGAGTGATTTCCTGAAATTTTCACTACTTCCTGATCCGGAAGATGGTAACCAGGCAAAGGAATGGGAAAGGTTTATAGGCTACCTTCGCGAAAGTGCCAAGGTAAATATTATCTCCACTGTGTGGGTATTTTATTTACTAGTAATTGCTAGACATACAACATATACCACCTCTTTAATAATATTTAAATCACCCTTCTAAAAGTAACGGTGTGAGGATTGGGCAACCATCAAGCTAACATCCTCTGAGATAAGAGAAGCAGCAGTATGTTGCTAACTACTCCCTCTGTGGCTGTAATAACGTCTTATATTATGGGACGGAGGGAGTATTACGCTAAATTCTCATAGATGCATTTTGATGTCTATAATGTGACTGCTCCTTCTTACCATGTGTTTTTCTTTGTAGGCCGGCATTGTTAAATTCAGCTCTGGAACCTTCCACATTCTTGCTCCTAAACCTCATTCTTCCTCTCATGTGGTGATCTTGTATGAGACTGGAATAAAAGAGCCTGGAGTCTGCAAAAATATGGCAGGGATATCTGGTGAGAGTTTTTCTAGCTAGAGATATTTATTATTAACTAGTCATGAACATATTTTAGCCAGGCTGCTGTATTATTCCCCTGTTTAATCCTGGGCAGCTCATTGCCTACCAGCACAACATCTCTAAACTAGCATTTTATTTGTGTTGGTTACATCACGTCGTCTCCCAAGAGTCGCATTTGCTATTTCCCTTTTTACTTCATGTGGATTATTACTGTTCATGTTGCGGAGGAAGTTCTATCCATAATGAAATATAAGCCATGATTGCTATTAGATTTTGCTGGTTTATTTAGTTTTTATTATTGACTGTTCTTCGCTTATTTGCTGTGTCAACAGGGATATCCAACGAGAGTGGGGAGATTTGTGACAACACATCACATCCTATGGGGATAATTTCTTCACAAAAACACCATAATCAGCATGGAATTTTGAACCCAGCAGTGACGAAGGGACCATCTATTGTTAAAAGAAATTTTGTCAGCACAAACCCTAATTATCTACGAACTCTTAGTCAGACACATGCTGGCTGGATCTTTGGAGCAATAGCAGAACTCATTGATAACTCCAGGGACGCTGGTGCATCCAGGTATGTCCTTGTCTTCAAAGTGTATTTTCGGAAAGGTGCTTGGTTGTTTATTCTTTAAATCTTTTGTAGGACTAGTTGGGCGGCGTGTGTTGTGTTGTGCTGCATTATGTAATATTAGTCAGTTAAGAGAATATGTAATAATTCAAGTTATATAACATAAAGATACTAGCTCTAAGAGAGATATTTTAAAAAAATCGTTATTATTTATTATTTATAAAACTAGTAAAATGAAATGTAGACTAAAAACCCCAGTGCGTGAAATGTTAAATATTATTTTTTAACCATCTTATTTTTCTTCGGTTTATTAACAGGATAGTTTGCTTCTCTCCCTAGGGAATATGTATATTGTATCCTGCTTTTGGCAGTATAGGGTTTTTCGGAGCTTCTTGCTTTCTTCCTGTTCGTAGTTTCCGGTTTCCACCACCTGTAGCAATACATATTCTCAATAATTCCTCACTGATGAGTACCTTAGACATGTTTTTTTAGATTATTTGGAGCTTTTTATTGTTTTTTTCCACTAACTGATTTGTTTCTTTTACTTTTACTTTTATTCACGGAAGGTTGGATATTTCCATCCAATCTATGTTTTCAAAGCAAGCAGGGCAAAAAGTTCCTGTCTTATGTGTTGTTGATAATGGCCATGGAATGACTTATGCCCAAATGATGAGAATGGTCTCATTTGGTCACAAAGGACCAAATGAACACTGCCAGGATCAGATTGGGAGGTTTGGAATTGGATTTAAGGTAAACTTCTGTCATTAAATGTCGTCAAATATTCTCATTCCTATACTGTCCTCGATTACTGATACTTCTTGTGACCGTTTTAAGTATTTTGATATGTACATCCATCATATGGTATTGATAAGATTTGTCTAATTTATTTGAACTGTGTAACTAAAACTTGCCTGACTGTTGCCTTATTAGACTATAGTGAACTACTTAGATGTGTAATTATATTGGTAATGAAGACAACACATACAAGAATGCAACGGTGTGGCTACTAAAAGCAGGGAACAGTGTGTTGTTCAGTATACCTGCAAACATGTTAGTTCTACAGTATCATTTGCTAAGTTTTCAGGTGTAATGTGAATGCCATGCTCTAGGTCGATTTGACTTCACTCCTTTTTGTACAGTAAACAAGTATGACTAGGAATTTTTAGTGTGTAACTTCGCAAACAATAATCAATTGTGTTGTTTTGTTGTAGACTGGTGCTATGGAACTTGGGAGAGATGCATTTGTGCTTACCCAAACTTCAACGTCCAGATCAGTATCCTTTCTATCCCAATCTTTTAATGAAAATAAAGATGTAAGCAAAGTTCTACTTATCCCTTCATTCTTTTTCTATAGGCATGTTAAAGCTATAGTAGTATGATTTTCTACAGAATCTTGAGATCCCTGTGGTGACATATTGCAAGAAAGATCAATACATGGAAGTTGATTTGGGTGTGCAGTCTGAAGCTACTGCAGAATATAACCTGAATGCTATCAAGAAATTTTCCCCATTTAATGAGTATTTCATTGGAGAAAAGGTGGGCTTATTTGGTGAAGAGGGTACTGGCACACAGGTTTACATATGGAATTTGGATAGATGGGGTACAAATTACACCTTAGAGTGGAACTCACAAAAAACTGATGAAAGCCCTGACAGTCATGGCAATGGGGACATATTAATCCGTTCAAGAAGAGTCAGATCACGTCCAGGACAAACAAATGGCAATGTATGTAATTTTTCATCCATATTAATATTTTTGTACTTTCCATTTTGAGAGAAGAGATAACCTCTCAGTTTCATTGCAGAAGCTACGAGTTAGTTGCGTCATTCGAATAGTTGTGTTAGTGGCAATATATTATTTTGACATTTTGATTCTTTGATATCTAATACCGATTCATTATTTTTCATGTTCTAATAGGTACCGTTGGATTATTCACTTAAAGCTTATGTAGAAGTTATGTTTCTGAATCCTCAGATGAAAATTACTGTCCAAGGGTCTCCGGTAAATACTCATATGCCATATTCTTTTATGTCGTGACATATTATATTCATGTTGCTTATGTTTCTTTCTATTTCCTAGCTCATAGTCTGTCATTTGGAAAAGACTCTTCGCAATACTTCGGTTTTGTCCGGGGAAATAATGGGAAGGACCATTCAGCTGACTCTAGGAACAAGTGATGTGGAATGGGGCAGAATGAACCGTGGAATTTTCTTGTATTGGCATGGTCGTCTAATAGAGGTGGGCTAGATGTTATTGTATTAAACTACACATCATGAGTTCGTGACAATTTTCATTTTTCTATGTTCCACACATTGTTCTTCCCTGACACATTTGCCATTAGAAATAACCAGTCATACTGAGGATGCAAATATATTTCTCTCATAGCTTGTGAGTAGAGATGGGGTAAGAATTTTATCCCCATCTGTGCTGAGCATGGAAAACTATGTGAAATGTAAAAACTAATAACTATTTGCAGGAACTAGATTGAGCTTTAATTGTACTTCACAAACAATTCATGATTGCTTTGTTCCAGCAAGCTGTTTGCGTCCTAGATTTTTTGCCATGCATTTTGTGCTTTTTAACTTTGATTTTGTATTCTTTCCCAGTCTTACAAAAGAGTTGGAGCTCAAAAGCATAATGCTGACACGGGCCGTGGAATAATAGGAGTTGCAGATATTACAAATCTCATTGTATGGTTCAGAATATCTTGGCCTTTTATCCATGTTCTTCAGTTTTCCTAGTTTTACTCTTGTGACCCTGTATTGAACTTATCCATGTGTTGCAGGATGATAAAGATGGTCATACTTGGGTTCTTAACAGTAAACAGGGGTTTCAAGATTGCGAGATATATGCAGAACTGGAGGAGTGGCTTGGTAGAAAAACCGATGAATACTGGGATGCAAATTTTGACCCTCTTAATTTGGTAAGGGAGTATGAGTCAGTTTATGTTGAAAACATCTTGTACATATCTGGTCATGAAGTACTTGAAGTAATCTCTCTAAGCACCTACGACATAGATTGATACCAGATAACTTTTAACTGTACTATTATTTAGAAAATCACCGCTTGTTATCATGAATTTATTTGACAAGTGTGAAAAAGAAAATGTTAGGGATGGCAACAGAGTGGGCACTCGCTATTCTCTCTACCGAGTGAGTCCCAAATCATAGTATTTGAAACGTGATAGACATGCACATATTGGTGGGACATACATATACCTATTTCCTCCAGATAATACATGCATTTACCTCCCACGTATATCTGGAAATATTATGTTTACTCATTTCAAGCTTATTTACTCTAGTAACTTTCTTTAAACAGAGAAAAAAGCCTGACAGCTCAGGGCTGTTGATGACTGGGTTCAGTGCTACAAATGCCGCAAATGGAGAATGCTGAATCCGTGCTTCAATATAGAGTATCTACCATCAGAATGGTGTGTATGCAATCGAGCTCACTTTTATCATGTAGATGCACATTATTGATGAAAATGCGATGATTTTATCAATATCCTTTTTACATCTCTGAAGTGTTAATGTTGTGAAATTTCAGGTTTTGCTACATGCCGCCTTTCAATGGGCACTGTGATATTCCAGAGCAACAAATGGAAGTTGGTGTGATCACAGTTGCTGAGAAGAGATGCGGCCACAATAAGGTAGCCCTGAGGGAGGTTGAGAGATCCAGCCAAGAAGAAGACGTGAAGGTAAACAAAATCCAAAGCTTAACGTGTAGTCCTTTTCTTTTTGTAGTCAAAGTTACTAAGAGAAAATATTTGACCCTCTTGTGTGCTCAGAATGTCATGTTAATCCCACCAGCCGACAGCAAGGGAAACGGGAAGAGATCTTCTTCAGGTTCCATGAGCTTGGAAGGTATGAATGCTGTGTAACAGAGTCTCTAGATGGATTTTCTTACCCGGACTAACGATGTGCGATCCGATGGTTTTGAAGACGATCTCCCGCAAGCCGAGTCTGGAACCACTCAGCCCCCTTTGAAGCGGCTGTCGAGGGGTCCGAGGGCAGCTGTAAGAAACAGTGCTGAATGAGTACGCCTGGTAACCGTCATTTTTCTTTTTCTTTTGTAACCAAGTTCGTGAAGATTTCATTTCTCATTTTACTAAATCCCTTTTTTCATTATACTTGGTTGTAGGCACGAGTGACTACCCTGTTGTGAAGCTCCATGTGGCCATGTGGGGTCGTCGCACGAATCTTCAGGCACCTTTGGTCAACGAAATGGAGCTGCAGGCCACACCCTTCTGTTGCTTCTGAATGACTTGATCGCTCTCCGCTTCCTTCTAAATGTTATGCGCAGCGGTGTATTTTTTTACTCTTTCAAATGTACTGTAGTTAGTGACATAGCTATTAACTTGTCATTACAAGATCAAAATAAGGATATGGCACTGCCTCATTACCTCAGCTTGCATTGCATGCAAACAATATGTGTACTCGTCGTGCTTCTGAGCTCTAAAACCCTCTCTGTGTCTATTTTGTACTACATGACACGTTAGTCATACGCAAACCCTTGAGCAGGTTATGCGTACGAGATGTAATTTGTGGCTGTCCATTCATATTCAGTACATTTTCTAGTACTATGTGAAGTTTTTGGGTGTATGCATTGCTCTGGTAGTTTTATGTGGGTTGACACAGAGCTCACCACAAAGAACATAGACCGGTCGACGTGCAGCTCCCCAGTCAGACTTATCAGAGATCGAGATGAGTGCAGGCCCCAGACATGCCAAACAACACTTGTGAAGGCGTCATCAGATCATCTTTGCTGGTAACTGGATGAAACACCTGGCTTCCTAGGATGCCTTTGGTTTACATATCTGTTTTAGAGCATTTTGCATACTTGTCCCAGTTAAACCAGGTTGGGCAAATGCAGGCTAAAAACCGACAATGTGCGTGTAGTTTGGTTGCTTGCATTAGGCTCCATGCATGAGGGGAGCAATTAGTCAGCATGCTGTTTGGTTGCCTGCATCACTGTTGTCAGACAAACAACATGTTGTTTGGTTACAAACGGCTAAAGATATGATCACCACTTCTTTTTTTAGAACAAAGACGCAAGGAGCGTCCGGCTTTAACTTAATAAAGCCCACGAACAGGTAGCATCCGACAAACAAGACACTCTTAAACGAAAGGAAAGTGGCCGAAGTCTTAGTTTTAACATGCAACCGGCCTAGGCCTGAGAGAGATAAGGCAAAAGTCTAAACATGCCAACACCGGCATAAGAGGAACGATCATCGACATCTAGTGACGGGCAGCAATCTGGATCAGTCGAATCCGCTCCATCGCCTCCTGCATCCGCTCAGCGTCCCGCCGTTTCCCCAACGACATCCAAGTCTAGAGGAACAAATGGCATTTGAAAATAATGTCAGCGGGTGAGAGGGAAATTTGTGCTCTATAGTGATTTTGTTTCTAGTAGTCCATAGAGTCCAGAAAAGCGCCCCTACGCATCTCCAAAGCACTCGACCGAACCCACCCCTATGGGCCAAAAGAATATCGCAGAGGTCTCTACTCGAGTGGGGATTCCAATTTTGATCAAAGGCTTCCTGGACCGCACTCCAAGTGAAGCGAGCGAGATGGCAATTGAAGAAGATATGGTTTGCATCCTCGTGCGCACCACACATCACACAATTGCCATCGGACGGCCCGTTCCGATTTGCTATGTTGTTAGAGGACGGTAGGCGGTCGCGGAACATTTGCCAAAGGAAAACTTTAATTTTGAGTGTCGGGCCCTTTGTCAACTTATTGTAAAGAGACTTAACCGTGAATTTCCGGGAGCTCGTGAGGGACCAAGAGACCGTATCGGCCTCGGGTCTCAACATCACAACCGCAAGGGCATTACGTAACTCGTCCCAGCCAACCCGTTCGGCGTCAGAGAGGGGCCTTTTGAAAGTAATGGCTGGCGAGTTTGTTCTAAGCGCGTCGGCAACGAGGATATCGATGTTAGTAGCAAGTTGGTATATGGAGGAGTGGCTACGCCACAACGGCTCCTGACCGAACCAGTGATCTAACCAAAATCATGTGGATCTTCCGTCGTTAATGCAGAGCTTAGCTCCAAGCGTGAAGGCCAGTTTGACACCCTGGACCCATTCCAGAATGTCGACCTTTTGGCCTTGGAGGTAAGGAAATTCCCGTCGGGGAAGTATTTCGCTCTCAGAATATCCGCCCAGAGCCCCTGCTCATTTTGGGCGAGTTTCCAGAGCCACTTTGAGAGAAGGGCAACGTTCATAAGTTTGGAATTGAGAATCCCTAGGCCACCATATTTCTTCGGCCGACATATCGCTGCCCACTTAACTAAGTGGTACTTCTTTTTGGACCGAGTTCCTTCCCAAAAGAACATGGATTGGGGGGTGTCGAGCTTGGCGTGAACACCGTCTGCTAGGAGGAACATGCCCATGGTAAACATGGGCAGAGAGGAGAGACTAGTGTTCGTCAGAATGAGCCTAGCTACCGAAGACATGAACCGGCCACGCCATGGGCTGACCCGGTTTGCCACCTTGCTGTACATGGGTTCCCATTCTTGGATAGATATGTGTTTGTCAGAGATGGGGAGGCCCAAGTACTTAAACGGAACGCTCCCAAGCTTACGGTTCAGCAGGTTGGCAACACGCAAAGGGAGAGGTGCGGCCATCCCAATGGCTATTACCTCACTCTTAAGGAAATTTATCTTGAGGCCGGAAACAATCTCGAAAGCAAGGAGGATGAGCTTGCTCGAGGCAATAATGTGATCGTCCAGCTCAAAGAGCAGCATGGTATCATCCGTGTATTGCAGGTGAGAGACCCCTCCTAGAATGAGGTGGGGGACGACACCGCGGATGTGGTCGGCACCCTTCGCCTTTGTGATCATGGCCGAGAGGGCGTCCGCAACAAAATTGAAGATAAGAGGGGAGGATGGGTCACCCTGCCTAAGCCATCTCTTGTTGCGGAAGAAGTTCCCAACTTCTCCGTTTATAGACACTATCGTCTGGCCCCCCGAGACTAGCTGCATAATACGGTGCACAAAGCCTGACTCGAAGCCCTTACGGACGAGGACCTCGCGAATGAACTCCCAGTTCACTCCGTCATATGCTTTTTCAAAATCCAGCTTGAGGAGCACGGCCGGTTGCCGGGTTCGTTTAAGCTCATGGACAATCTCCTAAAGCACTACTGGTCCCTCTAGGATATTACGATCCTTGAGAAAAGCCAACTGGCTACGGTTGATGATTCTATGCGCCACCGGGCCAGCCTCATCGTATAGGCCTTAGCACAAATTTTGAAAGGCACGTTAATGAGGGTGATAGGCCAGTATTGTTTTATGGAATCCGCCCCTTTGACCTTTGGAATTAAACTAATGACCCCAAAGTTGAGGCACGAGATGTCTATTGTGCCTAATGCAAATCCGTTAATGATGTCCTAAAACTGAGCTTTGAGCATGGGCCAAAACCGATGGAAGAAAGCCACTAGCCAACCGTTCGGGCCGGGGGCAGTGTCAGTCTTCATTGATCCAATGGCCCTATCGATTTCCTCCGTGGAAAAGGACAAGGCGAGGAAGTCGTTTTCGGCCTGAGAAACTCAAGCTTCGTCCCCCCAGAAGTCATCTCGGAGGTGCAAGGGTTTCTCCTCCGCTGTTCCCAACAGGTTGAGGAAGAACTCGTAAATGTGATCCATAATATCCGCTTGGCTGACCAGCGCCCCTTGCTCAGATTGCAGCCGTAGGAGCAAGCATTTCCTTTTACGTCTGTTGGCATAGGCGTGGAAATAGCTCGTGTTGGCGTCTCCCTTGGTGATCCACTTGACGCCGCCCCGACGACGCCAATATTCCTCCTCTTCCCTGATGATGGAAAGCACCTGGTTTTCAAAGGCGTATCGATTATCCCACTCTGCCTCCGAGAAGGACCTGGAGTCAGCTAGGGCGTCAAGGGATTTGATTTCTTCTATGAGAGCTTCCCTAGCTCTCTTCGACACACTACCGTGGTTAGCTCCCCAACCACGAAGGAAACCGCACAAGGTACCGGCCATCGAGATCCATTGATCCATTGGCCCTCTGGTCCGGCCAGCCATGGCTACCGCTTGCTCCCAACGAGCAATGATCAATGGGATAAACCCATCCACCTCAAACCAGCCTGGTTCGAAGAAGAAACGCTGGTTGCGCTTGATGTTGTCCTCCCCTGAGGCCAAGATGAGCGGGACATGATCCGATCCTATACAGGTTTCGGCAACTACCATACATAGGGGGAAAAGAACTTCCCAATTGGGTGAAACAAAAACACAATCAAGCACACTACGCACCGGGGCTAACTGTTTGTTGGTCCATGTAAATATAGCACCAGTCCTGGTGATCTCCCGCGGAGCAGATGCCGCAATAGCATTATTGAACATTGCCACCCTTGGCCAGTCAATATTCCGGTTATTTTTATCCGCCCCCAAGTGGATAAGGTTGAAATCACCCCCAAGAACGATGGGGATGTTGGCGGCTTTCTTGGTACCAACCAAAGCTTGGATTTCGCTCAAAAAATCCGCCGCGCGTGAGTGATCAGTTGGGTCGTAAACACACACAATCGCCCACATTGCTAAGAAAACATGGTGTTTGATCGTAGCCGCAATAAAGAAAGAACCTGTATCCCAGCATACAACATCACATAGATCACGATTACAGTCCAAGAGAAGCCCGCCCGAGTGGCCGTTTGAGGGGACCCAACCCCACAGAAAATGTTGTAGAGGATCAAAATCCGCAAGATCTCTAAAGGTGAAGTCCATTTTGATCGTCTCTTGAAGCGCCACTATATCTATTTGTTCGCGAGCAATGTATTCTCTAAGATGGGTGTGTCTGCCCGAGTGACCGCAACCCCGAATGTTCCAGAAAAGATAGTGCATCAGATAATACGGTTGTGTAGGCGCACCGCTTTGGAGGTCACCGGTTTTGTCACTCTTTTCTTAGCCGGGGCACGGCTGGTGGAGGGGGTCGCGTCCACCTCCTTGGCTTCGGCCTCTCCACTCGACAATAACAGCATCGGGGCGCCAGGCACAACCCCAACCATGACATGGGCCGGTTCGGAAGCCGCGGCGGCCTCCCTGGCCTTTGCCGTAGCCGCGGCTTCGGCCAGAGCCGCCTGAGCATCCTCACGCGAACGAATCATAGAAATAATATCACCGCCCTCCGTGCCTAACTCGAAACCGCTATCGTCGAGGATCGAAGCTAATTGATGATCAGAGAAAGCGTTCAAAATTTTGAAAGAGGGGGTGGATTACATGCAGTCTCGAGGATTTTGTCGGCAAGACGGAGCTGGGCACTCTCCAGGGAGGAGAGCTCGCCCAGCGCCGCCTTGGATCTTGCACTTGGGGCCCGCTGAACCACCGCAGTCGCCTTGGAGAGCTTGGCCTTGGCCGCCACACCCGCAGAGCCAAGCGTGGCCTGCAGATCCCTGCCCAATGGCACCACCGGGGACGGCGGGGATAGCACTGTGATGTCTAATACGCATCTTTATTCTTGTAGACACATGTTGGGCCTCCAAGCGCAGAGTTTTGTAGGACAGTAGCAATTTTCCCTCAAGTGGATGACCTAATGTTTATCAATCCGTGAGAGGTGTAGGATGAAGATGGTCTCTCTCAAACGACCCTGCAAGCAAATACAAGAAATCTCGTGTCCCCAAAACACCCAATTCAATGGCAAATTGTATAGGTGCACTAGTTCGGCGAAGAGATGGTGATAAAAGTGTAACACTGATGGTAGAAATATATTTTTATAATCTGAATGAATAAAAATATCAATGTAACAAATAGTAAACAGGCATAAAAACAGTATTTCAATGCTTAAAAACAAGGCCTAGGGTTCGTACTTTCGTTAGTGCAATCTCTCAACAGTGCTAGCATAGTTGGATCATATAATTATCTCTCAAAGTGCAACAAAGAATCACTCCCGAGCTCCTATTAGCGGAGAACAAAAGATAGGAATTGTTATTAGGGTACGAAGCCACCTCAAAGCTATTCTTTCCGATCGATCCATTCAAGAGTTCGTACTAAAATAACACAAAGCTATTGTTTTTGTTCAATCTATCCTAGAGTTCATACTAGAATAACACCAAAGCATATTCATATTCATAATACTCAATCCACACAAAGAACTACAAGGAGACCCCAAAGTTTCTATCAGAGAAAAGATAATAAAAACATGCATCAACCCCTATGTATAGATTACCCCAATATCACCGCGGGAATCCGCAAGTTGAGTGCCATAACGTATATCAAGTGAATCAATAAGATACCCCAATGTCACCTCAAGTATTCATACCGCAAGACATACGTCATGTGTTCTCAAATCTGAACATTCAATGTGACATGACAAAACTTCAAAGGGTAAAGATTCAATTCATCACAACAAGAGTATAGAGGGGAGAAACATCATATGATCCGACTATATTAACAAATCCCATGATATAGATCACGAGAGAGGGAGATTAAGCACATAGCTACTGGTACAAACCCTCAGCCCCGAGGATGGACTACTCCCTCCTCATCGTGGTGGTCGCCGGGATGATGAAGATGGCTACCGGAGATGATTCCCTCCCCTCCAGCAGGGTGCCGAAACGGGTCTAGATTGGTTTTCGATGGCTAAGGAGCCCTACGGTAGAGGAACTTATGATCTAGGTTAACTCCCAGGGGTTTCGTAATATTTGGGAATTTATAGTGCAAAGAAGGGGTACAGGAGGCCACCGAGGTGGGCACAACCCACCTGGGCGCGCCAGGGGGGCCCTGGCGCACCCTGGTGGGTTGTGGAATTTATAGTGCAAAGAAGGGGTACGGGAGGCCACCGAGGTGGGCACAACCCACCTGGGCGCGCCAGGGGGCCCTGGCACCCTGGTGGGCTGTGCACCCCTCGGGGCACCCCCCCAGGTGCAGCTCTGGCCCATTGGGTTCCTTCTGGTCCATAAAAAATCCACAAAAAGTTTCGCGGTGTTTGGACTCCGTTTAATATTGATTTTCTGTGATGTAAAAAACAAGCAAAAACAGCAACTGGCACTGGGCACTGGGTCAATAGGTTAGTCCCAAAAAATGATATAAAGTTGCTATAAAATGATTGTAAAACATCCAAGAATGATAATATATTGGCATGAATACTTTATAAATTATAGATACGTTGGAGACGTATCAGCATCCCCAAGCTTAATTCCAACTCGTCCTCGAGTAGGTAAATGATAAAAGAAATAATTTATGAAACGTGAATGCTAGAAAAGTGCATAAGTTTGATCAATGATAATTTCAATCACTTTTCGTAGCATCATAATAGCAATTCTTTCTTATGAAACTTCTAATGCTATAGTAGCAACCAATTCACATGTTAAGGTTAAAACAATGAATTCTCTTGAAACCCAACAACCTATGTTCTTAGTCACCAAGCAATTGCAATTCAACTTATTCAACAGAGTTTAAGTAAGAGCTCCACATACTCAACCATCATATAGTCTTCTATGATTGCTAACACTCACCTTGTACACATGGGCAAAATGTTTCAACCGGACACATAGAAAGACAGGGGCTTATTGTTTTGCCTCCCAATGTATTCACCTCAAGCGTGATGTCAACAATAATAACTCATGCTACCCATATTCAACTGGATATATGTGCCTAGATCTTTCCTCACCACATGATGCTTACTAAAAGAGAAAATAAAAAGGAATATAGAGGAATACTTTGACTCTTTGCATAAAAGTAAATGCTAAAAAGTAAAACATAGGCCCTTCGCAGAGGGAAGTAGGGATTTGTAGAGGTGCCAGAGCTCAAAGCGCAAATTGAGAGATAAAAACATTTTGAGAGGCATACTTTTCCCACCAACGAAAACGACTTAGAGCTCCCAACACTTTCCATGCTAGATATATCATAGGTGGTTCCCAAACAGAAAATAAAGTTTATTCCTTTTTTCACAATACACTCGTGCGCATCGGTTCTAAACAAACGGTTTTAAACCCCTTTCCGAGACGGCATTTGGAACCGTCGCCAAGTGAGTGTGGGCGATAGGGGGTCCTTCCCACACGACTCAGAAATCGTCGGGGATAGGGCCCCTACAGTACTCCTACTCGTTTCTGCTCGCATTGCCATAGCATTCGGTATTCTGTGGTGCTACGTTTACGATGCGCGGCCCATCACAAATGGTTCACTATTATAGAACGTGTATGATGCGTGGCCCATCACAAACGGTTCACCGTTAAGAAGATTAGCTAATCGTCGTACGACTGTCGGACAGGATTATGAAACGTCGGACCATCGTAACATTGTCGTACACGACAACTATCGCACACGCTATTCTGTGGTGCAACATTTACGATGCATACTTCATCAGAAACTGTTCATGGTTGCGAATCGTGTACGATAAGGCAACTAACACAAATGTTTAGTTTTCTCGCACCATTTGTGATATTGTCTGACATCGCACACGCTTTGCGAACGGCAACTATGTGCATGCTTGCACACGTTTCCTCTTTGTGAACCGTCTCCGATTATGGTGCATATCGTAAACGTTGGTGTTTTCCCAACCATGTGTGCCGTAACAACCTAGAGAGCGTAATTTCATCGTAATTTATTTGCTGCTTTTCCAAATTGTACCGGATTTGGATTTGAATTTGAATGTATGCTACAACTTTATTCATATCCATCAGGTTCATACAACCAATGCATTATTCGATTCATAGGTACATATGTTCAAGAATTACATAAGAACCAAATAAAGAATGATGAACCACAGTTGTATACTTGTACTATTAAAGACGGTAAAGAAAGAAGCGAAATATATGCTGGTTGCTGAACAAGGTGAAGCGAAATGCCCATATTGTGCCCTCCTCCATGTAGAAGGCACACACGACTCTAGTCCAACCCCTTGTGATGGCCGACCGCCCATCCTTCACGGTCTTCATGAAAACATCTAGATAATCATCGTGTTCTGGTAGAAATATTTTAACCTTTGCATGCCCACCGATCATGTAGTTTGAGAGGTAATCTTGAGTAAACTGCTTTGGCAACCACTACAAAGGAAAAAGATTCAGACATTGTCATCTAACACAACTCATTATGGGCAGTAAAAAGAAGGCTGCAGAGTTCTTACTTACCATCCTGCAGTTCACTATTGTCTTGGATAAAGTGTAAACAAATAGTTTAATTGCCATCTTTGGACCCATTTTACTAACAATCTTTATCAGCTTCCTCACTTGATGTTGGTTCATCATTATCTCATTCCTCATACGCAGAAAGGGTCTAAACGCGGACCTTTACCAATGACACATGTACCTAAAAGCACCAAGTTAATATTAGAAGCTAAACAGCAATTGCACAATGATGTAGTACAACACTCTTTTATAATATGTCTATATACATCGGTATGTGGCAGTCCATTTGAAATCTCTAAAAAGACAAATATTTAGGAACGGATGGAGTATCTTATAACATCCAATATACTCACATATTAGATGAATTAACATCTTATATTATGGGCCGGAAGGAGTTTAGTTCATTCTTACAAATTATCTGTTGCTGTATCCACGGGTTACCGTTAGTTTGAGCTAGTTCGGGCTCAAATAGCCCTAAAGTATATCTAAACAAGAGGGCTAGTTTAAGCTAGTTGCATCTATAACCCACCCAAAAAAACTAGTATCCAACCCAAGAGGTGCTAATTGGAGCTAGTTCTCCTAGTACATTTATTGTCAATCTAACCCTGCCATCCAAATAACTCTTTGGATGGAGTTAGTTCAGGGTTAGTAATGAGCTAGAAACTAACTCTAACCTCTAGCTAAGTTGAGTATCCAAACAGGGTTGTGTTGTTGCCGTTGTTGTTGCTGCTCTTCTACGTATATCTAGACATCATTAGAACATTAATGTAACACTCTTCCTTGTTGCTATGTAGTCTAGGATTGCATATTTAGACATTAAGTACAGTGCATGTTGCTATGTAGCCTCAGATATATTACATATGGCCCTAGTTAACCTAAAGAAAAATGGGTTGCATATATATTCAGTTAAAAGTCTGATTCACCGATTAGTCCCTTATCAGCCGCAGGCCTATATGGTAGCAGCTACCGATAACCTGAACAATGAGCTTATAAGCCATGGGATGAAACTAACCTCGATGGAAAACAGCAGTCGTTCCCAAAATTGTCCTGTGTAGGTACATCAAGAAGCATGTTAAGCACAACAGGCTAAACATCAACCAAAATTACACATGGCAGATAAAATAATCTCCAAAATATAGCTTCAGTGTGTAGGTTTAAGCACGCTAGTAAAGCAAAACAAGTGGAAAGGTGCACTACTAGGGAAAAGCTTATAGGCAGACGCTTACTAGTAGCGCGGGTTTTTACCCCTCGCTACTACTAAGTTGATACTAGTAGCACGGGTTTTTAACCCGCGCTACTACTAAGCGGTCTCTACCGTGCCCTCCCGGGACATGCCATGGTAGTAGCGAGGGGTACAAACCTGCTCTACTACTAAGTTGATAGTAGTAGCGCGGTTTTATACCCCTCGCTACTACTAAGTACGAGGTAGGTGAAATCCCCATATCCTCGGCCGAATCCCTCCTCTCTCCCTCACTTTCCCCTCTCCCACTTTCCTCCTCTCTCCCTCATACTCCAGCGGTGGCCGCCGCTGGTACACTCTGCTTTCTTCCTCCCTCCCTCTCCGAGATCCCTCCGGTGGGAGGTCGCCGGAGCTCCTCGCCGCCACCAAGATGCGGAAGCACGACCTCGGCATCCCTCTCCTCACCGCCTTCGCCGTCTTCTTCTCGCTCCCGGTCAGCCCTCCTCCTCCTCCCCCCCCCCTCTCCGATTCGATCCGGAACCCTAGCTGACCCATCCCCCTCCTCCTCCGACAGCATGAGGGCCGCTGCGAGGTGCTGCTCCCCATGCACGACGCCAAGATCCAGGTCCTCCAGCTCCCGGCCAATGCCAGGCTGGCCTCCGCGGCCTCCACGAGGCACGTCATGGCCGAGATCTCCCTGCTCCCGGCCAACGTGCACGTCGCCGCCGGCCGACGCCCCGCCTCCATGGACGTCGGCGCCATCGAACGAACCATTGACACCATTGACAGCATGCACGGGGTCGAGATTTTTTTGGTTTTTCAAATTAATACTAGTAGCGCGGGTCACAGACACGCGCTACAGATAGTTAGTAGTAGTAGCGTGGGATGCACCGTGCTACTACTACTAGTTAGCTGTAGCGCCGTAGTAGTAGCGCAGGCACCCACGCTACTACTAGCTTTTAACCCGCGCTACTACTAGGCTTTTTCCTAGTAGTGGTGTGCTAACTGCAATAGGCCAAACATTTAACAACAAGAAAACATGATCATTCAAACTGGTATTGTACCGGTCTAAGTACACTGGTTATGGTTAAATAAAAATGGAAAGGTGTGTTAACTACAAGATGCAGCAACCAAATGTAGTCATTCATAGTGGTATTGTTGAAACTGGTACTGATGAAATTGAACGGCATAGTTCATACTTGCACATATAGAACATCACATTGTGAATAACTGGAATAAACAAGGCATACTATGAACAACCAAAGATAGCATTTGAAACTGAACATATTCTAACTACAAACAATCGAACAATCAAAAACCTTTCAAAGAGGCATATGCTAGCTATAACAGGCTTAACAACAAGAAAATATATGCATTCCTATCGGTATGTTTAAAACTGGATTGATGAAATGTACTGCACAGTAAATAATTGCACATATAGAGCATCACAGTGTGAATAACTAAAATAAACAAGGCATACTGCAAACAACCAGATATAGCAATTAAAACTGGACATATTCTCACTACACTACAAAAGGGACTTGACAAAACAAATCATGGGTGTCCCCCTGTGAAGAGGCACGGCAAAACAAATCATGGGTTTCCTCACTTGTCACTGATGGGCTCGTTCTCGTGGGAAGAGCACGGATCTTGGATGCGCTCCATGTTGTCGCAGATGGGCTCCTTCCCCTTGGAAGAGCACGGCTGTAGGGTGCCCTTCCTGATGTCGCAGACGGGCGCTTTCCCCTTGGAAGAGCATATGGGCTCTTTCCCCTTGGAAGAGCCGAAGAGGGTGCCCTCCTTTTGGTTGCCGTTGATGAGGTATGACTTGGAAGCTGTGGATCCCAAGCCAGCGTCGCAGAACGTGTCCTTCAGAAATGGCAAAAGGGGCTCGATGGCGGTGTAGAATAGCAAATTGTTGACAGCGAGCCAGAGGAGATCAGCGGCGGGGCCATGGATGAGATCGACGGCGGTTGAACCCGAGGGGTTGGGGGTGGGCCACTTAACCTGTGACACAGCCCGCCTCAGGGCATCGCTGTCGATGACCTTGATGTCGTAGCCGGCGGAGGAGATATGCCCGCATACTCTAGCCCGCTGCTTGAGTGCCTGCCGCCAGTAATGGCCGTCAGCTTCCTCGGCCACGTCGGGTGAAGAGACGGCTATACACCTCTTTTGGGCCAGTCGCTCCTCGAGCTCCACGGGAAGTGTAGCCGGGCTTAGGCTGCGACGCTCTGGAGTGGGGGATGGGGATGGGGATCTGTGGGAAAGGGGGCGTTTGGCAGGCGTCATCTAAGAAACTCAGGGCGGCCTGGGTATGGAGATCGGTGGGTAAGCTGCACGGGCAAACCGGCAGATGTTGACAATGGAGGCCTTGCATCGGCGGCAGCGGCGGCGGGGACTTTGCTAGGGTTTCGAGCGAGGGAGGGTGTGTGTGTGTGTGTGCACGCGCGCGCACGCCCGAGGAGGTTTTGGTGTGTGTGTGTGTGTGGAGAGAGGGGGCGCGGGGTGTTTGAGGAAATGACGCTGGTACTGAAAATTTTACTACGCGGGAGTCAAAGGCGGGAGTGAAATGCCGGGCTATTGAAAACTTTGATGATATTGCATCACACACAGTCCGGAGATAACAACCGTGTGTTATGAAATAGAAAAACCCTTGAGGCGGGCATATATTTTCTAGGGATGCAGGCGGGATTGGGACCAAGAAACATCGCACACGGTCCAGAGATAACAAACGTGTGTTATGAAACAGAAAAACCCTCGAGGCGGGCAAATATTTTTGAGAGGGGGAGCCTCGTGGAGCCCAATGTAATGTGAGGATGTGTGCGTGACAGGTGCACCGGTGTGGCACACGGTTAGTTTGAGTGAACCGTGTCTGTTGCGTCATCCGACTTGTCTAATGTTCATAAATTTGGTGAAAAATGACACGGAGAGGGTCAGAACACGAACACACTTGCATGTGGACCAAATTTATGTATCAAAAGGGTGGTTTGATTTTCAAATACCAAATGCAACTTCGATGTGGCACCTCTCTCGCAAAGTGCACGGTATTGCTTGCCCCCACCCCCCTCCTCATGTCGGCACGAAGGGAATCCTAAGCTATGAATGCATGCCCCCTCCCCCTCAACCGAGATTCACCTATCAAAATGCGAAGTAGCTAGCAGCCCCCCTCCTCCCTCGTGTCGGCACGAAGGGAATCCTAAGCTATGAATGCATGCCACCCAACCGAGGTTCACAGTAGCAAAGTGCGAAGTAGCTAGTAGCCCCCCTCCCTCGTGTCGGCACGAAGGGAATCCTAAGCTATGACTGCATGCCCCCAACCGAGGTTCACCTAGCAAAGTGTGAAGTAGAGCTAGCAGCCCCCACCCTCGTGTCAGCACGAAGGGATTCCTAAGCTATGAATGCATGCCCCCCAACCAAGGTTCACCTAGCAAAGTGCGAAGTAGCTAGCAGCCCCCCTCCATTGTGTCAGAACGAAGGGAATCCTAGCTAAGCTATGAATGCATGCCCTCCCCCCCAACCGAGGTTCACCCTAGCAAAGTGCAAAGTAGCTAGCAGGCACCCCTCCCTCGTGTCGGCATGAAAGGAATCCTAAGCTATGAATGCACATGCCCCCCCAACCGAGGTTCACCTGGCAAAGTACGAAGTAGCTAGCAGACCCCCTCCCTCGTGTCGGCACGAAGGGAATCCTAATCTATGAATGCATGCCCTCCCCTCAACCGAGGTTCACCCTAGCATAGTGCGAAGTAGCTAGCAGCCATCCCTCCCTCGTGTAGTTATATCATCTCATCTTGTTTACATAGTCATCATATTTTGAATTATGTCATTCTATCCGTGAATTATATCATGCCATCGTGTTTCCATCGACGACATGTTTGTGATTTATGGCATGCCAACCACTTTAATAGACGCATCGTATAGTTATATCATGTCATCCTGTTTACATAGTCATCATATTTTGATGTATGTCATTCTATCATGTTTAGTTAGCCATCATACATGTGAAATTGTGTCATGCTATCCTGTTTCATTAGCCATCATATATGTGAAATTATGTCCTGCTATTATGTTTGGTTAAACCACATAAATGTGAATTATTTCATGCCCTGTTTTCTTCCCTACTATCCATTGCACATGTCTATCTTACAATGTTTGTACATTCAATTACTTTTCTTGTTTATCAGCCATTTCAACTGGAGGGGGTGCTAGCAGTATCTGTGGGAGTAAAAGCACGCTCTTCAGAAAAAATCGTTGTCGGTGTCAAAACCGGCGGATCTCAGGTAGGGGGTCCCGAACTGTGCGTCTAGGCCGGATGGTAACAGGAGGCAAGGGACACGAAGTTTTACCCAGGTTCAGGCCCTCTCGATGGAGGTAAAACCCTATGTCATGCTTGATTAATATTGATGATATGGGTAGTACAAGAGTAGATCTACCATGAGATCAGAGAGGCTAAACCCTAGAAGCTAGCCTATGGTATGATTGTTGTTGTGTATGTTGTCCTACGGACTAAAACCCTCCGATTTATATAGACACCGGAGAGGGTTAGGGTTACACAAAGTCGGTTACAATGGTAGGAGATCTGCATATCCGTATCGCCAAGCTTGCCTTCCACGCCAAGGAAAGTCCCTTCCGGACACGGGACGGAGTCTTCAATCTTGTATCTTCATAGTCCAGGAGTCCGACCAAAGGTATAGTCCGGCCATCCGGACACCCCCTAATCCAGGACTCCCTCAGTAGCCCCCGAACCAGGCTTCAATGACGATAAGTCCGGCGCGCAGATTGTCTTTGGCATTGCAAGGCGGGTTCTCCTCCAAATTCCGTGCACCTGTTGAATAAAGTCCGGTTTCTTGTAGATGTTGTGCTCCTTGGTTTCTACGCCCAATAATGGCCGCTTCCCACGTGTCAAATGAATATGAAAAGTCTGAGTGTTTTTACATTCACACCCCTAGCCGTGTAAACGAGCTAACCTATTTAAGGGGACATGGATTTAGATCCAAACCACATCTTCCCCCCTTTGCGAGTGTTCATCAGAGCGCATCCGATAAAGGTCCATTCCACCATGGCCAGCCGTCGCGACTCCTCCTCTCGCCCTTACAACCCTCAGCCTGGATATTAGGAGAGATGCTCCATCCCACATAGCGAGCTAGTGACGCTCCAGACCAAGGGATTTCTCCCCCCGGCCTATATGGTCCCGGTTCGAGCCGTCCTTGCCATCTATAATGGCGGAGAGCAAGCGGAGAGTGCCCCTAATCCCTCCAAAGGAGAGCGGGTGTGCCTCGTCCCTTATTTAATAAGGGGCTCGGATTTCCAATCCATCCATTTCTCCGTGGGCTGCTGGAGTTCTACGGCCTCCAACTACACAATCTCACGCCAGCCTCCGTATTGCATATCGCGGGCTACGTAGCCCTCTACGAGCTGTTTTTGGGCGTCGAGGCTCATTTCGGGCTATGGAAAAGGTTATTCTGCCTTGTGCCCCGCTCTAAGGAGGGGTCAATGTATCAAGTGGGCGGAGCCAAAGTGTGGCGCATCGCCGGGACCGGATATCTGTCCGGAACCCCAAAGAAGGCGTCTGAAGACTGGCCCTCGGAATGGTTCTATATAGAAGACGTCCCGCTGACGGATCCTATCCGGATCGGCCTCCCTGAATTCGAAAGTGCTCCCTTAAAGAAGCGCCTAAGCTGGCGTCCACGGAGCCCTCAGAGGGAAAGTGACAGGGACATCATTTACCTGATGGGCTGAATAAGATTGCTAGCCCATTCCGGACTAACCATGATCGGGGTTATGGCCGAATGCATCATGTGGGGGGTGCAGCTGCGTCAGTATAGAAGCCACCCCATGTGGGACTTCAACGGGGAGGATGACGCCACCTACTACGGCCGTAAGGGGCCAGATTCAGCTGCCGCTCTACTAAAGATCTTGTCCACTTTGTATAAGGGAGAAGAGGAGGAATTTCTCCGCGTCAACCCACAGGGCGGATTCTCTATGCACAATCCCCCAAGCTAGGTAAGTGGTTGCATTTAGTTGCCCATCCGTTTTGTATTCCCATTGTTAAATATTCAGTCTGACGACTTCAACGCAGGAACTGCGCCGGGCTGTTAAGGAAATAAGCAGCCCTCCTCCACAACCCGAGGACCCAGGACGGTCCCTCGACCCGGCTTCTCAAGAGGATCCGGACATATCTGTGGAGCTGATTGATGGAGTGTTCCATCAATTGAGCAAGGACAACGCCTTGGTGGCCATTACGGCCGATTACCCAGGGCTAATCCCGGCCTCCCAGGTAACTAAGATCGAAGTCCCAGTACCCCGAATAGGTGTCCTCCCTCTCGTGCTTTCAGTTTCCTGATTACAGCCGAATTTTGCAGGGGAGGTTTTTAAGGCGGAAGGCTGAGCCTGCGGCGACAAGCCAATGAGGGGCCGCAGGGCCCCGTGGGCAGAAAAGAAGTGCAGTCCGGACCGAGGCGTCAGCGCAAAGGTATGGCGCGCCCCCTTATCCCAGGTGTTATACCTTCGAGGAACATTGACACTCGTGCTCCCTTCAGGACAAAGAGACCTCGCCGGACTATATCCGGAGAGGCTGCCAATCAAGCCTCCACCAGCCAGGCTCCAAAGCCTGGTCCGAAGGCGGAGGAGAACGCAAGGCGCGCGCCAGATGCTCCTCCGACGGAGGATGTGGACGGGTTGTCTGCCACCAACTCTGAGGTGGAGAGTGCCATGAACCACAGGCGTCGCCGGACAATTCTACGCGACGCTTGTTTTTCCCAAAGGGCGTTAGATGCCTTCAATTCGGGAGATGCGTACCTCTGTGCCGCTCAAAATGGTCTAGCCAGAGCCACGGAGCAATATGTAAAAGACATACGGGTAAGAAAATTTTGATAATTATATATATATACCAGTAGCCCCCGAGACTTGAAACAGTTAGAATAACTGATTTAAGGATCATTTGTTATGCAGGTTCTTATAGAAAAGAATTCCCTACTGTCCAAGGAGCTGGAAGAGTGCAAAGCCCAACTTGAGGCTGCACTAGCCGCGGCAGGGGAGCCCAAGGAGACCCCCTCTGGTAATATACACTTCGAAAGATAAGTATATTGCGAAGCACGGCATGGGTGCGAATCTGACAAATGAAATTGCAGATGGCGCCGGATTGAATCCGGAAAGGCAACATCTCCTACGGCAGCTAAAGGCTGGTGAGAAGGTGCTGACAAAGGTGAGGCAGGAGAAAAACAATCTCCAAGATGCCACCAACACCAAGCTGGGCGTCGAGCTGAAAGATGTTCGTGCCCAACTGTCAGACTCCATGAAGGAGAATCAGCGGCTTCGGCGTGACATATTTAGTAAGTGCTTGAATGAACCTTTGAAAGAAAGTTCGGCGGGGAAGTCGACTAACAGAGCAATGTCTGTAGGTGTGCTAACAGGTCATTCCTGCAGAGGAGATGCCCGGTTCTACGGGCGACCTTCTTCCCGAGCTCTCGCAACTGCTCGGTCGAGTTTGGCAGGCGATGCAAGGCGTCTCTTAGGCCCTGTGTCCATCCGTCTCCATGCCCGAAGGTCTTGGAGAGCTTGCGGAGAAGCTAAAGGGAGCACGGCGGCGCTTCCGATTGTGGAAGATATCGGCCTACCATCAAGGCACTAGGGAGGCTTGGGCCATGGTGAAGACGCGGTACGCAAAGGCTGACCCCAACCACATGGCCGAGGTCGGTCCTGTAGGGTCCGATGGGAAGGAGATCCCTGTAAGCTTAGTATATGGCCAAGTAGAGTTGGACGCGAAGTATTCCCAGCAGGACTGTAAATTAGACAGCCTGTTAGATGGTTTGAAGAGGTATACAATCAGTCAAAATGACTATGTAATTTAATTAACATTTATAATGCCTTCTAGCCGGATTGTAGATCATTTGTCATGGCCGACCTTTTCGCTTCAGCCTCGGGACCTGACGGTCCGGAGTGTGTCCGAATTCCCATGCGGTTATATAGGAACCGGGGAATGCATGGAGACCAGGCGTAGGGGTCATTAGTGCGTGAACAGACAAGTGTCCGACTAGTTATGTTATATTACATGGTTAGTAAGAAACATCTTCCAGGGAGAATAGTTCCGTTAGGGGTTCCTTTCCCTAGGAGGCATGCCCTAAGGTGCATGTCCATGCTGCGAAAAGAAACGCAGGAAAAACATCTGGGGGTGTATAGATAAAAATAAAAAAAGATCATCTTTAGTTCACCGACCGAATATTCCCTTAAGAACGCTAGCTTTCGGCTTCACCCAGTATGAGGTACACGTCCGGCTGACCCGGCAGTAACAATCGCAGAGGTGCTCCCTTTACCACCTAGCCGAACAATCGGGAACGTAGGGGTAAGCACAGGAGCCAGGCAACCCAGCTTGGCCAAAACTTAAGTCATATCGATGCATATAATGGCGAATAAAAGGTACATGCGGAAGTGTGACACATGTGTTGGGCATGAAGCCCGTATGAATAAGCTTCTGTTTAAAGAAGCCCCCAGGTTTAATGAGCGTGGATAGCGCGTCACTTTATGAGCCTTTAAGGGCTATAAGAGAGAGAGAGAGAAGAAGAAGAGAAATGTAAGACAGAAAGTATATAAAAAATGGACAGAGTAAGGAGACGAACACAGGATCCGGCGCTAGGCATAGAATCTTCGGAGACGGGCTGCGTTCCATGGGTTCGGCTCGAGTCGGTTATCCAATGCATTTCGCAGGCGGTACGCTCCACCAGTCAGGACTTGGTCAATTATGAAGGGACCTTCCCACTTGGGCTTGAGTTTGTCCCTTTTTCTTGTCCGGCAGGCGTAGAACTAATTCGCCAACGTTGTAATTTTTGGCCCGTACTTCTCTGCTTTGGTATCTTCGAGCCTGCTATTGATAGAATGTGGAGCGGGCTTTTGCCACGTCATGCTCCTCCTCCAATGCGTCCAAACTGTCATGCCGATCGAGCTCAGATTCTCTTTCTTCGTACATGCGCACTCGAGGTGAGTCATGAATTATGTCGCAAGGCAAAACTGCCTCTGCGCCGTACACCATAAAGAATGGTGTGTATCCGGTGGTGCGATTCGGCATGGTCCGCAGCCCCCAGAGTACAGAGTCGAGCTCCTCTACCCAGTGCGTGTTAGATTCCGTGAGGGACCGCACTAATCTGGGTTTAATGCCGCTCATGATAAGACCATTTGCACGTTCGACCTGGCCGTTAGTTTGTGGGTGATAGACGGAAGCATAATCGAGCTTGATGCCCATGTTTTTGCACCAGAGTTTTACCTCGTCGGCCGTAAAGTTCGTGCCGTTATCAGTGATGATTCTGTGGGGGATGTCGTAATGGTGTACAACCCCGGATATAAAGTCTATCACAGGTCCGGATTCGGCCGTCTTAACAGGCTTGGCTTCTATCCATTTGGTGAACTTATCCACCATGACCAGTAAGTATTTTTGCTTGTGGGTTCCGCCTTTAAGGGGTCCAACCATATCAAGCCCCCAAACCGTGAAGGGCCAAGTGATGGGGATAGTTTGGAGGGCGGTGGGTGGCATATGGCTTTGGTTTGCAAAGAGCTGGCAGCCGATGCATCGTTGGACTAAGTCATGGGCGTCTGCCCGGGCCATCGGCCATTAAAAGCCTGTGTGGAAGGCCTTGCTCAAAAGGGACCGAGCTGCAGCATGATGACCGCCGAGTCCGGCATGAATTTCAGCCAGGAGGTTCCGCCCTTCCTCTTCGGAGATGCACCTTTGAAGGACTCCGGTCGTGCTTTTCTTATAAAGCTCTCCCTCATGGACTGTGTAGGCTTTGAATTGCCGCACTATGCAGCGTGCCTCGTTTTGGTCCTCGGGGAGTTCCTGCCTAATAAGGTAGGCGAGGAATGGTTCTGTCCACGGGGCGATGATGGCCATTATTACGTGGGCTGAAGGTGTTATTTCATTGGTAGAGCCGCCGATTGTGTCAGAATGTTCGGTGTCGGGCAGTGCGGTTAGGTTCGGGCTGGTGTTGTGCGGCTCCCCTTCCCATACTACGGATGGCTTGAACAGCCTTTCCAAGAAGATGTTGGGGGGACTACATCGCGTTTTGCACCGATGCGTGCCAGGACATCTGTCGCCTGATTATTTTTCTGGGCTATGTGGTGAAATTCAAGCCCTTCGAACCGAGCTGACATTTTTAGGACGGCGTTGCGGTAAGCTGCCATCTTTGGATCCTTGGCGTCGAAGTCTCCATTTATTTGGGATATTGCGAGGTTCGAGTCCCCGCGCACCTCTAGGCGTTGAATGCCCATGGATACTGCCATCCGGAGACCATGTAAAAGGGCCTCATATTCGGCTGCATTGTTGGAGTCTGTGTACATAATCTGGAGTACATATTGAACTGTGTCTCCTGTGGGGGACGTCAAAACGACGCCAGCCCCCAGTCCGGCCAACATCTTGGAGCCGTCGAAATGCATGATCCAATTTGAATATGTGTCGTACTCTTTAGGGAGTTCGGCCTCCGTCCATTCTGCGACGAAGTCGGCCAAGACTTGCGACTTGATGGCTCCCGTGGCTTATAAGTTATGTCGAACGGGAGGAGCTCAATGGCCCATTTTGCAATCCGGCCCGTTGCATCACGGTTATTTATAATATCATTAAGTGGTACTTCCGAGGCTACTGTGATTGAACACTCTTGAAAGTAGTGTCGTAGCTTCCGGGATGCCATGAATACCGCGTACGCAATCTTTTGATAATGCGGGTACCGTGATTTGCAGGGAGTGAGGACATGGACACATAATAGACCGGCTTTTGAAGGGGGAATTTGTGTCCGTCCGCTTCTCGTTCGACGACGAGCACTGCGCTTACAACCTGATGTGTTGCTCCAATGTACAATAGCATTGGTTCGCCAATGTTTGGCGCGGCCAGGACTGGATTTGTTGCCAATATGGCTTTTATTTCATCGAGTCCGGCCGTGGCTGCATCCGTCCATTTGAAGTGTTCGGTGCACCGAAGGAGGCGGTAAACGGGTAGGGCCTTTTCTCCCAAGCGGGAGATAAAGCGGCTTAGAGCCGCCACACATCCGGTTAACTTTTGTATTTGTTTGAGGTCCTTTGGGATATCCAGTTGCAACAGAGCTCGGATCTTAGCTGGATTTGCTTCAATTCCTCTACCAGATACAATGAAGCCCAAGAGCTTTCCGGCTGGAACGCCGAAAACGCATTTTTCTGGGTTGAGCTTGATGTCGTATGTTCGGAGGTTATCGAATGTGAGCCTCAAGTCGTCTACTAGATATTCAACATGTCTTGTTTTGACGACCACATCATCTACATATGCCTCCACTGTTTTGCCGATCTGGTTTGCCAGACATGTCTGATTCATGCGCTGATATGTTGCGCCGGCGTTTTTGAGCCCGAAGGGCATTATGTTGAAACAGAATGGGTCGTATGCTGTGATGAATGCCGTTGCGGCTTGGTCTGGTTCTTCCATCTTGATTTGATGGTAGCCGGAATATGTGTCGAGGAAACACAACGAATCGTGTCCTGCGGTAGCGTCGATAATTTGATCGATGCGGGGGAGTGGGAAGGGATCCTTTGGGCAAGCCTTGTTAATGTCCTTAAAATCAACGCACAGGCGCTAGGATTTGTCCTTCTTTGGTACCATCACCAGGTTTGCTAGCCAGTTCGGATGTTTTATATCTCTGATGAATCCGGCCTCCAATAGCTTTGCTAGCTCTTCTCCCATGGCCTGTCTCTTAGGTTCGGAAAAACACCGAAGAGCTTGCTTGACAGGTTTGAATTCTTTTAGGATATTTAAGCTGTGCTCGGCCAGCCTGCATGGGAGTCCTGGGATGTGTGAAGGGTGCCAGGCAAAAATGTCCCAGTTTTCTCGTAGGAACTCCCGCAGTGCGGCATCTACATCAGGGTTTAAATGTGCCCCGATGGAAGCTGTTTTATTGGGGTCCGTTGGGTGGACCTGGAATTTGACTATTTCGTCCGCCGGTTTAAAGGAGGTGGACTTGGATCTTTTGTCGAGTACCACGTCATCTCTATTCACCGTGGAGTGCAGCGCAGTCAGTTCCTCAGCCGCTAGGGCTTTGGATAGTGCCTCAAGGGCCAGTGCGGCTGTCTTGTTTTTGGCGCGGACTGCTATGTCCGGATCACTAGCGGGAGTGATGATCCCGTTGGGCCCGGGCATCTTGAGCTTCATGTACCCGTAATGGGGTATTGCTTGGAATATTGTAAATGCTTCCTGCCCTAGCAGAGCGTGATAACCACTGCTGAACGGAGCCACATGGAACATGACCTCTTCGGACCTGTAATTATCCGGCGTGCCGAACACCACATCTAGTGTGATTTTTCCTGTACAGCGCGCTTCCCGACTGGGGATTATTCCTCTAAAGGTTGTGCTGCTTCGCTCAATGCGGTTCCAGTCTATTTCCATTTTTTGAAGAGTTTCCTCATAAATGAGGTTCAATCCGCTGCCGCCGTCCATGAGTACCTTGGTAAGACGAAAGCTGTCCACTATTGGACTGAGGACCAATGCGGCTGGTGCTCGGGCTGTTCAGAAATTAGGTTCATCACTGGCGTTAAAGGTAATAGCCGTGTCACTCCATGGGTTTATTGTTGCTACTTGGTAGACTTCGGCAAGGCTGCGAAGTGTCCTTTTTCGCATATTATTTGATGCGAAAGTCTCAAAGACTGTTAATACCGTATTGGTGTCTCTGGGGTGGCTTTCTGTGGTCTCCGGAATTAGGAGATTTTCGCCAATTTTGGCCACATGCCGGAGTATCCAACATGCTCTAAGGCTGTGAATTGGTGTGGCGTCCTCTGTGCTGTGAATTTTACAGGGTCCATTAAGCCATCCTTCCAATACGGTTCCATGCCCTGTAGAGGGTTTTTGCTTTTTGTGTGTTTGACCCGGGTGTCTGGCGATGATGCACCCGTTTATTTCGGACTGGGTTTGTATTCAGGGCCGGATCGTCCCAAAATTTTATTTCGGTTTTCCAGGCGCTTTCCATCGCACAGTACTTTCGTACGATGGACGCCAAGTCAGCGAAGCGTGTAATATCACGGCGACTTATGGCGTTGAGGATTCCCTTGTCCGTGCAATTACTGCAAAAGATTGAGATTGCGTCTTCCTCGCGGCAGTCCTTTATCCTGTTCATAACCAGGAGGAATCTGGCCTAGTAATGATGTACTGTTTCTTCGGGCTCTTGCCTAATTTGGGATAGATCTCTAATGTTCGGGTGGGTGGGTGGAATTAAATCCGAAGCCTCACCCCATCTAAGGCCCAGAGGCCGAGGAATTTCCGAACTCGAAAATTTGGATTCCTGGATGTTGTCCAATGAATCCAGTCCGTCGCCTGACTTCAAGTTCAGGTCTTGAGTGATATCCTCCCCTCCGCGGGTATCCGGCTTGGAGGGATCGGGAATCCGGACGTAACGAGTCCTTAAGATAGATGAAGGGTCACCGCGCTGTCCCTCTACCACGGCAACGTGATGGGTGACTTGGGGAGAGTTAATCTCTCTCGGATCGGGTTTAGGCCCAATCTGGTCGTAATCCGTAGCGACTCCTAGGGCAGCGAAGCGATCCAAGAGCTTGTTTATGGAGGAGAGCTCCATTGGATCTAACTGCTCGGCGAGTTCCGAGCTGACGTGAAGATTTTTTTCGATGGCTCGAGAGGTCATCGTCGGCGCAGAAGCCGAACAGGCGGTCATAAGAAAACCACCTAGCCGGAGGGTTTGGCCGACAGCCAAAGCTCCCTTAGCAACGGTGCCGTCTTTAAAGACGGGGCGAGGCATCCTTCCTGATGGCGACGACACGGAGGAACTCTCAATGAAAGCACCAATGTCGGTGTCAAAACCGGCAGATCTCGGGTAGGGGGTCCCGAACTGTGCGTCTAGGCCGGATGGTAACAGGAGGCAAGGGACACGAAGTTTTACCCAGGTTTAGGCCCTCTCGATGGAGGTAAAACCCTACGTCCTGCTTGATTAATATTGATGATATGGGTAGTACAAAAGTAGATCTACCACGAGATCAGAGAGGCTAAACCCTAGAAGCTAGCCTATGGTATGATTGTTGTTGTGTATGTTGTCCTACGGACTAAAACCCTCCGGTTTATATAGACACCGGAGAGGGTTAAAGTCGGTTACAATGGTAGGAGATCTGCATATCCGTATCTCCAAGCTTGCCTTCCACACCAAGGAAAGTCCCTTTCGGACACGGGACGGAGTCTTCAATCTTGTATCTTCATAGTCCAGGAGTCCGGCCAAAGGTATAGTTCGGCCATCCGGACACCCCCTAATCCAGGACTCCCTCAATCGTGCTACCTGTGGATGGAGATAGAACCACGGTTGTACTTGCCCAAGAACCAGCCCCACCACACATAACCTAGAGTCACGCAGATTGTACCCCTACCCAGTT
This sequence comes from Triticum aestivum, assembly GCF_018294505.1. Lineage (NCBI taxonomy): Eukaryota > Viridiplantae > Streptophyta > Magnoliopsida > Poales > Poaceae > Triticum > Triticum aestivum. Next base: position 557,342,983 of record NC_057794.1, on the reverse strand, counting down.
GGACAGAGAACCAACTACACCCCTTATAACCCCAACCCTAGCAGATAGTAACCCAGTTCCCGTTGACACAACACCGTCTCCACCACAGAGCACCCAAACACGAGCAGTTAGTAAGGCAACTACAGTGCCCAAAGCACGAGGACCACCACTCCGAACCCCAAGTCAACGCTTAAAGCAGAAGAAGAATTGTTCTCATGTCAGGTTCCATAGCTATGGTTCATACTACTTTGCTCTTGCATCACTGTATTTACTCATACCAACTAATTTCAAATTTTAAGGATGCAATTGAAACTCCAATGGCACAACGGGTATGTTTTAAACCTGTTTCTTTAACATGTTTGCTGTTGTAACTTGCTCTATGTTGATTTCCGTTTCGATTGAATAAACAGTTATGTTCTCATGCCATGCACATTACAAGTGTTGTTATTGCTGTGTAGTTTCCCACACTTATATTCTGTCTATGCTGCTTTGCCTTAAATAGATATCATTCGAACTGTATCTATCTTGATTTGGCAACATAAACTAGAATGATATAGACCATACAGTGACCATACTACATAGATATATGTCTGTTTCATGCTGTTATCCCGTCCACCTTACTACTGAACTGGTTTACCAAAATGAGTTTCATATACTACATTGTAAACCTGTGATGTGTTTGTTTGTTTCTCTTTTAGAATGCGGATAAAATATTGGAGAAGAGTACCCCGTTATGCAATGGTAAAGGAAGTAATGCAGGTAAGGTTCAAGATAGTGAGACATCCCTATTAGTCTCCAAGAAAGCTGATAAAAACTATATTGAAGACACTGAGACAACCCCAAAGTCCTGTCTTGATGTAGTGTTCGAGTTACTGGGTACTACTGTTGTCACCAGCTCTTCGAACTCGCTGCCTGAATCAGTTCGGCTTCTTGAGTCTCAACTTCAAGTTGAAATACATCGATCAGATGTTATGCGACAGGAAGCCGAAGGACTGAGGAAGTCCCTGCAGAATTTAGATGCATACTTTCTGGTGCAACAACAAGTGCTGGAGGATTTAAGTGCCAAACAAGAGAAAGTTAATAAGCTTTCTAAGCATCTTGCGAGCATTATGGGTACCCAGGATATTGTTTCTTGAGCTCTTCTGAAGTGGTTTCAGTTCTGGACTTGTTTTGCTGTGGCGTTTATATGCTGCTTTGTTCCCTATATTTGCACTGGTGGCGAACTTTGATGCCCAGTGGATGTAATATGTGTAATAGCCGTGATAGCCTAGCGTAAGTTGCTTGCTAATTTATTTCTTTATTGTCTTGTTTATTTGTTTTCTTGTAGTCAGTGCAGTTCTTTTTCCGCGGTTTGCTAGTGTCCGCAATAACCTATTTTTTAAAACTAGGCCACAATAACCATGGGCTACATATTTATTGTAGTTAACATGGGCCTCCTACGGGCCGTAGAAACAATGGGCCTTCTACGGGGCGTAGAAACAATGGGCCTTATACGAGCCGTAGACACAATGGGCCTTCTACGGGCCGTATCATCAACGTGCCTTCTCCGGGCCATATGATCGGTCGGCCAAACATGGGCCAATAACAGACCACATTATGGTCGTAAATGGGCTAGAGTTGAAATCGTCCGTTCATGGGCCGACCATAACGGGCCGTCGATAATCGGCCGTATTTGATGATGCTATGAAAACGGCCCAACGTATTAACGGGCCACAAACGGGCCGACTATAACCACGGGCTGAATTTGGCACATAAGAAGAAAATGACAGTAACGGGCCGTAAGCAAATGAATGCTGGAAATGAGCCTAAGAATAAATGGGCCCTGAGAAGGCCAAAAGATAACATGGGCTAGAAACAGCCCAACAGAATAATGGGCCGGTAATGGGTATAAAGTGATACATTGTTTATTACGGGCCAGTTTCACCACGTGTCGTTAATGGACCGAGGGTTACTAAGGGCCTCATATGGGACGAAAGACGTCATGGGCCATACATGGGCCGGAAGTTAAAACAGGCTAGAATTATATTGGACAGCCCAGATGATGCTACTGGACCTAATTCGGATAGGCCGTAAACGGGCCCTGGGTTAGCGGGCTGTAAATGGGCTATATGCGAACAATGCCGTTAACAGGCTTGCCATGGGCCGGCCCGCCACCTTTTGACCAAGTCAAACGGGTCGGCCTTTTACAAGTATGGGACTCTGTTGGGCCATGCCATGTGTCAACATATCATAGGCGCTTTGGGTCCAATGAGTGGATGACATCTGTCCCAACGGTGAGCCGACACGTGTTTCCTCCAGCCTATGATGATTTTACACGTGGAAAATCCCCATTGGTCGGGGCTGTTAATAGGTTATCGGATCCAAAACCGGACCCGATAGCTTAATGGTGTTTCGTTACTATGGATGCCACGTGTCGGTCACCCTTGACGAAAGCACTTCTATGACACGTGATTTATCGTCATGGAAGTGGACACTTCCGTGATGATAATTTTAGTAATGTCATGGAACACTTCTATGACAGCACATGTATTACTCTTGATTCTGTCATAAATTTGTCATGGATGTACATGCATGACAGAAAACGTGACCTACTGAAACAAACACGTATCATCACGGAAGTGTATTTTTTTGTAGTGCTCGTGGTAGAAATATCTGCAACATGAGACGTTGTAGCCCTGTAGGTCAGTACATTGAATGTACCGGCAAAATCACAATAGAAAGCAAATGAAAAGACTATTCTATATGCAATATGACTTTGTGGCTCTAGGTCTGAGTTATTTTGCATAAAAGCCGGTTTTATTTTCCCTAGTACAAAGGAGTATCAAGAATCTTCCCTACAGAGTTATCTACTATGTCATGGTTCCGCCAATCGATGTCCCATAGCCCAAATAATTATAAGTTGCCCACTATTAATTGCCAGTCCTGTGTTGAGAGTTTTGAGATAGATCCAAGTCCAGAGGCTCAAATTGTCCATAACCAGGGACACGACTAATCGATTAGGTTTTAACTCTGCAAAGTGTTGTGCACTTTACCCACAAGATTCAATCCCCCTTTTTACGTTCTCGCACTTCATGGTGTTTGAGAACAAGATGACCGAAACATGGTCTTTCAAAGAGTTTCCCTAACAACTATCAGTGCCCATCCAAACCTACCTTTCGTCTACATCTGCTGGCACTGAACTAGTCAGAGTCACTATGATGATCAACCAAGCAAAAGCCCATAATGACTTGTGGCTGCACAGGTAAGCTTCCAGGCATGATGTATTTCATCTGTCTCTTTGAGTCTGGGTGGAACTTTCTGCCTGATTGACTAGTGCTTCTCCATCATAACCTAGGTTAACCACTGGGCGCGCCGTTCATCCAATTTTCACCTAGTAGTGTGTATTGAATTCTTGTCCCGAGTCTTGAAGTCTTGAGTTCTTGAGGATGCATGCCTTAAATTTTCCACCTTGAATTGTTGTCATTGACGTAGAATCCTCCTTCTCACACCACTCACGAACACGCATACCAATCCTAGTCCACTATAGTATAGCATTAAAATAAGTAATGTTCCCGGGGCTTGATAACAGTAGTGTGGGTTCCTACCTCATGCTTCTACTCACTACAAGATTCAATATACTACTGGAGGAATTGTTGAAAAGATGACACTAAATGCAAATAAAACATAGGTATAAACATATGGTCAAATTGAACTTGTCTTGTATAGTTGATGAAGCTAATATCGCTCTCAAAAAAGTCCTGATAGTTCTATTCGTCACCCTCCGATGAAAATCTATATAGTCAAACATTGTATTCACATAAGCAATCATTTTAGCACTCAAAATACAAATCAATGAATAAAAAAAGAAATCAATAAGAAATACCAAATAGAATCCAAAGAAAAATTCAAAGGAAAAATTATAAAGAAAACTACTAAAGAAAAACTCTATGACTTAACTACACAACAAAAACTTCTTGGATGAGAGCCCGATGAGTGGGACCACCTAGACACCAAGAAAAACTTCTTGACCGCTACCTGGGTGGGTTCCTGGCGAGTGGGCCTTGGATGAGAGCCCGATGAGTGGGCCCACCTGGACACCTTGGTGCTACACCGTGCGGGCTTTAACTAATTGAGTCAGCCTGCATTGTGCGGGTTTTAAGTACGAACAGTGTCAAATACCTTTTTGAATTGGGTATTTTACATCTGTACCCCAGGTTCCTTAGCTCTACTCATTCATCCCCGCGCTCTTAACTTTTGCTCAATTTTCCCCACTCCCTTGCCAGAAACCCTCATAATTGGTCACAACGGACGTTGCCGTCGGGTCAAAGGTTTGACCGTTAACCCTGACTAGTGGGGCCACGCTGGACTGTGTCGTTCATTGGACCTGACAAGTGGAGCTGCGTTGGGTGGTGTCATTGTTCGACCGTTGGGCCATCCCTTGCATTAAACGTCCGCGCGCGCCGCCAAGACAGAAGCCTGCTACGCATGCACCCAGGAAAGCCTGCCTGCATGCGTCGATCAAGCCTGCATGCGCTGATGCCACGATGCCACGATGCACCGACCGAGCATGCATGTGCGGACCAAGCCTGCATGCGCCGATGTGTCCGCCACGATGCACTAACCGAGCAGCTTTCTTGCACGCCAGCCGCCATGGATGCAGCGACGGTCACTGCCGCTGGTTCCTCTCTTCTAGCTAGGTCGCTACATATTTGTGCCTTGTGTAAAAAAAGAGCCACTCCCTTGCTTAGCTCTACTCATTCATCCCTACTAACAAAGCTTGCTTGCATGCACTAGATGGTTACTAACAAGGGAACCCTACTAACAAGCCGAGCTCTCTAAGAAAACAATCAGCAAATATGTAGTCCCAATATGTAGATAGGGCCAACAAGCCCATAACATGATCACATAGTTCAAACTAGGAAGAACTTAATAATAGAATAGATAGAAAACTTAATAATAGAACTTAAGAAAAGGACCAACAAGCCCATAGCAACTCCAACATAGTTTAATTACAACTTAACATAACATAGACTAAAAAAAGATAGAGGGTTTAGAACCCTAGCCGCCGCCTTATCCACCTCGCTCCTCCTCTGGGCGCCCTTTTCACTACTCCTCTGGGGCATTGTCGATGGTGTACAGAAGAGTGTGCATGCGCATCGCGGTGGGGAAGATGTTGGTGTACTCCGTGAACCTGTTGTGGGTGGTGAAAGCGATGAACTCGGAGCCACACCAAAACACCCGGCCGAGGAGGTGGAAGGCGTCGAATGTGTTGGTGAAGTGGGCAAGAAGAGAAACCACCACCCGGTTTTGGATGACCTCCTCGACACGGAACATCGTTGGAGATCCCCGCGGGAGGTGGTGGTAGCCGGACGCGAGGAAGAACTCAGTGAAGTTCCTTGCGGTCCTCAGCCTTGATATCGCCCACACACGTAGTGTCCGATCAATGTACACGGCGGTAGGGTAGAGCCTCTCCGGCATGGTGGGTGGGAAGCGGTAGGTTGGTCCGATGTACTGCATGGCTGAGGGATGTGCAGAAGGAGAAGGGGTCGAAGAGAAAGAAAGGCAGATGGATGAGGGATGGCAGAGGCAGAGGGTGGGAGATGACAGAGGCAGAGGGTGGCTTAAATAGCCGTAGTGCTACGTGTTATTTGGCCGTGGTAATAACGGGGTCAAATGTGAAGTTAGTAGCCCGTTTTCAAACCCACCGTGGCATGGGGAGTGTACATGTGTGGGAAATGGTGGCTTGAAAAGAAGAAGAAAAGGAAGCTAATTGCACGCGTGAGAATCCGTGGTCGTATATATTATATGAACAAAAAGAGACAATTTTTGAAGGGCTTGTGGCCATTTTGCATGATAAAAATAAATTTGGCCCTTATAAATTTGGTCATTTTGCATGATAAAAAAGATAGAGGGCTTGTGGCCATTATATAAATACAAAATGACCCATTTTTTAATAGTTTGTGGCCATTTTGCATGATAAAAATAAATTTAGCCCTTACAAATTTGGTCATTTTGCATTTGTATAGAACAAAAAGAACTAAATTTTCCACGAAATGTCAATTGTTGTGTAATTTCAAATGATGCAAAAAATAGAGCCAACACGTTCACAAAAATAGAGCTAGCTCGTTCATAAAAAAACGGCGCAATTCGATGGCCCAACCAGAGCTTGGTTTCCTTTTGGGCCCAGTAACAATGTTTTTTTTCACGGAGTCACGGGATCGCCTCTCGCGGATTGCCCCACAATCCAATGATGTAGAGCCGTCCTTGTAATCCAATGGCCTGGAGCCTGCACGCAGCCTACCCACCGAATTCCTTCTAGAAGCCCACATCTGAGGGCTGTCGCTTGGCGCCAGGGTATGATCGAATGGCTGACGTTCGGAGGTAGGGTTAGGCGAAACCCCGCGGGGTTTAGAGGGGTTTTGAGCTGGTCAACGGGGTTATGAAATCTTTGACTGAGCATAGCTCATTTAAAAAAACGAAAAAATATGAAACTTTCGTCGTTCGTCGTTTTATAAGACACACTAACGAGGAAAAATACTAAACTTGGCCTATGGTCATTTTCATGAAAAAAACCTAGCTGACACGATCGAGGTCAAATGAGCACCATTAATTAAAAAAATAAAAAAATGAAACCTGCACACAATGTTGTCTTATGTGACATGTTACCAACCAAAAATCATAAACTTGGTCTATGGTCATTTTCATGAGAAAACCTTCACACATATGAGCTATCACCTACAAGAATTCATAGAGTTCAAGGAGATGAGGTAGGGTTACCTTCTATTTTTGAAAAACTTAAAAAAATCACCAAAGCTTTATTTCAAAGTGAATAAGAAGAATCTGAACTTAGTTTTCCATTTTCATATTTTAAACGTGTTTTTAATAGTTTTTATATTAAAGCATATTTTTCAAAAGAAAATGTAAAAATATGAAGATTAATTCAAAAAATAGTGAGACTTCAAATCTACGCTATATAGATTGAATAGGTGTTAATAAAAAACATTTGGCTCATTTAGAGTAGGTCCAATAAAACTTGATTACAAATGGGTTGTTTACCCTATCCTGGGAGCTCACTTGGAGCACCTTTCTCAAATTCAAATTTCTTTGACCTCCTCTAAATCACCTCAAATTTTGCACACATGATCTCCTACACAAAGATAGATAGTTTGCCAAGGTTTTAATTTTTTTTCATTTTCTTGAATTTATACTGTCCTATTGAATATCAGTTCAAAACATCGGATAATGAAACATGCTGGTGGGAAAAAGCATGCATTTGATTTGATTAATAAACATGAGACCAATAACATGTGTGACCAGTGAAGCAACACTGAAACAACATGTGTGATCAGTGAAGCAACACTGAAACAACATGTCTGGTCAGTGAAGCAACACTGAAACAACATGTGTGATCATTGCAGCACCTAAACTCATAGTTCACAACATCTAAACAGAACTAACCATACACCACATGCAAATACAAGGACAGACAAATATAGATAGAATAATACATTACTAGCATCACCATAGATTCAGTTCACACCATAAATAGCCACATTTAGTTTACCAAAAGTAACTGGACCCAAAGTGACCCAAAAGATTAAGATCCAGTTAACATCATCACATCATCACATCACTTCACACCGGAGTCAGGGCCTTCGCGAGCGCAGCATGCCGCCCCTGATCATGTAGTCCTTGATACGTCTCCAACGTATCTAAATTTTTATTGTTCCATGCTATTATATTATCAACTTTGGATGTTTATGGGCTTTATTATACACTTTTATATCATTTTTGGGACTAACCTACCAGAGCCCAGTGCCAGTTTGTGTTTTTACCTTGTTTTAGAGTATCGCAGAAAAGGAAAATCAAACGGAGTCCAGTTGACTTGAAACTTCACGGAACCTATTTTTTGAAGGAAAGCAACCTGATGGACTTGGAGTGCACGTCAGGAAAGAAACGAAGGAGCCACGAGGTAGGGGGCGCGCCCAGCAACCTGATGGACTTGGAGTGCACGTCAGGAAAGAAACGAGGGAGCCACGAGGTAGGGGGCGCGCCCACCCCCCTAGGGCACGCCCTCCACCCTCGTGGGCCCCTCATGGCGCCCCTGGCGTACTTCTTCCGCCTATATATCTCCATATACCCTAAAAACATCGGGGAGCACAATAGATCGGGAGTTCCGCCGCCAGAAGCCTTTGTAACCACCGAAAGCCAATCTAGACCCGTTCTGGCACCCTGCCGGAGGGGGCAATCCCTCTCCGGTGGCCATCTTCATCATCCCGGTGCTCTCCATGATGAGGAGGGAGTAGTTCTCCCTCGGGGCTGAGGGTATGTACTAGTAGCTATGTGTTTGATCTCTCTCTCTCTCTCGTGTTCTTGAGGTGATACGATCTTGATGTATCGCGCGCTTTGCTATTATATTTGGATCCTATGATGCTTTCTCCCCCCTCTAATCTCTTGTAATGGATTGAGTTTCCCCTTTGAAGTTATCTTATCGGATTAAGTCTTTAAAGATTTGAGAACACTTGATGTATGTCTTGCCGTGCGTATCTGTGGTGACAATGGGATATCACGTGATTCACTTGATGTATGTTTTGCTGATAAACTTGCGGGTTCCGCCCATGAACCTATGCATAGGGGTTGGCACACGTTTTCGTCATGATTCTCCGATAGAAACTTTGGGGCACTCTTTGAGGTCCTTTGTGTTGGTTGAATAGATGAATCTGAGATTGTGTGATGCATATCGTATAATCATACCCACAGATACTTGAGGTGACATTGGAGTATCTAGGTGACATTAGGGTTTTGGTTGATTTGTGTCTTAAGGTGTCATTCTAGTACGAACTCTAGGGCTGTTTGTGACACTTATAGGAATAGCCCAACGGATTGATTGGAAAGAATAACTTTGAGGTGGTTTCGTACCCTACCATAATATCTTTGTTTGTTCTCCGCTATTAGTGACTTTGGAGTGACTCTTTGTTGCATGTTGAGGAATAGTTATGTGATCCAATTATGTTAGTATTGTTGAGGGAACTTGCACTAGTGAAAGTATGAACCCTAGGCCTTGTTTCAACGCATTGCAGTACCATTTACGCTCACTTTTATCATTAGTTACCTTGTTGTTTTTATAATTTCAGATTACAAAAACCTATATCTATTATCCATATTGCACTTGTATCACCATCTCTTCGCCGAACTAGTGCACCTAGACAATTTACCATTGTATTGGGTGTGTTGGGGACACAAGAGACTCTTTGTTATTTGGTTGCAGGGTTGCTTGAGAGAGACCATCTTCATCCTACGCCTCCTACGGATTGATAAACTTTAGGTCATCCACTTGAGGGAAATTTGCTACTGTCCTACAAACCTCTGCACTTGGAGGCCCAACAACGTCTACAAGAAGAAGGTTGTGTAGTAGACATCAGTCCTCCCCGCGGAACGCTATATCCTCTGCATGATACAGAAGGTGATCGAAGCGGCCATCCTTTGGCTTTGGCTTGTTGGTGCAGTAGGGGCAGTGCCACTTCTTGATCTTGCGGTTGTAGAAGGAAGCAACTCCCTTGGCCTTGATCTTCTCTACCTCCTTGGTTGTGAAGGACACGACGTTGCCCTTGTACACATCTCTCCAGAATCATACTGCACACATGAATGAATTGAATTAATACATTATAGATTCATATACACCATGTCAAAGGAACTAAATGAACAAGGGATAGGCTTACCTCATATTCTTCGTCGCCACTAAACTCTGGATCATACGGTTCGTACTCGGCTAGCTTCCTCTCCCCCCAACAATCATCCTCCCGAATATACAATTACATCCATCACTAGTAGCCAATTGAAAATTTAGATATGCACACATGACACATTGATCATAGGGCTAATATACTCCCAATATGACATTCAAAACCCCAACCTGAGTAGCATTCAAAAACAAATCTAATATAACTACATATGACATTCAAAACCCCAATATGACATTCAAATAACACATTGATCATTGGTCATGCATACACATTGAACAACAGAGCTAATATAACTACATATTGTGGACAAATTTATATACTAATGAATCAAATAACTTCTTGATCAATGGATTCCATTTGGCCATATGACATTCAAAAACCCAATCTGAGTAGCATTCATAAACAAAACTAATAGGGACCCAATCTAATAAGCATGCATGTCTGTAGCATTAAAAAACCCCAATCTGTGAGCATTAAAAACAAATCTAATAAGCACACATCTGTGTAGCATTGAAGCACATCTAATAAACAGATCTATCTAGCATTTTTACAACGAATTTATCCAACAAACCCAAAACCCCCATCCCCCCACAGAAACCCCCGACCCATCTGTCCAACCAACTACTCTAACCATCTGAACTACCGTATGAATCCACAATCTAACCAATCCAACTAACTCTACAAGCTAATATCCTAAAGCAAAGCAAGTGCAAATACCTTTTGCTCCTCGCCAGGCTGCGCATCGGGGGTATCGGGATTGACTGCGCCGCTCGACGTCGTCACCTTCTGCAGCGCTGAGGTGGAGCCCGCCACCTCCTTCTTCACATCCACAGCGATTGCGAGTTTCCCTGCACTGCTGTGGATGCCGCCGACATCCGCGATCACCGTGCCCTACAGCTCGACCACATCTCCGGCCGATGCGTCGGCATCGCCATGGGCTTCGGCCATCTCTGGCAGATGGAGGCGATGAAGGTGAGGAAGAGGATGCGGTGGGGGAGAGCAAGACGGTGCGGTCGAGGCAGTGGAGGAGAGCGAGACGACGCCAGTGGGGGAGAGGAAGACGATGCGGCAGGGAGGGGATTTGGGGGAAATGGTAGGGGCGATGGAGGTGGTTGCCCCTCTTTATATGATGGGACATTTCGGGCATGTCCCATGGACACATGCTACCCCACGACCGCTGCATGCGCCCACGTATACGAATACCTGTACCGTCAGCATACGAAACAACTATACGTGTAACGGTCAAAGTTGTACTCGGCCCTACGCGGCCCCACTCGTCAGAGTTAACGCTCAAAGGCATTGACCCGGCGACAATGTCCGTTGTAACCTGTTCTCAGGGTTTCGGGCAAGGGAGTGGGGAAAAGTGAGCAAAAGTTAACAGAGTGGGGATGAATGAGTAGAGCTAAGGAACCAGGGGCACAAAAATAAAAAAACCATTTTGAATTTGTAATCAACTGAAGAAAATTGATAAAATATTAATTTTAAATCCAGTTCAATTGATTCAAGTTCCTAAATTCATTTTATATTTATTCCTATTTATGGCAAAGGTTTTGAATCTTTTGAATATCCATTTCTGAGCGAGGTTCATCTACACCCGGTCAAGAATAAATTCATAAACAATACAAAAATAGAAAAAAATTGGTAGATAATTTGATGCGTGAGGTGCACTCCAAATTTCAGATCATTTATACATATGAGTAGCTCTCAGCAAAAGAGATAAATTAGGTCAAATCCGTAAATGAGGAGTGATTTTTTTTACCGAACACCATTTTGTCTTTTTTGCAGAGAGCTAGTTAGATGTCCAAATGATATGAAATTTGGGGTGGACCTCACGTAAAAAGATATCTACCATGCAAAAATAATTTTTAATTTTTTGATATCTCCATGAAAAATGGGGATAGAGCACGATGAAAATGGGGACTATGGCCCGCCCACGAAAGCCTAGTAAGCCAGCTCAGTAAACCAGGCCATCAGCCTTTTACACACATCGCCTGAAGATTATAGCGTCCAACCACGATATCAGACATACTAACTCATTTGAACACTTCATCTAACGACTATACACCGGTGGACCATTTATAAATTTTGAAACAACATCACTGCTTCACCACAGCCACAACCGTACCATGGCTTCCTCTTCGCACAAAGGAAAGGGGGTCTTGATGAACTAGTAGGACCCCGCAGTGGCACCTTCCTACCACCAGGGATGCCATCCGCCGGGGAACTCACCTCCTTTGTGCCACAGGTCGTGCAGTGTCGTTGCGGTGTGCGAGCCTGCTACACCGCCTACGAATTCAAGATAACAACCAAAGGAGAGATGGGTTGCTGGGGATTCGTCTGTGGCCACACCAAGGGGCCCGCGCTGTTAGAGAATATGTTTCCGTAGCATCTCAAACTCCTTTCCTTCTCCTACTCAAACTCCTTGTAATATTCCTTGTACTCCAAGCTTGGCTTCGGCCGCATCAATCAATATAAACAGAACCGCGGCTCCCCTCGAGGGAGTAGGAACGCTTATTATCTTTCATGGTAATCATAGCCACCTCTTATCCTACATCTAGCCACAAATCAAAACCCTAGAACCACATATCATCGTCTCCATGGCTTCTTCGTCCGGCGTCGGCCTCAACCTCGGATCGCCGCCATCTGAGAAGCTAGCAAGAGGAAACTTCATCCTCTGGAAGACCCAGGTGCTCCCAGCCCTGCGAGGTGCGCAGGTAACCGGGCTCCTGGACAACTCTGACGCTGCTCCACCCAAGACTGTGGAGATCACGAAGGCGGACAAGACGACGGCCCTCGAGCCGAACCCTCTGTACGGGCCCTGGATCGCCAAAGACCAGCAGGTCCTGTCATATCTTCTCAACTCCATGTCTCTAGAAATCCTTGCGCAAGTCGTCGGGAAGGACTCCACCTATGAGCTCTGGACGACGGTGAACAATCTCTTCGCCTCGCAATCACAGTCCCGGATCACCAATCTAAGGATCGCGATCACCAATACCAAGAAGGGCACAATGCCGAGCTCGGCGTATATGGCGAAGATGAAAAGCCTTGGGGATGAACTAGCTGCCGCTGGTCGTCCCATCTCTGATCCGGAGATGGTGGACTACGACTCCGTGGTGGCGGTGATCGGCGCTGTCAAGAACACAATCACCGCCGATGACCTCTTCGCTCAGATCTCCGCCTTTGATCAGAGGATGGAGATGCTGGGAGACTCGTCTTCAGGCGGGTCTCATTCATCTGCCAACGCCGTCTACAGAGGCCGCGGCCAGTCCCGTGGTAGACCCCGTGGGCGAGGAGGAAGAGGGCGCGGCCGCGGTGACCGCGGTGACCGCGGTGACCGCCAGCCTTCTCCTGCAAATAGAGGCGGCGGATTCAGAGGACGCCCTCGACAGCAACAGCAACAGCAGGTACGCGAGCAGCAGCATGACTATCCTGAGTGCCAGATATGCTATAGACATCATCCAGGAGGTGCACGTGTCTGCTGGTGGCGCTATGAAGAGAATGATCAAGAAGAGAAGGAGGCGCATGCTGTCTCCTATGGCGTGGACACTAATTGGTACGCAGACAGTGCAGCAACAAATCACATCACAGGTGAACTTGACAAGCTGACAGTACGGGAGAAGTACAATGGAGGCGACCAAATTCGCACGGCAAGCAGTTCTGGTATGAATATCACCCACATTGGTAGTTCAATTGTTCAAAACCCCATGAAAAATTTGCACCTTAAAGATGTCTTGCATGTTCCTCAAACTTCCAAAAATTTTGTTTCTGTTCATCGATTCACCCTTGATAATCACTTTTTCTTGGTTAAGGATTTGAGCACAAGGAGAATCATTCTTAGAGGACGGTGCGTGGGAGGCCTCTATCCACTCATATCATCATCATCATCTTCATGGTCCAATAAACAAGCAAATATTGTCACCAAGCCATCATCATCAAGGTGGCATAGTCGATTAGGTCATCCATCTTCAGTCATAGTTAAATATGTTCTTAGCAAAAATAAACTCTCTTATGAGAATAGTGTTGAGTCAGTTTGTGATCCGTGTCAACAAGCAAAAAGTCATCAATTACCCTATCCCATCTCTACTAGTGTGTCTACTGCTCCTCTACAACTTATATTTTCAGATGTATGGGGACCAGCCCCTACTTCAGTTGGGATATTTTCTTACTATGTAAGCTTTATTGATGACTATAGTAAATTTACTTGGATTTACTTGTTAAAGAAACGGTCTGATGTATTCCAAGTCTTCATCAATTTTCAAAACCTTGTTGAACGCAAACTGAACTCCAAGATCATTGCTATGCAAAGTGACTGGGGTGGTGAGTATGAAAAATTGAACTCTTTCTTCCAAAAACTTGGTATTTCACATCATGTCTCTTGCCCTCATGCTCATCAACAAAACGGATCTGCTGAAAGAAAGCACCGTCACATAGTTGATATGGGGCTAGCATTGCTAGCAAATGCATCCATGCCACTCAAATTCTGGGATGAAGCATTCTTAACCGCTACATATCTTATCAATTTGCTTCCTAGTAAAGTCATCAAATTTGAAACACCTATTACACGACTCCTTGGTGTCACACCCAACTACACATCTCTGCGTGTTTTCGGTTGTGCATGTTGGCCCAACCTCAGACCCTATAACACACGCAAACTCGCTTTTCGCTCCAAAAAGTGTGTCTTCTTAGGCTATAGTCCCATGCACAAAGGAGTTAAATGTCTAGATGTTCCTACTGGTAGGGTCTACATATCCAGAGATGTAGTTTTTGATGAGTCAGTGTTCCCTTTTGCTTCCCTTCATCCCAATGCTGGTGCACTTCTCCGCAAGGAAATCCTTCTTCTTCCTCCACATCTTCGGTCTTTTGATCATGGGGGTGACAGTTGTACTAACCAAAGTGATGATATTCTTGCTGGTATTGGTTCTTCTCTGTTGCCTGTACAGGTCCCTGGTGAAAACGGCGCTCAAAATGATCAAAATTTCGAAAATCAAGCTCAAGATCATCTTATATTTCATGCTGAGGAAGGAGACGAACCTGGCACAGATGACGAAGCTGATCCGGCGGCGCCCGCAACTCCTGTTCGTGCGCAGACCTCGGATCCCGCGGCCAAATCAGCCTCGGATCGCGCTCCCACCAACCGCAGCGCTGATTCAGCAGCAGGCGGGACCAGCTGCGGGGTCGGCTGCGGGGCCGAATCCGCCTCGCCCAGCGCGCGCCACTCCCACGCCGCCACCTCAGCAGCAGGCGGGACCAGCCATGGGGCCGAATCTCCCTCGCCAGCGCGCGCCTGCAACCGCGGTCGGGCGGTCGATCCGCTGTGCCGGCTCGGGCGGCTGGCACCCGTGTGGTGGACACACAAGCGGCCACACCAACGGCTACAGGATCCTCTGCGCAGGTGGCGCCAGATTCGCCTGTGTCATCACATGCAGCTTCCTCGGGATCTTCTGCGGCGAGTGCTCCTGTGGTCCAGCCAGCAGTTTCTTCACGAGTTATGACTCGATTACAGAAAGGTATACGAAATCCTAAAATAAGAAAAGATGGGACTATACCATATGGAATGTTGTGTATTTCAGGAGAACCAACAACATTGAATAGTGCACTTGATGATCCTAAGTGGAAGAAGGCAATGGATGAGGAATATTCTGCACTTATGAGGAACAAGACATGGCATCTTGTACCAAATCAGAAAGGTAAAAATATCATCGATTGCAAATGGGTTTACAGAATTAAAAAGAAGGCAGATGGCTCCATTGACAGGTACAAAGCACGTCTCGTTGCAAAGGGTTTTAAACAACGTTATGGTATTGATTATGAGGACACTTTCAGTCCTGTTGTTAAAGCTGCAACTATCAGACTTGTGCTAGCCATTGCTGTATCCAAGGGTTGGAGTCTACGACAGCTAGATGTACAGAATGCGTTTTTGCATGGCATTCTAGAAGAGGAAGTGTTTATGAGACAACCACCTGGTTATGAGGACAAGAAGTCACCACATTATGTTTGCAAGCTTGACAAGGCACTCTATGGTTTAAAACAAGCACCCAGAGCATGGTACTCCAGATTGAGCTTACAGTTGAAATATCTTGGTTTCATTGCCTCCAAAGCTGATACATCATTGTTTATTTATAACAAGGCTGGAGTAGTCATTTTTGTGCTTATATATGTTGATGATATCATCGTTGCAAGTTCTTCACAAAATGCTACTAATGCACTTCTGCATGATTTGAGCTCAGAGTTTTCCTTGAAAGACCTAGGTGATTTGCATTTCTTCCTAGGTATTGAGGCCAAGAAAACTCAAGATGGAATTGTGTTAAATCAGGAGAAATATATCACTGAGCTTCTGTCTCGCATGGGGATGAAGAATTGCAAGCCAGTTCCTACACCTTTGTCTTCCTCAGAAAAACTTTCAGCATATGAAGGTGTGCCACTTCAGGAGGAGGAAAGTACAAGGTATAGGAGTACTGTGGGAGCATTACAATATTTAACTCTCACACGTCCAGATATCTCATTTGCTGTCAACAAGGTTTGTCAATATCTGCATGCACCTACTTCTGCACATTGGTCAGCTGTCAAGAGAATTGTAAGATATGTAAAGCATACTATGGGAATAGGACTTCATTTCAAACGGTCTAATTCCTCTCTTGTGAGTGCATTCTCTGATGTTGACTGGGCAGGATGCAGTGATGATAGAAGATCAACTGGAGGCTTTGCAGTATTTTTTGGGTCTAACCTTATTTCTTGGAGTGCCAGAAAGCAAGCCATCGTGTCACGGTCAAGCACAGAAGCTGAATATAAGTCCTTGGCAAATGCAACTGCAGAAATCATTTGGGTTGAATCACCTCTTGAGGAATTGGGAATCAAGAAGAATCGTATATCATGTTTATGGTGTGATAACTTGGGAGCAACATATTTGTCCGCAAATCCTGTGTTTCATGCAAGGACAAAGCACATCGAAATTGATTTTCACTTTGTGCAAGAAAGGGTTGCAGCCAAGAAACTCGAGATACGGTTTATTCCCTCCAAGGATCAAGTAGCAGACGGTTTTACAAAGGCATTGCCATCAAGACCATTTGAGGAGTTCAAGAGTAATCTTAATCTAGGGTAGTTAAGATTAAGGAAGGGTGTTAGAGAATATGTTTCCATAGCATCTCAAACTCCTTTCCTTCTCCTACTCAAACTCCTTGTAATATTCCTTGTACTCCAAGCTTGGCTTCGGCCGCATCAATCAATATAAACAGAACCGCGGCTCCCCTCGAGGGAGTAGGAACGCTTATTATCTTTCACGCGCCATGCTTCGTAAGCCAATGTTTTGATATCATGTCTCTATCTGATATCATTATTAGGTATCTAAAAAGCATGTCAACTGATTGCAGAGAGGTGCTAGATGCGCAAGCAAATGATGGCTAGAAACTGAGAAACAATACGAGTTGTACTGGTTCAGTGTCGGGTACATGGAAAGAAAAGAGAAGAAAATCTTGGAGGAGAAGAAAAAGAAAGATCACAGATCTAAGTATTAGAAACAATTCGAAGAGTGGTACGCTAGGAAAAAGGCCAGCAAAGTCTTCTCGAGTTAGACTAGATTCAGGTTTGTTCTACATTAAGTTGTATTAAGTATGAGCAAAATGAGTGAATAAAGTGGATTTCTCTACAGCTATTGTACTCTTATTTTAGTGGCCCCCTGCATCGAAACTAGAAAGCATAACAACATATACATGAAAGTACCATTATCCTAAAAGGAAAAAATCATAACACAGTTTCAGACGACATGGGGTACATGGGGTACTAACTTGACAAATTCAGAATTCTAGACATAATGATATCACTTCAAACATGAAGTTCAGACTTGTTGACAGCATCATATAGCATGCTCAACATCTGTAATTGGAGCAGGCTCAACAAGTCCCTCGGGTCTGCTATAACAATGTAAGTCGATCATCTGAAATGGCTTGTATTCTTCGATCATCTTCTGAACTGTGGATTCATTGGTTAGTTCAGCCATGCTCATCCTGCCACATGTGTTCAACATCAACCACCCACCTGAGCTCATCCTCGTCCTGCACCTTGCTTAAACATCCTCTGGTAACTTTAGCTGAACCTATTCGTGCCACTAAACTTCCACATGATCCTGTCACTTCGCATCACCCAACTTCGATAGTATATAAAATAATCTCGCCCTAACGCGTGCTGCACCAACTGTTCTTTTAGATTTTCAATAGTGATTGAGTCTTCCAGCCATGGTGCAGGTGATGGTTGACGGAAAGATGCTTTATGGGCAATGAACCTAACCATCCACAGCTTATCGATATGCAACAGACAATATAAATATTTAATTAACTTTTAGACTCAGATCATGCAGGTACAAACTCGCAGCCGAGGTTCATGATTCATCTCACCACACAGAAAACTTGCCTGGAGGCAGACATGCAAATTAGAAAAAGTCCCTAACATATATTCTAAAGAACTAAAACCATGGACTCATACATAGTGACAGAGTACAAGCACTACTAGGGAAAACCCTAGTAGTAACACGGGTTTAATGCCCACTAGTAGCGCGGGACACCACGCTACTAATAAGGTGCTATAACTATTACTTAGCAATAGTGTGTGTGACACGCGCTACTGCTAAGACACATAGCCGCAGCGTTTGTTCTCTCCCGCGTTGCTGCTAATCTAGCTAGTAGCAGCGTGTTTACTATCCATCGCTACTAGTATTCTTTTTTTCATTTTTTTATTTTGAGTGTATTTATACACCGTTATACAAATTTTGGTATAATACCAATTATGAGGTTTATATCATTATGTTCATAACAGTGTGTCAAATGAAGGTGGATTAGGTTCAAGTGGAGGCAATATGTGGTGCATGTCAAAAGTATACTACTAATCCAAACTTGATCTAGTTTGGACTAATAGTATTTTCGATGTGCACCACATGTTACCTCCACTTGAATCTAATCCGCCAGCACAAGCTATTTAACCATCATCATAGTCATTACCACCAACAGTAGTTATTTAATCATCATAGTCATAGTGTAGCACATCATCATCTTCAAACTCATTCTAGCTAGCTAATCACCATCAACACTAGCTGCGATAGCTATCTAATCACCACCAACACTAGCTAATAATAATCATCATAGTCATTACCACCAACACTAGCTATTTAATCATCATAGTCATAGTGTAGCACATCATCATTTTCAAACTCATTTCTAGCTAGCTAATCACTCCTGATGCTCTCTCTCAGGTAAAATAACATAAAATATGTGTAGCACTCCTGCTTCATCAAGTTGGAGCATGCACATGAACCTGTCTCCTAATCGTGGGCTGCGCTTCTGATTGCTGCCCCCTAGTACTTCTCTGCGATCGTTCATAATTTTTCTCCAGTCTTTCACTATTAAGCATTCCTCGCTATTAGAAATTCTGAATGCACTAAAGTGCATTATAAGATATCTTGGTCGTAAGCTAACAATTCTCATGCGACCTTTAGTCTCGATCCAATGAGGCACAGCATTCATCGGGAGTCCCTGTTGAAGAACATCGTACAGTAACATATTTAGCAATGAAGTTTAGCTTAAAAAATAATGTATGCAAAAGATGCACCGAAGACAAATAGTAAAAATCTTATCATCTTTCCTAAAAGATGTGATCGTAGTTCAGTACGAACACTATTGGTCGCACGCTTTGAGTACTAAGATTTTTAAGTCCAGAAAAATAATTTGTCTTGACAGTATGAAGATCCTCAAGCCATGAAACATAATGACTTATCTCCTCGCAGTTTAGTTCAGCCCCGGGATAGTAGTAGGTCATGTCTAACAAACGCTGGACATGTTTGCTTGAACAGAAATAAGCTGTCAATACAAATTAGTTGTCAACTATTTTTGAATAAACAATATCAAAGACATAAACATGGTTGAGAAACTCACATAATGGTATAACTGGAGGCGTCTGCACATCGACCCAGACGTCGATATTACCTTCAATATCATCTTCTGGACGAATATCAAAGGTGATAACCATATCAGGCTCAAATGCATAAGTCTTGCATAGTGCTTGCCAAGTTTTGCATCCAAAATAGGTGTAGGTGTCTACGTTGTATAATTTTACGTGGAAAATACAACCATGCTCGATCTTCAAGTAAACTCTCTTTACCTCCATAGTAGTTTTCATACGACTGAAACCTATCTTATCCAAGACAAAAACTCTTGCATGGCAGGGGATACGCTAGTAAAATAGTAAAAAAAATTAAATTATAAGTTGAAGAAAATGAAGCAGATGTCATGCTTAATTACGAAAAAAGACTTGTCGTTGTGACTTATTGTATCCACTTCGAAGTTCTCGTCCAGCTTGATGCTGAAGCACCTATCATCATCTAGGAGGATTCTGTCACACAGGCCGCGCTCGTCTTCGCAGTATTTACAAATACCGAAATCATTTTCGTCGTCAAACATTTCCTATGTTCATAGTTGAAACATTAATTGAAAATCAATTGAAGACAACTACCAGGATACTCAACACACAAATCCGGGGCACTCGGTATTTCCTACATATTCTGGCACAAGTCATGCCAAAATACACAGAAATATTCGGCATGACCTTTGCTAAAATAGGACATATCGAGCGCCTGAAATTTGGCGCAACAGAAATGAATCAACACTCCGGCAAAACATAAGCCACTCGGAGGTGTAACCTGCAAACATGACCGGCCACTTGGGCAAGCACATATCCTATTTGAGCAACACAAGATATACATTTCATAATATCTTATAGGACTCATATTGACATGAGCATTCAATAAGCAAAACCAAAATCGTAAAATAAATAAGTATTCAAATTAGCATGCATTCAATAAGCAAAAGTAAATAATCTCTTGCGTCCGTACATCATTGAATATTATCACTAATACATCCCGAATAGTATCATACATATAACATCACTAATACAACTAAAACCCTAGCGAACGACGGGTATCGGCGCGGGCGGTGGACACCCAAAGAGAAGGAACCATCACAGGATCATAGCTCCAGTGAGATCCCTAGAGAACCTGCCAGGTATTGGAGAACATGTGCTCCAGCGCAACCAAGTAGCGACGGACGTGCGCGTCCTCTCGCTGACACGGTGACGTACCACCTCCATGGGGTCCTCAAGCCTCTCGACTATCACTGGCCCACGCGACCGCCACCAAAGAAGGTTTGGGTCAACGACGAGCTGACTCCTCACCAAGCTGGGACCCCCGGCAGGTAGAGCCTCCCAGTACCAGCCCGGCGGAGCTCAGTCCCAGACATGGCCCATCTGGTCAAGCAGGCGTCCTCCACCGAGTCGACGATGAGGATGCGGGATAGGCATCATCGACATCGATGCGGGAAAAATTTCTTTAACTAAAAAAATAACAACAAAGGTGACATGTTCAACTAGTTCTTACTAAAAATAAACTTACTATAAATAAAAAGAAACTAGTACCTAATTAGGACCTAATTCTTACTAACTAATTAGTACCTAGGAACTACTGCCCTAATTACCATCTAATTTGATGAACCTAGGGGTGGAAAGTGGTAGCGGATATTCCAATTATCCAACTTAAAAGTGAAATAAGTGATCAAAATTTACTCATTTTATTATGCATTACAATAGTGTTTATTCATCATATAAGAAAACATCATCTAATAAAAAATCCGAGCCGCATCCGTATCCGATAACATCCTCATCTGATTCGTTTCCACCCATAGATGAACCCTAACTAATTTGATGCAACTAAAATTTGAAGAACCCTAGGCAGAGGTAGGGGAGGGGGAGGAGCAGGCGTGCTCACCTCGGGTGCTTGCGGTGAGGGAGGGGCAGACGACGTCGAGGCCGGGGTCAGGGCTCGGGCGCGCAGCGGAGGGCGGGGTCGAGGTCGGGGGCGGGGGCGACGTCGAGGTCGGGGGCGGCGTCGAGGTCGGGGTCGGGGCGGCATCGAGGGTGTGCGGAGAGCGACGGGAGAGCGCGCGGCAGCCGACGGGTGATGACGACGGCGACAGCGGAGGAGTTGGATTTGGGGGAAGTGGCAGTGGGAAAGAACGAGCCGCGCGGTTAAGTCAAAAGTAGCAGTAGCACGTTTTAGGAAGTGCGCTACTGCTAAGCTAGCTACAGCGCGTTCCTCGATACGTGCTACTGCTATTCCTTTCTCTTTTTTTCCCTTTTTCATTTATTTTTCTTTACATTTTATTTTTTCTTTCACCTTTTTCTATTTCTTTCAGTTTCATTTACTTTTCTATTTGCTTTCCATTTAATTTTATTTCCTTTAGCAGTAGCGCCTTTCAGCGTAAATGCGCTGCTACAAAGCAAGTAGCGGTAGAGCGGTTCGACGTAGATCGCTACTACTATGTGTAGCCTATCGGCTAAGCCATGGGAATTTTAGTAGTAGCCCTTTTATTTTCAGGCGCGCTACTGCTACAACTGTATCTGTAGCACTGTTTACATCAGCGCGCTACTGCTACTTAGCACCAACGTGCTTTTTAATATGCGCTACTGCTAAAGTTTTGTGTATAAGGTTTTTCCTAGTGGTGAAGATCCATCCCATCACACAATAAACACCTGGAGGCATATCGAAGGAGGCAGATCAGAGAGTGATACTTATAGCACAAGGAGTTGACAGCGTAAGAGAAGACAAATACCTACTTGCAGCTCCTACGGCCAGAGGGTTTGACGACGTCCTTCATGATAGGGAATGCTGACATCCTTCCTCGATGATATGAGAAGAAGCTCAGCCGGGCAGATTGGGAGGGGAAGAAGCTCTCGCGGGAAGAATGGGGAGGGGTGGATGCAGGGCAAACATATTTATTTAAAGAGACCAAACGCCCTATAAATCCGGCGAGGGAAAAACGAGTAGGTTGGATGATCTGAAGAGCCTGACTACATTAGTAAACGACAGCATCTCACCCAATTTATCAGATGGTTTGCCTTCTGTCAAAAAGATCAGACTATCTGGAAAGCAAGACGTGCTAGTCAGTCCGGCGGGTCAGCAGGACAACAACGAAGGCATCCAGGTAAAAAGCTAGACGCTTCGGAAACGTAATTATAAACGCCTAGGAAATAGGTGTGCCATGCTTTTAAGATTCCTCGTCGTACGACGTGACAGGAAAACATATGTCACGCCTTTGGATGCGGTGCGTCAAGCCAGTGCCACGCTGGTGGCGTGACCGACAACCATGGACCGCACTACTAGGAAAAGGGCTATAGATAGGATTGACACTAATGGTGCATCAGGGAAGTAGTGCGCCACTACTATATACTAATGGCGCACCAGTTGGTGATGCGCCATTAGTGTGGAAGACACTAATGGCGCACCGGAAAATAGGTGCGCCAATAGTGATAATTTTTTTTTCATTTTTACATACATACTAATGGCGCATCCTACCGAAGTGCGCCATTACTAGTTCTAACTAGTAATGGCGCACCAGACAGGGAGTGCGCCAGTACTGATTTTTTTTATTCTTTTTTTTGCAAAACTACTAATGGCGCACCGTATCACAGTGCGCCATTACTAGTTTAAACTACTAATGGCGCACCCTGTAAAAGTGCGCCATTAGTATATATATCTTTTTTTTACTTTTCTGCAAAACTACTAATGGCGCACCACCTGCAGGTGCGCCATTAGTAACCAGGATTACTAATGGCGCATTTGCAGGTGGTGCGCCATTAGTAACCTGGGACCCCAATAAGATATTTTGGACAGCCACACCTACCCACTCACTTTCCCCACTTCATTCCCTCCACCTCCTTCTCCAAGCTTTCGGCTGCCTCCTCCTCCTCACCTCATTTCCACCATAGATTCGTCAAAATTAAGTGGTGAAATTACTTTTTTTGATAGGTAAGTAAGGGGAAAGCTATCTTCATTATCTCGCTCCAACAACGTGCACATGCACTTTTTGTGGCCTAGCTAGATCTATGTATGTTTGTGGTGTTGCATATATGTTTGTGTTTGCAGGTATCGGTATTTGAAATGCGATAGTTGCCAATATTTTGCCGGAATGTTGATTCATTTCCGTTTTGGCAAGAATTTTGGCACTATGCATTCTTTTTGGTCCTATTTTTAGGGAAGGTCATGCCAAATTTTTTCTTGGTTCTAAAATATCGTTTTGCTCTACCCCGCAGGCGACCATGGTCCGCACGATGACCGAAGGC
This sequence comes from Triticum aestivum, assembly GCF_018294505.1. Taxonomy (NCBI): domain Eukaryota; kingdom Viridiplantae; phylum Streptophyta; class Magnoliopsida; order Poales; family Poaceae; genus Triticum; species Triticum aestivum. Next base: position 557,319,128 of record NC_057794.1, on the reverse strand, counting down.
ATCGTGAATAGGTTTTTGAGCTCCGCGAAGGCCGAGATGCTTCAAAAGAACGAGACGGAGATAAGATGTCCGTGTCGAAGATGCAAGCTCAAGAGCCTTATTGCGGACCCGGATTCCAGGCAGGTGCGGGACCACCTGCTCTTGCGTGGTTTCATGGATGGCTATCGGTGGCAAGGTGATGAAGATGACTACGAAGTTGTCCATGGGGGCCGGGCAAGAAATGAGGAAGGGCAACAAGACAAGTACCACCGCGGCGAGGGCGGGCGAGAAGACGAAGAATCTCCAGGACATGATCACGACGGTGATGCTGTACACAGTCATCATGTAGAAGATGTCGTACATGATGATGAGGAAGATCAAGACGAAGGGCATGATCATGAAGATGAAGATGCCGGAGCAGACGACGATGGAGGCTGGGTGCAGGACCCTCATATTCAAGAGCTGCTTCTCAAGCAGACGGATAACGCAAGAGCTGCCGCCCGAGAGAAAGCCAAGCTGGATCAACTGGAGATAGACGCGGTTACTCCATTGTATGAAGGATGCAGGCCCGAGGATACCCGCCTGAAAGTAACGCTCATGGCTCTGGAGATGAAGGTAAAACACAAAATGACCGACGCATGCTTCGACGAGAACATGTCATTCTGGCACGAACGTCTTCCCAAGGGGAACAAGTGCCCGACCAGTTTCGAGGAGGCGAAGAAAATCGTGTGTCCTCTGGATTTACCGCACGTGAAATACCATGTGTGCATGAACAATTGCATCATTTATCGGGACGAGCACGCGGAGTCTACCATATGTCCGGTGTGCGGCGTCACTCGATACAAGAAGAGGAAGAAAGCTCCTCGAAAATCGGTGTGGTACTTTCCGATCACTCCTCGTCTGCAGCGGTATTTCGCGGACCCTAAGGTAGCAAAGCTCCTGCGTTGGCACGCGGATAGGGAGGAGAAGAAGCGGGAAGATGACGGAAATGATCCGGAGATAAATAAAAAAGACAAGATGCTGAGTCACCCTAAGGATGCGAGCCAGTGGCAAGCGTTGAACTTCGAATACCCAGAATTTGGGAAGGATCCAAGGAACATCGTGCTGGGCGCGAGCACCGATGGAGTCAATCCGTTTGGCAGCCAGAGAAGCACACATAGCACCTGGCCTGTGTTTGTGTGGATGTACAACCTTCCCCCCTGGTTGTGCATGAAGAGGAAGTACATTCACATGAGTATGCTAATTGAAGGGCCGAAACAACCAGGGAACGACATCAATCTGTATCTGGGGCTGCTGAAAGAGGAGCTAGACACGCTGTGGAAAACGCCAGCCAATACGTGGGACGCCGCAGAGAAAGAATATTTCCCTATGAGAGCCGCACTGCTCACGACGGTGCACGACTATCTCGGTTACGGATATCTCGCGGGGCAGGTAGTCCACGGATTTTCTGGATGCGTAAGGTGCATGGATGACACAACGTATCGCCAGCTAGATAGAGATCCCGGGTCTTCGAAAACCGTGTTCATGGGACATCGAAGGTGGCTTCGCGACGATGACCCGTGGAGGAAACGCAAGGATCTGTTCGATGGTGAAACCGAACCCCGAAAACGCCCGCGTACGAGGAGCGGCGAGGAAATAGACGAGCTGTTGAAAAATTGGAAAGATTGCCCACTGCCGGGAAAGAAGCAAAAGGCGCCAGAGCCGGGAAAGAAGCGAAAGGCGCCAGAGCCGCTGCTGAAGGTATGGAAAACGAGGTCTGTTTTCTGGGACTTGCCGTACTGGAAGATCCACCGTGTGCCTCACAGCCTTGATGCCATGCATATCACGAAGAACGTGTGCGAGAGTCTGCTTGGTACCCTGCTCAACATGCCAGAGAGGACCAAAGATGGGCCGAAAGCAAGGGCAGACTTGAAATCAATGGGCATCAGGCAGGAGCTTCACGCTAATGATGATGATGATGATGAGGCGAAGCAGGACACAGAAACTCGTCGCAAAGGCAAAAAGGCCAAGAAGACCGGAAGTGACTACCCTCCCGCGTGCTTCACTCTAAGTCAGGAGGAGATCGAGCAGTTTTTCACCTGCCTCGTAGGAGTAAAACTTCCTTACGGTTACGCGGGGAAGATAAGCAGATACCTAGACCCAGCGAAGCAGAAGTTCAGCGGGATGAAGTCTCACGACTGTCACGTGCTGATGACGCAGATACTTCCAGTTGCAATCCGTGGGATCATGGACGCGCACGTCCGTGAAACGCTATTTGGCCTATGCAACTTTTTCGACGTCATCTCTCGGAAGTCGATTGGCGTGAGGCAACTCAGAAGGCTACAGGAAGAGATCGTGGTGATACTATGCGAGCTTGAGATGTACTTCCCGCCCGCATTCTTCGACGTTATGGTGCATCTGCTGGTCCATATCGTGGAGGATATCATCCAACTCGGGCCGACGTTCCTGCACAGCATGATGCCGTTCGAAAGGATGAATGGTGTCATCAAAGGATACGTTCGCAACATGTCACGTCCAGAGGGAAGTATAGCCAGGGGCTTTCTGACCGAAGAGTGCATCTCCTACTGCACGAATTATCTAGGCATCGAGAACCCCGTTGGTCTGCCCGTCAACAGGCACCTCGGCAGGCTCGCTGGATGGGGTCACCGTGAGGGTCGCCGCGAAATGCATGTCGACTTCGAGGGTCGACTCGCCGACTTTGAAAGAGCAAACCTAGTCGCGCTACAACACATAGACGTGGTCGATCCTTGGGTGGTAGAGCACAAAACCTTTATTGAGAAGACGTACAATGACCGAGGCCAACAGAGGACGGACGGAGATATAATCAAAGAGCACAACTCATGTTTCACGCGTTGGTTCAAGCAGAAGCTTCTGTCGTACCCTTTACATGAGGATTCTTCCGCGGAAGAACAACTCATATTCGCCTTGTCACAGGGCGCCGAGCACAACCTGATGACCTATGAGGCGTACGATATCAACGGCTACACATTCTACACCGAGAACAAGGACATGAAGAGCGATGGTTATCAGAACTCCGGGGTAACGATGGAATCCTACACCGGTAACGACAAGGACAGATACTACGGAAGGATCGAGGAGATCTGGGAGCTGAGCTACGCTGGAGAGAAGGTCCCGATGTTCCGTGTCAGATGGGCCAAGAGCGTCCTAAAAGAAGACCGGTATTTCACCACCATGGTTATACCCGAAGCCAAATCCAAGACCGCGGGCGCAAACGTCACCGCGAAAAATGAGCCATGGGTACTGGCTTCCCAAGTGGACCAATGCTTCTTCATTACCGACCCGTCAAAGCCCAGTCGTGTTGTCGTGAGGAGAGGCAAAAGGAAGATCATCGGAATGGATGGAGTAGCCAATGAGCAAGACTTCGACAAGTACGGCGACCCGAAGATCGAACATGACGACGACGATGAAGTAGCAGCACACACCACAAGAAGAAGCAGGACCACCCTACCTAAAGGACGTCCGTTCCACAGAAGAACTCCATTTGCGAAAAAGAAGGGCAAGAAGATTGTGAACAGATAGCTAGCTAAGATCGATTGTATTTAAATCGTAGTCTTCATTTCTCGATTGTATTTCATGGGCACTTTTTGATATCATGAATATTTTTAAATTTCACGGGCACTTTTTGAATTCATGAGGACACTCGATCTCGATCCCCCTCCACCGCCGCCGACGAGCACCCGCCCCCCCGCACCCTCCCCCGCTCCACCGCCGCCAACGGGCACCCCCCGCACCCTCCCCCGCTCCACCGCCGCCGCCGATGATATTTTCAAGTAACAAATTTGAACATATTTTTTAAAAAATTATTACTGTTTTTATAAAAAAAATATTACTGTTATGATTTAAATAAGTTTGAACATATTTAAACACAAATAAATATCAAACAACATTTAAAATGCAAAAAAAATTATTGCAAAGCCTGGGAATCAAACCCAGGACCTCCCGATGTGTGTGCTGCGTGCTGACCAGTTGGGCTAGTGGGCGGGTTCTGATGTGGATTGGGTTAGGTGCAATATAACCTGTGCTGGAAATGTAATAAAAAACATTCTAATGGCGCACCGCTGCGGGGTGCGCCATTGCTATCTAAAAAAGGATTTCTAATGGCGCACTGCTGCGGGGTGCGCCATTGCTATCTAAAAAAAGATTTCTAATGGCGCACCGAGGTGTGGTGCGCCATTAGTAAGCTTCCCCCTAGCTATCCTCCCTCTCCCTCGCCAGATCCCCTTCGACCCTCTCTCCCTCGCCACCAGATCCACCCGCGCGCTGCCCCGACCCACGACGCCGCCGCCCCGACCCTCACCGGACTCCACCCCCGCCGCCCCCGCGCCCCCACGCCCCGACCCTCGCCGGACTCCACACCCCCGCCGCCTCCAGAGAGACCACCCCTCGCCCGATTCCCCCTCTTTCCCCATCGAGCCGCCTCCTCCTCGGCTCGTACTCGAGCGCGAGAGCTCGTGCGGTGACCGCGCTCGCCGTCGTCATTGTCGCGGCCACCGTCGTCCCCACGCCAAGATAGTGTGTCCCCGGCTTCCCCGTCGTCTTCCACGTTGTCTACAAGTCCAGATCAAGCGAGGGCACCGCCGAACGACGGGATCGAGATCGTCTTCTTCCTTCTGCCGTCGTCAATTTCGCCTTGATCCGCGCCGCCTCGACCGCCCCCGACCTCGCCGAGTTCGCCTACGCCCCCCCTATGAGCCCATCCGTCGATCCCCTTCTTCCTTCGCGTGGATCCATCGCCGTAGACGCTGCTGCCCGCCTGACCCGAGCTTGCTCTGCCCCCGTGCCCTCTGGCCGCTTCGCCCGCGTCCTCCTGCAGTCACCTGCGCCCGTCACCGCTGCTGCTCTATTGCCGCCGCCTGTTGCCAGCTGCACCACGACCGCTGCTTGCTAATGTTGCTAGCGCTGCAGCTACTGGCGGTCATGGCCATGGCCATGGCCGTGTGCTTTGTGTAGGATTTCTAGTTGGACTATTACTGCTAGGACTTGCTCCAGATTTTAGTTGCCATGGCCATGTGCTGTGTGCTTTGTGTGCTTTGTGTAGGATTTCTAGTTGCCATGGCCATGGCCGTGTGCTGTGCCATGGCCATAGGAGTAGTAGTGGTGGCCATCTAGTTGGACTACTACTGCTAGGACTTGCTCCAGATTTTAGGATTTCTTTTCTTTTAGGATTTATTTTCTTCTAGGACTAGGTTTTTATTATTTTTCTGTTGTGATTGTTTTCTGAGCTCTTTCTTTTTCATTTCCTACTATCCTTATCCTAATTATCTTAAATTGTTATGATGTGTGTAACAGGATTAGATCTTGGATTTGCTAGTGGACTTTGGGAGTTTCTTAGCCAGCTTGGTGACTCCATATTTTTCTCTATTTCAGCAAGTCTTTTGTAAGAATTAAACTTTCAGCACTACATTTATATCTTATGTGTACATCTGTTTGCTTCCAATTGCTATATATGTATTGTTGTTACTAAAAATGATGAAGCTCCTGTCAATTGCTATACATATATATGTGTATGATGATCCTCCTTTCCTGCAGTAGTATAACTAGGATATAAAGCACATTGAACTAACAATCTTGTATGGTGCCTAAACTACAACGATTTAGGAACATCAGATGACATAGCATGTGGATATTGACATAGGATCAGTAGATTAATAAGTGAGCCAAAAGTGATGGACAAACCTCATGCTAGGAATTCTCGAGGGTTGCAGTACATGGAATGCATTTGCAAATGCAGCCAAAACCTGATATATACCAAAAAAATTGTATAGAAATATGCTGAATTTTCTGCTCTGATTGTTGCTCAAAGAAATTTAGCAAAAAAATGGGGTCCTGGGAGACGCCGCTGCTGCTTGAGGCCCTTGAGAGGCCCTTCGTGTCGTGATGATTTTGCAGGTACCCCGAGAGGCCCTTGAGTTTGCCGGAATGTCGATTAACTTCCGTTCCGGCAAATTCGGGTACTCCATATGTCCTATTTTCAGCAAAGGTCATGCTGAAATTTTCCGTGAATTTTAGCATGACTTTGCTAAAAATCGGACATATGAGGTACTTGCTACTAATGCATGGGCCGGGGTATCTTAGTACTTAATTAAGTAGGATCAACTGCCCCTTTATTCTTGCTGCATTAAACCATAGGTGGCAATAGAGCCAAGTGATTAGGCCCAACTTAGAAATTCTCCTCAGCATCGATAAACCCTAGATGATAAACCCAACATAGGTGGCAATAGAGCCAACTGATTAGTGCCAAGTGATTAGGCCCAACCTAGGGTGCCTCGGCATCGATAAACCCTAAATGATGAAAACTTAGCATTTAGGGTGCCTCGGCGTCGACAAACCCTAAATGATGAAACCTTGGCTTTTAGGGTGCCTCGGTGTCGATGAGAACCTAAATGATGTACGCTTAGGCTTTTAGGGTGCCTCGGCGTCGACAAACCCTAAATGATAAAAGCTTAGCTTTTAGGATGCCTCGGTGTCGACAAACCCTAAATGATGAGACCATGATCTTGTTCCTTGACAATAACCAACTTTTTGACCAAACTTTTTTCCTATTTAGAGCGAAACATGGCCCACAACGATGAGGCCGGCGGTTCGGGCGGCAAGCAATTCTGGGAGCTGTCCCAGGAGTTGGAGGAAGAACCTCACCGCTATGAGGACGCCGCGGAAGACACCGATCCTGACTACACAACCCCTAGTGGCGTCGGGGATGACACCACTGATGATGGCGCCGCGGATGCCACCACTGATGATGGCGGCGCACGCACAGATGGCAGCCAACCGAAGAGGCAACGGAAGGACCGGCGCCCGAACGTGCTCGGCACCGTCAGGGAGGAATTTACTGAAGTGAACTCCGACGGGCATCCGACGGCGCCCAAACACGTAGTCAAGGGGTACTCGATTCAGCTCGGGTGCATTCTCCGGAGCACCGCCTCGATCAACACCGAGAACCTAAGGCATAAGGACCGAGGGAATTTGCGCAGCCTCCTCTTCACGAAGCTGCACGAACGATACAAGTTCCCCGCTGAGTTCGCAAACACACGCCTCTCGGGTAATAAAGTGAACGGTGCCGCCCTCACGACGATGAGCACGGCCCTGTCTACTTGGAAAAGCACGGTGAAGGCAATGATTGACAAAGGTGATAGTTATGAGAAGATCAAGGCGAAATATCCTTTGATGAGCGAAGATGACTACAAGGAGTTCAAGATCAAGTGCGAGAGCCCCGCAACCTCCGAATCAAGTCAGTGGGGGAAAGAAATGCGGCAGTTGAACATAGGGGTCCACCAACTCGGTCCCGGCGGTTACAGAGTGGCGGAGCCTGTATGGGACAAGGAGGACGCGGAGCGTGCCGAGCAAGGCCTACCGCCCCGCTTCGAGAAATACAGTGACAAGCAGACCAGGAACTTTCTCAGGGCCCGGTACAAGGAGGACCCTGTAACAAAGGAGCTTACCACGGATCCGAAGACCAAGGAGCTTGAGCTTGTTCTGGTAAGGAATACACCCCCGCGTAATTAGCTCCATATGGTTGCATTCTAATTAATCCCCAATATTTCTAAATGGTTCACGTTCCTTCCGCAGGACAAAGAAAACAGTAGCACGGGGTCGTCTCAGAGCTCCCCTTTCGACACCCCTTTGAATAGGGCATCGAACGTAATGAAAAACAGGGATAAGCTCAATAAGCCGACGTCAGCTGGTCATGTGGCCGGCAAAGGCTTGTCCACAAAGTGAGCGAAAGGAAAAAAAGACCAGCTCGGAAAGCCAGTCGCGCGAGGTTGAAGCACTCAAGGCGTAAGTGGCGCGGATTCCGGAGATGGTCCAAGAGCAAGTGCAACAACAACTGGGATCGATGCTTACCGGCATTATGCCTACCTTGATTCATGGGATAACGACGTGGATTGCGGGTGGCCAACATGGGCCGCCCTCGATTCCCAGCTTCACGGCCAGCAACTCACACAACGCGCAGGCGGCCCCATTGGTGTCTCCGGCGGCGGCGGTATTGGTGTCTCCGACGCCGGCATTGGAGCTTAATGCACCCGGGTGTACACCGGCCGGCACCTCGCCAGCAAGCGGCCCCTCCGTCAGTTGCACGCCCGCCGTTGGCGGTGCCTCGACATTAGTCGAGCTCGACGGCATCACGATAACTAAGCCTCTCGGCCGAGGACTTCATCTCCTTGCCTTTGACTGGGCATCCCTGACGCCCTACATGTTTTCGCAGGGCGCCGCCAACGTTCCTTGCACTCTCCTGCACTTCGTGGGCGGCGAGTTGGTCGATGTCGCCAAGGGCAGAATCATTCAACCGGGCAACCCCGTGTTCCACGGTAATCCGATGCCACCCACAATGTATAGGGTTGAAGTGGTTCGGGTGCTGCCAGGCTGCGACGAGCTGTTACCTCCGATTCGACCCGCTGGGGCCGACGAAGAAGATGAGATGACCCTCAGCGCCTGCGTAAGCTGGCCCCTGCTTTGGCCGAAGAGCCAGATTCGTTTGGGGGCGGGGGACACCACCCCACAGACAAGACCGCCAGTCGTGCCGGCGCCAAGCCATGGCAAGAACGCCGCAACGCTACCGGACATGCCGGACATCCCTATGGCACAGGATCCGGACGACGACGACAACGACGATGGTACATTTACCAACGTCGATAAGTACTTTGCCGAACATGGGTACGGTGACGAGTTCTGCGGGCCTCCTTCTCAAGAACCCAAACAAGACGACCGCGATCTAGCTGGTACGGCGGAGAAACCCAATTGCAACAGGCGTCGTCTGGCGTTCAGTTCTCAGGAGACGCCTCCAGCTGCCGCCTTCACCGAGCCTCAGATAGCGGAGGTGCCAAATATTATCAGCCCCAACACGCTCAAGAAGGCGGTCTGTGAGCAGAACTCGGTCCCATTACAGCAGATCAAGAAGAAGGGCCGGAAACGGCCGACTAAAAAGGCCGCCGGTGCGAGCCAGCCGGCACCGAGTACGATCCGTGCTCAGGACGGGCCACCTTCACCTAAGGATATCTCGAGGAGGGTGCATGTGGCGGGTAGGGCGATGCTACCGACAAATATGCTCAATGCTGCAACCGGTGCTATGCGGAGTCTGCACGACAGTGTTCTTTCTTTGGAGAAGCGGCGTCTCAGAGAGAATGATGTGGCATACCCGGTTTTCGTGGCCAAGGTGCCAGAGGGCAAGGGCTTTGTGGATGGCGACATCGGGGGTACGATCGTCCTGCGGTTTGATGACATCTTTGCTATGTTTAACCTTCATCCGCTGCACTACACCTTCGTTCGGCTGTTTTCGCTGAGTATGGAGATGCGGATCATTAGAGACAAGACCCCGGACATCGTGATCGTCGACCCCTTCTACATGCGTGCCAAGCTCTTGAGCAGCGCTGGGGACCGCCAAGTCGCGAGTTCACACCTCGAAGACGTCATTCTGGCAAACCCAGATAAGGATAACTTCCTTGTGGCTTACTTTCCCGAGTAAGTCATCCCTTAACCGCCCCGTAACATATGATTTCTTAGATTTCGATCGTTCTTTTTTTCTAACATTCCGTGTTCTGTGCAGTGACACACATTGCACACTCATCCTCTTAAGCCCGAAATATTCCATGGCCACGTATTTCGACCCGAACCGTAACTCCAAGATAGACTACACAAATATCAAGAAAGTTCTTGATGATGTTCTCCCCGGCTACGCCAAATCTGGAGGCACCTTCACCAGGGCAGTTCGTAAGTACGGCAAGCACGTGTTCGCCCACAATACGATGTTCTGCTGCGTCAAGCAGCCGCCTGGCGGTCAGAAGGATGCCTACTACGCCCTCCATCACATGCGGGCGATCGTAAGGGACCATCATCACCTTCTGCTACCAAATAATCTCAAAGATTGGGCCGCGAGCTTGTCGGCAATCCAGGACGCGGACATCAGACAAGAATTCTTTCGCATCCAGTCGGAGTTTGCGGACATCATCCATCAAGATGTCCTTCATACCTCGGGGCAGTTCTTCCTCAGATATCAACCGTCCAACATTGAGATAGACGGAATGCTACAAATGCAGGCTGACAACGCCCGCGATTTCATGACCATCACGACAGACGGCGGCTTCATCCACGCTCCTGTCCATGAGTCGAGTCGAAAGTAGTGATGTGTAGTTCTGAAACATTGATTGGCTCATGTTGTAATTAAACTTTAATGAATTGTATGTCTCTTTGGTTTGGATAGTCGTTCAACTTAGATGTAATCGATGCTATTTATTAGTAGGACCATGAATCGTGCTATTAATGTCTTGCTTTTCTCTTCCGATCCTTTTGTTGCATACTTATATATTGCTTATGTATGTATTGTCTGTTGTTTGGCTTGTGCATAGAGATGCCGTCGTATGTCGTGTACAAGGGTAAGGTTCCCGGTGTCTACGACGACTGGGAGGAGTGTCGGAGACAGGTTCATCGTTTCAGCGGTAACAGTTACAAAGGGTACACCACTAGGGCGGAGGCGGAATCTAGATACGCCCGCTATCTAGCGGGAGAGAGGAGGGAGCGTTGGAGGAACCGGATGAAGACCAGTTTCATCGCGATGATGCTCATCGTGATGACCGCAGCTCTCTTCTATGTGATGGTAGTTTAGATGATCGATATCGACTTGTAATGTGAAGACAAACTCGATACTCGCGGTCTCGAGACTTGTAATGTTTTATCTTTGTTCGGTCTTTTGAATTCGGAGACTAATATGATGAATTGTATTCGGAGACTAATCTTCTATTGTATTCGATGAATCTGCTGTTGCTGTGTGCTACTGTCTATATTCTGTCAAATAATATATTTTGTAACCTGTGCAAAAATCAGAAAAGTAAAAAAAACCTAATATTCATACTAATGGCGCATCACTACAGAGTGCGCCATTAGTATGCCAAAGTATACTAATGGCGCATCACCAAACGGTGCGTCATTAGTATGCCAAGTATACTAATGGCGCATCCATCCGCAGTGCGCCATTAGTGTGCCAAAGCACACGGTTAAATATGGCCCCTGGGAGGAATACTAATGGCGCATGGTGTTATATACTAATGGCGCACTGCGTGGTGCGCCATTAGTATACCAGATACTAATGGCACACCAGTGGTGCGCCATTAGTAATAAATACTAGTGGCGTGATACTAATGGCGCACCAATGATGCGCCATTAGTAGGCAAAACTAGTGCGTCATTAGTAGGCCTTTTTCTAGTAGTGCCGGTCAAAGGCGCCTTGGCGAGAGGCGCGGTGATCCGCATGGGTGGCGCCTTCCAGTCCGACGCTAATGGGGTCAGACGATAAAATAAGTTTTTTGGAGGGTCAGTGAGCAAAATATGGATGTTCAGGGGTAATTTAGTAAAAATAATACCGAGTTCCGCACGCAAAAATTTATAATGTACAGCCAGATAGGAGCACGCAAAATATGGACATCCATGTGATATTCTTGGTTTCGCCCTGCTTCGTTTGGTCCCGCTTCAATTAATTTCATATACGCAATTTCATTTCATTACTTGCCACCGTTTTGGCCCAACGGAGGAAGCCTACCTAACAGCGTACTGTGGCCCACGTCCGAAGAGCTGGCAAACAATAAAATAACCGACGGCAGGGTTCGATCTCATGGCCTGCCAACCGGTCACACACAGTTTGTCCAACTGACCCAGCTAAAGATACGAGATAATTTTTTTTCTTCCGTTGCAACGCACGAGCCTTTTTGCTAGTTTAGTAAAAATATGAACGTCTTTTCGCACTGCAACCGCTGCCGCATCTCGTGTATCGATCGTGTGGAAGCGAGCAGGCCAAGTTACAGTGTTCACAGCAGGCCAGTTACTCTGAGTATCTGACTGACCACTCGACGATCAATGGTGGATGCTTCCCATCATTACTGGGGCGGTAGCACCGGGTTGCCTCGCCACACCTACCCACCAACTCGATCGCTTGCTCTCGCTTCCGTCGCCCGCCGGCCGCCACCGCCGCATGCACGCTCCGGCGCCGGCGCCGGCGCTTCCCTTCCCTACTTTCCTCACATTTTTTCCTTTTTTGAGCTCATCGCATTTTTCATGGAACAAAACATGTTGTCAAGTCTAATAATTCTAAACTATCACTGGGAGTCATACAACTTGCATTTGATGTGTAGTTTGATTCTAAAACTTGCAAAATACGGAATTGCGATCATATAACTTGTTCGCACATTTAAATACGGTGCTTCCTCTCGTATCTGGACGTATGGCCTGCACATGTGGCCTACCAGCATGTCGTAGGCCCACCTGTCAGTGGTGGCTGGAAGCATTTTTTTTCCAGATAACTCCCTTGCATTTTATTTACTCACGTAAAAAATCAGTCAAATAAAATGAAAAAAAGACACCGCAGGGTGGATCAAACGAATGATCCCCTACTAAACGACTAGCATGGATAGCCACCAGACTAATCATGACTCTTGTTAAACTTTCACAACTATACATGATATGTCCTTTGAAGACCATACAAAATAATATCTAAATCTGAACGGAAGATTGTGAGCCCCATGGTTCAAACCTTTGTGTCCTGCTGGTGGCTGGCTGCATGTGCATGGGCTAACCATCCGACCATGATGACACTTGTTACTATAAAGGGACCCAAATCTTTGTTGTCTAATTTTTTTTCTTTTACTTATGTAAGAAAACAACATATATTTTTTTAAAAAATTAACAATTTATATTCTCATGTATTTTGTTTTTTTCTTTATGTTGCCTTTGCATTTTACATTGTTCACAATTAGCTGAAGACAGACTAGATTTTTGTTTCTTAGAGATAAATATAGATAAAAGTGTTTTGTGTTGTATAGTTTCAAGTTTATGAGCCCCAAGTCCAGCCAGCTATATATAAATTTTCTTTTGTGGGAAAGCTATATTTAAAAGTTAGGTACTGTGTGCAAATTTGTAGTCTTAGCCACCCTTTTATTATCTACTAGGGATACTGCCAGCTCAACCTAAATATAGTAAGTAATCTTAAGCTACATCATGGTGAGAAGTTTCACTATTCCACAGAAAATTTAGAAAAAACATAATTTAGTTTTGGATAGACATGACATAAGAACTGACAACATAAAAATAAAATTTGCAAGGTCTGACAGCATAAATGTTGTTTGTCCATTTAAAACATGAAGTGTGATAGGTTATCCCACTCACACGCGACCTTCATTCAGAAGGTAACAAGTTCGAACCATGGTGCTCGCGTCCTAGATTTAAAATTTAGTATAATTTGTACAGTCCGTATTTATAGGATATATAGTTGTTTTTGTAAATACTAAGCGTCTGGCCTGCTTTGTCTGGTGGTAATGTATGTGAGTAACTGGGCTGCAGATTGTGGGATCAAATCCCTATTGTTGCAGTTTTAAATTTTATTTGAGGAATTTTGTGTGTAAATAAATAAAATGAAAGGGAGTTATCTGAAAAAAATGCTTTCGGTCATTGACAGGCGGGCCTACGCCGTGCTGGCACGCCACGTGTGCAGGCCGTACATCATGAAATGGTAGAAAGCACCGTATTTGCACAGTGAGACAAGTTAAGTGACCAAAATTCCATATTTTGCAAGTTTTAAAACCAAACTGCATATCCAACACAAGTTCTATGACTTGCACTGATATTACCTCTAAACCGAACCGTGTAGTGTCGCCCCCATGGCGTCCCCTCGCCGGTCTCCGCCCCGCCCCCATATTTTCCCACTCGCCGGTCTCCCACTCCCACTCCCACACGCAAAAGGTCAATCGCGTCTTTTCGCACCGCAGCTGCTAGTAGCAGCTAGTAGAGTAGTAGCATCCTGCCCTCTCTCACTCTCGCTTCCACTCCCGCACGCAAAAGATCTCCGCGCAGTACACTGTGGCGATCTTCTCGTCAAATCCTGCGCTGCTCTGCTCTGCTCTAGGGCTAGGAATACTTCTATATGCAGTCTCATCCACTGCAGGGGCATAATGGAGGGAGTTCCCGATGCTACTAGTACTACTAAGCCAACAGCCAAGGTCCACTACTAGTAGTAGTAGCTGGTAGAGATCACCCGGCTTATTAGTACTACTACTAGTAGTAGTTGCTTGCTTCGGTCGCCGGCGGGCACCGGCTGCACGCACCTTCTCCCGGGGCTGCCCACCGATGGTAAGCAACCCAAGTCCGGCCGGGTGATCTCTGCTTGTCTGGCCGGGTGGGACATGCATGTAGCGAGTAGCGACCCATCCCGCCCGCCGGCTAATGCTGCTTCCTCCATCTTGCGCCGCCCGGCCGGCCGGCTAATGCTAATGATGATGTGACGGCGGCGTGCCTAGAGTCTTGCTTGCATTCCTTTCCTTTTACCTTTGAGGATATTTTCTTTTGCTTCTTGTCTGGATAGATAGATGTCCAGTACGTGTCTTGATGTTTCTGCTGTCTTGTCAAATACTCCCACCTTCATAGTAGTAGATCTGACCATCTCCAATCGTTTGACCCCTACACTATGAGTTCCCAAATGCCTTACCGGCAGATCCAGTGAAATCACCAATATACATCGGAAATCCGGTGTTTTTTTTATTGAAAACGAGAGTTTCTTTTCATGTTCAGGTGCGTGCTAATTCCCAACACTTGGTCAGAGTCATTTCGAGGTACCTAGAAAAGCATGGGTATATTTATTTCCCCCCTGTTGAGCTCACTCTATTTTTGGTTCAACGTGAGAATATCTTTAGCTATGTGTGAAGGTCGTTTGATACTAGTACTCATGCCCTGTTTCCTGAAAATTTTAGTACTTGTATTCATGCATGTCCTTGTTTGAGGCCTTTAGGTCAGGATGCCTACGATGGTTCTGCAACATTGTGTAATAGTCCTGATTTGTTTTGTGAGTATGTGCATTGTCCCGCACCTCGAAAATAATTTTACTCCCTTTTGATGGATTCTGCTGTTTCTAGGAATCGAAAAAAAACAGACACGGGGATAAAGCAATTGGTTCGAATGGGCCACCACACCGCAAACAAGGTATGATATCAATGTTGGGTACTGTTATTATAGTCCAATAGACAGTCTATTTTGTTGATCTCACCCACCAATGCACTACTGAAATTTAGTGTATTGCAAAGTCCCACCTTAATTTTGATAGTCTAAACACCTCAAGTAAGTGCATATTCACAGACTTAGTTTTATACTTCTAAATTTCAATAGCTTTGGTCTGTAGAGGGCCTAAATGCTCATGTTTTTTTTCGAAAAGGAGGAATACCCCTGGCCTCTGCATCTCTTGATGCACACAGCCATTTATTAAAAAAAGTATCTCAAAGGTTCCAAACAGAGGTCTCAAAATAAACAAAGGTCATGCTAAGCAAAGAAAAGCCACAAGCGGCCAAAAATAAAAATCACAACCGGCACCAGAAAGACTAGGAGACTAAACGTCTATCCTATTATTGGACCGCCATCCAAACCGGTTGTAAGTATCCCGTGCAACCATCTCCCATCGGCTGCACCCAATATCCATATGCTCCCTGTGGTCCGCACGACTGAATAATGACCACGTACGGATCCAAGTAGACGCTCTGAAGATGACCTGCAAAAAGTTGGTAATAGTTTGTCTGTTAAAGGCAACGTCATTGCGGCAATTCCATAAAGACCAAAGTAATGCACATGCTCCCACTCGGATATGTGCCGCGGACTTTGGCTCCACTCCAGCCAACCAGTTATCAAACAAATGTGATATCGTGAGAGGTGGAGTTATGTTCTAGCATGAATAGTTCTCCAAAGCAGTTTAGCAAGTGGACAATTGATAAATAGATGTTCTATTGTTTCATCCTCATCACAAAAGCAACATCTTTTACTTCCTTCCCACTTACGCTTAACTAAGTTATCTTTAGTAAGAATGACACCCTTATGCACAAACCACATAAAAACTTTTATCTTCAAGGACCTTAACTTTCCAAATATGAACCGTCCTCGGGATAGTCCCGGTATTAATCAAATCCGTGTACATGGATTTAACCGAGAAGACACCTGAGCTGGAAAGCTTCCATTGCATAGTGTCTGGTACATCCGAAAGGTTAACCTCCATTAACCTATGCATGCTAATTGCCAAGCACCAAATTTCTCTTCCTAACGTGCAATCTTTTAAAGTTTCCTGAAAAAGGGAAATGTAGAATGCATTAGTTTATGCTGATTGCAAAATTAAGAGGGTGACATTCTGCAAATCCATAGGAGTAGATGTTATGGTTCAAAATGTGCATCTATCCAACAATGTCAACATATGTATCCAGGTTTTTCTTAATTTGAACTTAACACTTCTATCGTATCTGGTGAATGGTGTTCGTTTCTTTGGCTTGTTCTATGGAATATGTTGTATGTGCTACAGTATCCTGTGGAATGTTTTGCCTAAACTATATATTGCTTTATGGTAGGTTGCAGCTTGAGCTACGTATTGCTGGAAACAAAGGGTAGGAAGATATGCCGGACCAAAGTCCGTGACGTTCCCAGTGCTGTACCGAAAAAGGGTTTCCCCCCGCTTTGTATACAAAGCAACCAACCAAGCCGTACAAGGATAGGTGCTGGGGCGGAAGCAGCACAGTCACGCCCAAAAGAAACGACAGAGAAAGAGCAAAAGAAACAAATGCCGACAACGGCGGATCAACGAAAACGAAGAAGCCTCGCGAACGCTGCGCCCACCGGGATCTTCCACTAGGCTCCAAGACTCCGAAGCGCCGGCACCTATCACCACCTCCAAGAAGGATCGCGACGATGACGACGCTGCTGCCAAGGGTTTCCCCTGGTACACGACGAGGCGAGAGGAAGGGTAGCCCCCGACGCCCTCCCGGAAGGTCAGGTGGCACCCACAGGCGCCACCGCGCCGGTGTCGGCCAAGCCGACAGGGGTTTCCCCCGATCCCAACCCACACCTCGGGCGCTCCGGAGCCAGCCACCAAACCAACCAGCACCCAGCGCCAACACGGTCAAGAGGCCCCCACGCCGTCTCACCACGACACCGCGAAGTGAGGACAACAAGGCGAAGAATCAGAGCCGGGACTAGGGCAGCAGCACCGTCGGCACGCGGGAGGGCCCCACCTCCGCCGTCAGCGACGGTAGCCGTCCGGACGCAATAGTAGGAGCACACCAGGCCCGTAGGCCCACAGGCCCGGCCGAGCCCTCGTGGGCCCGTAAAGCTCCCGCCCTCGCGCTGCTGCCGACACGCCATCGGCGCCGCCGCCCACATCCGAGCCGCTCCTCCTCCACACCGAGCCGTAGACAGCAAGGCCACGCCGGCGCCGGCCCGCTAGGACCCAGATGGGGCCCTAAGGGCCCAGATCTGGGCCGGGGGCGCGTCGCCGGCCACCAGCACCACCAGGGCACCCCGCCGCCAAGAGGCAGCGCCACCACCGCGCCAGCCGCCGGCCCCCGCCACCAGGACGCCGGACCACCGCCAGCCGAGCTGCACCCGCCGCCGAGCCCTGCCCCG